>NC_071466.1:161736568-162046212 GCF_028500815.1 Rissa tridactyla | reverse complement strand
GTTACCCCACGTGTGGGGTAGGTGGGGAGGTAGAGTTTGGTGTAAGAAGCTCTGATGGGCATGTCTCCAGATAATACAATCCTGGCCACAGAAGGTGGCTTGCTACCTGGCTTGGACATGATTCAAAACCCTGAAACGGCCTTTCAGGTTTCTAACTGAGTGTAACTGGACCAGATCACATTAGAAATAATATTCCCTAGTCTAGTATTGTGAGTAAATTTTATCCCATTATGAATAGCCTCCTCCCCAGGACGCAAGAGTAATGTTATGTGTAGAGTAGCTGAAAACGCTTCAGAGATTAGCCCTAGCACATAGCTCACACCTACAGACTCTTCTGTGATGAATTAGCGTGCTCAATGGATGAAAAAATATTGGTGCAGCAGCTCGGCTTGCAGTCAAGCTTCAAAGGGGTTATTATGACTGAGCAGCAGTACCTGCTCCCCCGTATGCCTTCTCTGGCTGTGCCACAGGTAGTTTCGCACTCCTCCTTCGCAGTTTCCCCCCCTTCATCCTCCCCTTTCCAAATCATCCTTCCCTTGCCGACCTCCGCTCACCTTTCTCGTAGGCGTCGCCCCTAAATCTAGCACACTTTTCCCCTCCACGCTTTTCTTTCTGAAAGCCAGCATAAACTAACAGGTTACACACGCACGCCCAACCGTAAATGTCTCGCGATCCTGGGCTGCTATAAACCTCCCTCTTCCAAACACCCTGCTGGCACTGTTTGCTTGTTAAATAAGCCCAGTGCTGTGCTTAACTCTAACTTTTGTTGTAAGCGCTTCAGGAGAGGGCCAAGTCACTTTGTTTCCTTGTAAATCACTGGGGTACCTGCAACCCAGAGGAAATAACAATAATAAAATTATTAATGTTCTAATAGCAGCCTCTAAAAGCTAACACCGCTCGCAAAGCTTGGCATTTGGTTTCTGCTCAGCTGCATAAAAAGGGACCTAAAATCAAATCTGTGCAATATCTACTTTAACACCCAATGTTTGATGTGGATTATGAGTAAAGCAGCAAGTTGGAACAGCAGCAGCTCGTCTGGAGACATTGAGAGCCGCAGCATAGCTGTGCTAACGCAATTTGATCAGATTCACACAGGCCAGCTACCCTGTTCGGCCCTGTGGGATATACACGGTGTTTACCAACACTTTCTGAACTCCAGCAACTCAAGTCAAAACTAAGCATGATGTTTGTTTCGTGTGTACCAAAGCAAACTCTGTGTCCCGGCTCTTTTAGCACAGAAGGCACTGCTTTCCTACAGCTTTCACAGAGCACTCTGGTTGTTCCTCTCGATATTTGCCCTGCCAGCAATTGCACCAAAATAATCCCAGGGAAGTAAGAGCTTAAAATTGCTTGGGACCCATACACACAACCCACGTAACTCTTCGTCTCCTGAATCCCAGCATAGCTGGGAAATGCAAGAAACAACATTCAGCCACCTTTGGATTCAGTGTTCAGGCTGATTGGGAAGGGGTTGGAATGGATGCTGTCCCCACCCTGGGGACATTGCCAAGGCGGGGAGCTCCCCTTTCTTGGGTAGCTGGAGACACCAGCGGCTTCCTCCCCAGCTGTCTGTAAGAAGGGCTTGCTGTACGTCAGGCCAGCCCTCCACTCTCCCTGCCCCGCCTTCCCTCCGGTTTCTTATTCTTTACTGCTTTAGGAGCATTTGGGAGGCTTTGGATCATTTTGTGAGTGAGGTCCAGGCCAGGAGTGGATTTACCAGGGGTGTGCATCCTAAAGTGGTTCAGCACACCCATGTTCCCCTCATCCCAGGGTGCTCCCCAGGGCACAGCGCTGGGCAGCCCTGGCCCGGCTCCGGAGCTGCTCTGGGTTGGGCTTCTCCCAAAACACCACAGGGCAAGATGTAGCGATTGCTAGAGGAAACTGCAAAATTCAAAAGTCCTGGCCTCTTCCTCTGGGGGGTTTCATTTTCTGATCGCAGGTGGTACATTTCAGGGCACAAAGGGCACAGGGCAGAAAAGCTCCGCGAGTGCACGGCCCTGCGCCTCGCAGCTCAACCCGAAGCGCTGCAGTCAGCAGGGCTTTCTGCCAAGGAAACCCTGCGCCCAGTTCCCTCCCGGCCATCTCTGGTGGGCTGCCTGAAGGGACGGCAAAAATCCCAGTGCACTTTCTGAACGGAGTGAGGGATAACGAATATTCCCTGCCTGGGTAAAGCCGCCTCCGCTCTCCGAGGGCAAGCGTGTGCGAGCTCAGTGAGCGCGTAATGGCTGCCATGCTCGTCTGCGGAGCCACCGCGCTGGGGGATCTTTCTCAGTGTTGCATGAAGGGCTTTGGGTTCCCTGGGGTATAAAAAGTGCTAGAGAAAACCCAGACCTTCCCTTGTTCTATTTCCTCAACTAAAATAAACTTCACACTCATCTGCTGGACTGGAATAGACAAAACAGGTTGTGCGTCCCCAGTGGAGCCGCTCACTCCAACTCAGGCGACCACAACCAGACCCCCAATTCTCACCCAGAGATCATTAAAGAAAACAGCCGGTGCCTACCTGCCCAGTCCTTTTCCCAAGGGCAGGGAGCGCAGGGAGATGAAAGGCCCTGAGGACCACCAGGGCAGGGCTGCAGTTTTCCCGTGGGAAGCAAGCTGAGGAATTCCCACGCCCTGCTATTCCCCAAAATTTCTACTGCTGGCTGTCAATTACATTGCAGATTTGAAAATTCCTACTGCAGGCTGACGATGTTGTGTGGGAGAACACAGGAGACTTGCTGAGACTGCCAAATCACCAAACACGTGTGATGGGGGGGGTCTCCCTTCCTCCATGTGTCTGAGCCTTGGAGGGGAAGGGGGAGGAGAGCTTAAACGGTGCAGAAGAGGGAGGATGGATTGAAAGCTGCCTCTGTCATTGACTTGCTCCATTCTTTGGATTATTTCCCTGGGGTTCTTGGGTATATTTATTATTAATAACTAATAATAATTTTTATATAGTGCTTTGCATCCTGAAGGACCCTAAAGCACAGCACATACTTCATAAGCTAATTACCAGCTGCAAGCCTAATTCCTCTCTTGGTTGTGACCATATCTGCAGAAGGAGCAGCTCAGAGTCACACTAGATTCACACCAGTTTAACTGAGGACAGCGTCCCCCTGTAGATCCAGCTGGATATGTCAGAGACATGCAGTGTGGAGTTGGAGATGAAAGATTTGAATTGCCTTTTCACCTCCTTTGTTATTTAAAAATGACTAAGGAAATTGCATTCAAAAACCTTTGTGAATACAGCATTACAATTGCAAGATTCAAGATTTGGAGTTTGATCATAGAATCATAGAATCATAGAATCATAGAATAGTTTGGGTTGGAAGGGACCTTTAAAGGTCATCTAGTCCAACCGCCCCTGCAATAAGCAGGGACATCTTCAACTAGATCAGGCTGCTCAGAGCCCCAACCAACCTGGCCTTGAATGTCTCCGGGGATGGGGCTTCTATCACCGCTTTGGGCAACCTATTCCAGTGTTTCACCACCCTTATAAAGAATTTCCTCCTTATATCTAGTCTGAATCTACTATCTTTTAGTTTAAAACCATTACTCCCTGTCCTATTGCAACTGACCCTGCTAAAAAGTTTGTCCCCATCTTTCCTGTAGGCCCTCCTTAAGTACTGAAAGGCCGCAATAAGGTCTCCCCGGAGCCTTCTCTTCTCCGGCCTGAACAACCCCAATTCTCTCAGCCTGTCCTCACAGGAGAGGTTCTCCAGCCCACTAATCATTTCTGTGGCCCTCCTCTGGACCCACTCCAACAGCTCCATGTCTTTCCTGTCCTGAGGGCTCCAGAGCTGGATACAGTACTGCAGGTGGAGCCAAGACCAAGTCCCTGCTGGGGTAGGGGCTCAGCCCGCATCTGAACCAAGGCACTGTACAGCTCATGTCTGTGCAAGCCACTTTCCATGGTGTAAGGGGGAGCTGGTTTTCCCTCTTTTCTTGCCTCATAAATCCTTGCCTGTGCATGGTAACTTCCAATTACCCCTAGAGTTATAGTCTCACCACTGACCCAAAACATGACCCACTGTACGAGGTGAGCCTGGCTCTGTACTGTGATGCGCACTCACAGATCAGCAACACGGTTACATCTGAGGAGAAAAATGCAACCCCATAGGATGAGCTGAATTATACATTTTCTGGCCAACGGTTTTCCTCTGCATACTTCTGGGGAGAGACTAACCCGCCTGAGCTCTGGGTCTTTGAGTTTAAGTTTGAGATGGTTCAGTCCTTATGTCCTCATCCAGCTCGGATGTTGTTTACGTGCTCTGATTTCTGAGAGTTTGATGTTGTAACCCTGTATGCAAAACCTGTCCTAGTTACAATATTGTTGCCGTGATAGGGGGAGGGGAAAAAAAAAAAAAAAAAAAAAGAGAAGCAACAGCTTTTAAATACTCCCTTCAGCCCATCCACCCCTTTCCCTCCAAGCTTACATTAGTATCTCCCTTCCTCTGACATCTGGATGTGCAGCCGTGGATTGGGATTGCCTGTGGTAACTCTGGAGCACCTCCTCTCCTCCCACACCTTATGCACATCATTTCTCTCTCACTGCAGATAATTGCATCACCCTTCCTGTCACTCGGCTCACAGTTGTAGTGTCACATTTGACTCGTTACACACACACACAAATGTTCTTGCTACAAATTGCCAGATTTTTATTTATTTTTTTTTAAATCCTGTGTAATATCTTGATTTCTCTCTCTCACCCTTTCTGTTTTGCTTGGACTTCTCTCCATGTCCTGATCAACTTCTGCCTTCACTTTTCCATCCTCCACCCCTGCAGCTCCAGCACTTAAGTTGTGCTCCTGGAGTTTAAAACCCGACATCATGCTACAACATCTGAGCACAACTATTTACAAACCCTTTTCTCAATTCTTTTTCTGGTTCCCAGTTCATTTGAAGACCAGTTCTGCCTCTTCTTGCAAGGCAAAGGCAATAGCTTTTACCGACTCAGCTGAAATACCTTGAAAACTCTGCAACAGGGCTCGTACGTCAGAAAGTTCATATGTTTTTCCTACCTAAAGTGGCACTAGTCCCACTAACAATTGTAGAATAGTTTCTAACCTCTCTGCTGAGGTATCAGAGATATTTCCAATGCTTTACGTAGTCACTGAATCACGCAGGAAAATATCAGTTAGAAAACCAAAATTATTTTATTATTTCATATATATGAAATCATAACATGCATTTGTTAGATATGTATACATAAGACTATTTTTAATTTCAGAATGCCAGTACAGCAGAGAAATGCGAGAAATACAACATTAGGAGGAGCAAAATTATCCACAGCTTTAGATGATTTAGATGAGCCTAATACATTTTTGTGTTTAGCATTATTTTCAGAAGAAATTCAGCTCAGGTTTGATTCTGGCAAAGTCTAGAAAATAGAGGCAATTGTTTACTGGGGGAGATGTTTGTACTGGATGTACGCAAAAAGGATTTTTTGAATGATTTTTATTATTGCTGCGTCGAGGTTTTTCATTTGTAACTTGGACAGATGTCTAGCAGTCCCTGAAAACCAGCCACCCGCAATGTTTCAGCTTGTAAAGCTCAAACGTGCTGGATTTGTGTTTGCACCAAATCGCGTGCAAAAGCCTTTGCCCACATTTCCCAGCCAATCTCGCTCTCTGCCTGTGACAAAGCATGGGAAATTTCAAGCCACAGTGAGGATATTTTTGAAAGTTACAACCCTGTAAAAAGAGGGTGTTTATAAATGGAAATAGTCATATAATCTTAATAATAGGTTTTGCTACCACTGCATCTCCACCCACGTAGAAGGCACAGCTAGAGCCAGTGCTGAGGCAGAGTCTATCGGCTACTTAGCAGCCCGCAGCGGTGCGAGGGAGCCGGCTGGGAAGGCAAGGAGGCTGCCGCCTCCGAGGGAAAACGCAAAGCGATCCAAGGCTGAGAGCAGGCGCAGGGTCCGGCTGCGAGTGATGCAACGCGATGCCCGTTCGCCGCAGCTGCAGCGCCAGGCAGGCGGAGCGCTGCAGGGGGACCAT
Organism: Rissa tridactyla; assembly: GCF_028500815.1. NCBI lineage: Eukaryota > Metazoa > Chordata > Aves > Charadriiformes > Laridae > Rissa > Rissa tridactyla. Next base: position 162,040,225 of record NC_071466.1, on the reverse strand, counting down.
GCGGGTAACGCCGGGACGTGATGGGGAATCTTCTGCGCTCTCACACTGCCCAGGCTCTACCCGGGGGGGAAACCCAAGCCGCCTCCAGCGGCACACGTGGTTGTCTTCTCCTGTCATTAGCCCCCTCTCCTTCGCTGGGTGACTGTCAGGGAGGGCTGCAGAGGGCAAGCGAGGAGTAAGAGCTGAAAAAGGCAGGACAGGAGCCTGGTATTGGCTTGGATGGGACTTCTCTCCCCTGTCCTTTGTGGCTATTCACTCTACCTCTCTCCTTCCACCTCGTCATCTCCTCCTCCGTGCTACCCCATAGTGGCTTCTCCCCCTTTTTTCTCCCTTGCCCATCTATGTCTGCATTTCTTTTTCTATTTATTAACTATCTCCTGACTAAACTGATCTCCCCGGAACTGGTATTATCAGGCCATTTTACTGCCGTAACTTTGGTCATTGCCAATGAGCTGTGATATACCCCTTCCTTCATGCTCATCAGGGCAGCAATGGTCTGTAAGGCAGTGTTTGTACCATTTTTACTGCAGTAAATTCCCTTTATCATCTGATCCATGGCAACAGCTGCAATAAACGTGATTATTAATAATAAGATGAGGAGAGCTGGTATAATGGTTCTACCTTGTAGGCAGGGGGGATATTCTTTGATAACTATAAGATCAATTTCTATTTTGCATCAGTTCTTTTACAGGCTTCTTCACCACGATATCTGAATGATTTCCAGTGGCACATTAAGTGACGGGGCTTGTTATCAGTCACATGTGGTTTGTTCTTTTATCCTCTCCCCAGGGAGAGAATTATGTATGCGACATACTGGTTATGTTGCTAGGGTTTTGTTTGGTTTTTTTTTAACATATGCACTGCTGCACGTTTGTGTGGGAGATGACCACATCAAAGCAGGTGCATTGCATTTGGACAGGAAGGTGGAGAGATTTACGGTAGTCCTTTTTTTCCTGTGGGATCTCTACAGTTATCCCCAACTCATTCCCACAGACCCCATTTGCTGCCCCACTAAGCTTCGTCTTGTAGTGGAAAGTTCCTCTGTCCCTAAGGAGGGCTGTGGACTCTTTGGTCTTAAAATGACCCGACTGAATCAAAAGGTATTGCCACTAGCACAGCATCCCCCGCCTCTGTGCAGGGTCAGAGCTGCTGGAGCACCACCTTCTCAAGACCCAAAATGACCACCCCTTGTGGCACCGTGGCTACATTTGCTGGTATAACCCTACAGCCTGTAACCAAGGCATTTAAAAGCGTACCAAGGCACGTGAAACGATGGCCTAATTTTTGTAAGGTGCTATCTATGGAGAGATTCCCCAAGAGGGATCATGAGCACTTTTGAAACACCAGCCTTTCTTTTGGGCACGTCAGCACAGGTGGGTAAAAGCAGATGCCCATGAGCACTGCCTGTGCTCTGTGCCACTGTGCTCTTCATCAGCTCCAAATCCCCCAAAACGACGAGTGCTCTCGAGTGCTTCATTCTTGGAAGGGTGGAGAGCAATGGAAATGCCTTCTAAGGGCTTTTCCTGTGCTTCCCTTGGTGCTTCATCAAACCTCTCTCCTTTCTCTTGAAGTCATGTCAGGTTGGGCATTAACAACTCAGTGTCGCTAGTGTCATTTTTTGACAGGGACGGCAGACCTCCTCTCCTGGTTTGGAAGCCTTTTGCCAATATGTGTGAGAAAGACACGCCAGCAGTTTGCCAGGTAGCTGTGGAATTTGTCTTCCCAGCCCAGAGGCTGGCTCTAAGCCCCATTTCGCCACCTGCTACCAAACGACTCATAAACAGGGTCCTGAAGCAGAAAGAAATGTTTGTGTTTGTGTCTGACTACCCACCCTTCATGTGCCGTTTCTCGCATTTCTTTCATGGGTAGACAGCAGATATTAGTTTAATCTGCAACAAAAATTACTTCTAAGGCAGGAATCACATGTGTGAATTTGGGAGAGCTTTCGTGTGTGCGCAGCCTTCGCCTTCATCTGGGAGAAGATCACAGCAAAGATGAGCACGTCGTGTTTGAACTGGAAGGTGGGGAGAATTATCATCTGGCCCAAATGATCCAGTGTCTGATCACTTTCATATTTTTAGTATAAATACCCTCAGGATATCTCCCTGAGGCAGGGAAATACCATTATTCCAACTTTGAGTGAAAGAAGAGGGGGAGTTAAAGTGACTTGCCTAAAATGTTACAGGGAGCATGTGGCAGAAAGAGGTATTGAATCCTTGGCCAACACCAAGCCATCTTTCCGAGCTTTTAGAAACAACAGCTATATCCAGCCCCCTTTATTTATTTCTCTAGAAGCCATCATGCCAAAACTTCTACTAAATTAGAGAGTGAGACTGAAGGAAAGCTTTCAGTGGATTGCTTTTTTCCATAAATGGCAATATCACAAATCATTCTGGGAAAACAGGTCTTTCTGTTCTCGTCCCTCTTTGTCTGCTTCTCTCCTTTTGGACGTCTTTTCCTCTGCCTCTGGCTCCCGGTTTTCAGATGTACAGTCCTGACCATTTAAAAGTGTTCCTACCCCGCAGGAAGGGAGTAGCTTTTCATTCTTTGGAACTTACTATTTTGCGATGGATTGCACTCTGCAGGCAAGCGAGACTTCTGAAAGAGACAGGGCTGCACAAAGCGACACAAAAATAAATCGTATCACCAACAATACCGAGCCAGGTTCTCATCGGGGGTAACTCGGTCTGACTCTCGCTGCAGCAGAGCTGACGGCTGCCAGCTGTCCTGGATAGACAGCATGTACCCAAATGATGACCTGACCGCAGTGGAGGAGGTCTCTCCGAGGGCTGAACGCGCAGTTAAGATTGATTTTTATGCATTTTAGACATTCAGTCCCTCTTGGCAGTACGGCAGGTTGTCTCTGCTCTTAATGCCCCAGCTGGGCAACTTCTGTCCCAGTGCAGGCACTGGGGGAAGTGCGCTTTGCACCAGTCCTAGCTCCTCCAGACTGCGTTTTCCAAAGCTTGGGCAGGCAACAAGCAAACGGTGGGGATCTCCTCTAAGGACTCCTGGTGACACCCAGGGGTCTGGGGGCTGCTCTGTGGTTTTCCACAGAGCTGGGCATCCCCAGCCTTTTCTTCTGGAGACAAGTCAAAGCTCCTCCCCGCCTCCTTTGCAGGCTGCACATCCCAAAGCAGGCTGCTCCAAGGATGCCCACACAGATACCAGGGAGGGGGAGGTGGCTGCGATGAATGAGAGAGACTGAGAAACAGGAGGAAGATCTGGTGGGCGAGCAGGAGAAATAGGATGAGGGGAGAGCCCAAACTGCGCTGGGAGAGCTGCAGGGAGGAGGTGGAAGCGCGTGGCTCAAAGTTTCTCAGAGAGGCGTGCGGGAGAAGCCAGAGAGCTTAACACCTGCCTGTTTCAGGGTTCGCAGCACGAAATCGCTCAAGTCGGGAAGAATGGGAAGGGCAAAGGGACACAAGTACAGAGGAGGCATTGCTCTTACTCCCTTGAGGGGCTCTCAGAGCCCTGCACACCCTCACAAATAATGATTTGCTCTTGCTTAGGCATTCAGGACTATTAACTATAGGGTGGCACATGGCTCTTCCCTCCCCAGCTCCGCAAGCCACACGTGCAGTAGGGGCCAAGGCTGTTGTGTCAGACCTCGGTGTGGCAGCTGAGCTGTTCCATCCCCCTCCCCGTCCATGTCCGCGGCCCTGCCACACCAGCGCAGACGCCAGGGCAGGAGGCTGCTGCACCATCTCAGCAGGCTACAGATGTCCGCCAGAGAATTGCCGAGTGACCTCGGTGCAAGAGGCGATGTTGGAGCCTGGCCGGCACTGAGCGGATGGCTGAACCGCCACCATCCGCCGCTCACCTACACCCTTGCACTCACAGAGCTGCCGGCGGCGGCAGCGCACCCACACTGTGGCCTCTTTAACACCTCCCCGCATGGCACGAGGCAGAGGAGTGCCGTTGCCCCCTTTTTGCAGGGTGTGACCCTGAGGCAGGGAGAAGAAGTGGTCTTGACATCACGCCTGTGGCAGAGCAAAAACCGAATCTTGCTCTCTCCTGTTCCCAGTTAGCGCATTAATGACCTAAATTCCACATCCTTTCCCCATCCATCACCCAGAGGAGCTAGGAGGCATTGGAGGAGAGGGTGTGGTAGCACAGGCGAACAGTCGGCATCCAGAGCCACGGCGCTCTGTGCTGAGGACAGACAAAGCAGGGGCTGAAGAGGGACTAATGCTGCCCACCCTGCCCTGACGAAGCCCAGCAGGGTTGAGCCAGGGAGAGGGACCAGCTGCAGTGAAAGGCAGCTCCTCAATGCCACAGCGTTTTAAACGAGCCAAGGTTGGACACCCCGATGGCCAAGCACCCTGCTGAGCCACATCAGCAAGGCCTTTCGGACACTCAGCACCAGGAGCAGATTTTCGAAGACCCTGCATGTCCCCCCCATCCTGCCTAAGCGGCTGAACCTCTAACTAGCTGTCCCACACAAGTCCATGTAAAAGACACCCTGCAGAAGATGCAGCATCTTTCACAGGCAGTTTGATTCTTCGCATAGGAATTATTCAAGCTCAAATACAGCAAGAAACGGAGCAGGGGAGAGAGAGAGAAGAGAGGAAGCAGAGAAAGGATGGCACAGAGCGAGAGGGTTTTCAGATGCAGTTCCTCTGCCCTCCCTGGCTGATTCCAACTGGGGGGCTCTGGCTGTGTGCCGGGAGCCTTTCCGGGGAGATGCACACAGGCTCCACCTGCCCCTGCAGCGTGAACAGGCAGAAGGCACTCAACATTCAGGATCTGCTGGGTGAGGAGCCGAAATCTGAGGCTGGAGACTTCCCCAGTGCCTCTGAGAGCAGCAGTGTTCACATGCACTGTACAACAGTGGCCGCAGCCAAAGCACCAGGGTGATGAACTGCTCATCTGTCGCGGGCAGATGGCCCCAGGCAGCCAGGGGCAAGCATGGGAAAGGGCCCCCTTTACGCTGTATCTGCCTTCCTCACAGGTATTTAAGCGGGCAAGTAGCAGGGTGGGAGTGTGGCAAGGGAATTTGCTTGGCTATGAAGCTTTCCTTCCAGAAGCGCCATGGCTGAGAAGCAGACACTTCTTGAACGAGGTAACTGGATTGGGGATGGATAATTAATAACCTTTCATAACCCGCCGTTTCAATGTGGGAATAACACTTCAGAGATACATGGAGAGGCTTTGTTCCTACTTTCTTCTCCTATTACTTACCTCTTACATGCAGACACACTCCTCTCTGCTGTCTCTAGCCTCTTCACGGAAGCTCTTTGAACTAGTAGTTAAAGGCAACAGGTACCTCAGGAGCATCAGACGCAAGCTGACTGGATGCAGAAGGAGCTGAGCTTCATGGTTGACCTAGAGGAACCCAGCTACCTGCTTTCTTCAGCTATTTGCTCAGCACTGCCTCCCAAAGCATCCCAAACCTTGCTCCAGGGAGGCTTGGCCTCAAGAAGAAATTCAGGGGGAATCCTTTGAGCTTGGTCCTTCTTCCAGCTATTCCCAAATACCTGAAAGATTATTGGAATTCATCTGGAATAAACCTTACGAGACGTGACTCAGTGACCTGACATGGTCCGTGCAGGTCTCAGCCTGGGTAGGGTTGGCCTGGAAGACCTCTGGGTTCCTCACAAGCAACCCTTCCCAGGCAACAACCACAAGTCTGGTGGCTTCATTGTTCCCTTGTCCTGCACACTCAGTTGGTCCAGAGGCTGGGCTTGGGACCAGGGTGGCAGGAGGCTTTCCCACGTTGCCACAGCATTTGTCACTCTCTAGACTCAGGCTCCAAACTCTTCCGCTGAGGGATCAATCAGCCTGAGCCACTTTGGTGGCTGACGTCTGGTGAGGGGGCCCATGGGATCGCCATGCTTATCCATGTACCTCATGTGGACACTGCATTCCTCCTTTCTGGACAGAGTATGTCCACCAGTTCTGTGTTAATGGCCAGACAATGCAAGAGTCCAGGGGGAAATGTAATGGAAGGTGGGAGAAAAAGTTTAGGGGAACCCCAGGAGGTATAATGAAATTGCCTGACATACGGTCACCTCTGTAGAAGCACAAAAACCTGATACTTTGAGATACTAGTGAACCAGTGGTCATGGTGATGACGTGCTTCTCTGGAGTGGTATTCCTGATTTCAAGAGGAGAGAGACATGAATGATGAAAATAAGAGCCCGGTAGACATCCCAGATGACAAAAGTCTGGGAAGATGTCATTGGCCTCCTGCTGGGATGGCTTTGCTGATTGTGGAGTGTGTGAAAAAGGCTGTCCCAGCACTAGCAGAAGGCCCTGAACATAAACAAGCCTGACAAAGCTGAGGGTGACCAGCTTCCCTCACTTATGATGGAAGATTGTACTCCCCCAGTGCAAAGGGCGTTTTCCTGCTGAGCTGCATACACACACTTGCACCAAGCTTCCTGTAGCCTTAGTCTATGAGAGGACACAAGAGGAGGCCTGATAAAGGTATGCAAAACCAAGCAGTCATATGGAAAAAGTAGATAAAGAGCTTTTGTTCTTCTCTTACCGCACCATAACAACGGGATATATCCTGCTCATGAAATGAACAGGCAGCAAATTCACAGCTGAGAGAGACAAACGCTTTTCCACCCAAACCTGATCACCCCGCCGCACACAGCACTGCTGGGATCCACCAGGGCCACACCAGGGTGAAGCACAAACACCCACAGTTACTCCAGTCAATGCTGAGGGAAGGGACCCTGACACTCGGGCTTCTCAGCGTGACTCAGTCTCTGTCTCCGCTTCCCATCCCACCTCCCTCAGAGGTGGGCAGTGCTCTCCTGTCCCTCTGCGGCAGGAGTCATACCTGCCAGCCCAAGCCTCTGGTGCTCTCCCCTGTAGAACAAGGAGTGCTGGGCTAGGTGGGCGTCAGGCTGGATCCAGAAGGCAAATCCCAGGTTCCTGGGCAAATAAGAGGGGGATACATGTGCAAGTGTGCGAGGAGAGTACCTCGGCATTTAATGGGCATCCATACCGCAGTGGGCGTGCTGCCTGGGAGGAAGGCAGGGTGGGCACAAAGGGCTACGCAAAGGGCAGCTGTTCCTGCGAGGCAGGTTTTGGTGTTCTCATTTGTTCTTTTTTTCTCTTGTTCCCTAGGGAATTTTAAAGGTCTGTGTAAGCAAATCGATCACTTCCCTGAGGATGCAGATTATGAAGCCGATACAGCAGAATATTTCCTCCGTAAGTCTGCAGGCTCTTCTCCTTGCAATGGCTTGTAGGTGTCAGCGTCGGGTGCCTTTTGCTTTCTGAAGGTAGGGTGGTGGAGATGCTGGGACCTGTGAGGCTCAGTGGGCCAGAGGAAGTGATCCCAGAGCTACACCACCCCCCAAAACCAGCTCCACTCTCACCTCCCTGGGGCCCTGCCCATGAGACGGTGCAAGTTTTGAACTCATAGTAACAACCAGTGGCATTTTTTATTAAGAGCAATTAATTACACTATAAATCTAGAGTCTTGATTCAAATCCATTGAAGAGCTGCTGAGTGGGCGTAAGGTCAAGACTGGGCTAGCTGGGGCCACGTGAGTGTGTGCAAGTGTGTGTGTCCCCTCCTAAAGTACAGGAAGTTTTTATTTCCTTACCTGATACTCCAGTTGCATCAGATTTAAGAAATTAGCCAGATTGTGTCCGAGGAGTACCTATTTCTATCTTCACCTTTCCCCAAACACCACTTGCCTACAGAGGCTGCAGATCTGATCTTTGCCGGTTTTAGGGATTTTAGTGATGGGAAGGGGAAGTAGGAATAAGGACAGTCAGAGTCCTTCGAAGGAAAGACCTGGTGCTCACCCAGAGCCTCTAGGAGAGGTGCTGTACCCCAGGCACACAGTGTCTCCATAAGGAAACCTAACCTGGGCTCCGAGTCCGGCCTGGGAGGTGCTGGTGAAGCTCGTGCAGCTTTGTGCATGGGGACAGGGAAGGCAGCCGGGCCAGCAGGGCAGATCCACATCATCCCTCCCTGATGACAAGTCAGCATTTCCACCTGCCCCAGAAACAGGAGCTTGCTCTTCCTTTAGCACAGCTGAACAGGGATCACTCCTCCTCTTAGGTGCCCACCTTGCTATCCTGCCCTCCCTCCACAAGCCCAATGCCTTTTGACATCACGAGAAGAGATCTTCTCCCTTCAGAAATCTGAGATAAGAGCTTTTGACCTCCCAAGGTTAAGCATCAGAGTTTCTCCAAAGGCCGGGAGTCTTTCAGAATAGCTCCTTGTCATCCGGGCGTGCTCCAAGCCAGATGTGGAGACCCAGCCCTGCGGCAGGGATGAGAGAGATAATTTAGGCTCTGTGAGGCTCATTTGTATGTGAAAAGAGGCGGATTTTATGCCGCTTCCTGTTGGTTTCTCAAACAATTCTTCATCCACTGTAAATTGTAAATAACCCAGGGAGACTGCTTCTTTCAGATGCTTTTCTGCAGCATCGGTCTCTTAATTGCTGCGTGGCCCCTGAACGGCAGAGCTGAAGAGTGGGTTTTGATCCGGTTTGGCACAGTGGCTGCCTCTGAGGGCAAACCGGCTTTTGCAGTTGTTTGGGAGCGAGGAAGCTGCTTGCAGCATGAGCTACACTTCAGAAAGAAGAGTTGCGGGAAGGTGGGGAACATCTCAAGGAGGATGGGTCTGTTCCCTCAGAGGGAAACAAGATCTGAAGACAAAAATTGGCCCAACATCAGGACCTGGGGGTGTCCCAGGTGTAAAGCCCTTTTTTAAGAAAGAACCAGGTTCAAAGAGGGATTTGACAAGTCAATAAAGGACTACTTGTGTCACTCCTGAGGGAAGTGGGATTTCTGCTGGCTTAGACCTGACTGGAGAGGGACCCCACTGAACAGCTTCTTCCCAGGGCTTCTGCCAAACCAGAGTCCCTGGGCACTCTGCATGGGCAATGCCTGGCGGTACTGGCAAGAACAGCTAGGAAGTTGTTTATTGGTGTCAGGCTGGGCAATTCCCTCATTCAGGGGACCAGGATGATTGGGGGACAGTGTCCACAGCCTGGCTAAAGGGCTTAGACTTTATTTCTGCCAGCCACCCACACAAGGTATCTTAGGCTTTTTGAAATCAAACGCCTGTTGTCAGAGAGGAAGCAGAAGCATCCCTGCGTTTCTTTGCTAGAAGACACTCAAGATTGAGAGTAGGCAGATGATATGAGGGAACATCGGAACACCATCATGAGTCTCCTCCTCTTTAGACCAAAGGCTCTGGACTCAGGAAGACTGGATGAGATTCTGCCCCTCTCTTGCTGGCACGGTTCTCCTGAGGGGCAGAAAGCAGGGGCCGAACGAGGCTGCTGTCCTCCCCCATCACATAACGTCCACAGCTCCCCAGGTCAGCCAGCAACTTTGTCTTCTCCCAACAGACGTGAATTTCAGAATTAAGACCCAAATAAAACTGATGTGGTCAGGGCCAGGCTGTGGAACTGACCGAGCATCCCTCTAGAAACCAGCGGATGTCTGCTTGATGTTTGCTTACTGCCATTTAAGCTTCACATTGTCAAATCCCGCCTTGCTTTCCAGAAGCTATTAAGATGGTTATTATCACTATCCTGTTCCCTGAAACACAGCCAGGCAGAACTGGAAAGCAAGCAGGAGAGGTTTCTCCCTGCCTTTTGAATTCCCTATGCCCGGGCTGTGGGCTAGGGCCCCCCTCGAAGAGCCGACTGCTTGTGCCTGGTAGGATCCTGATGCCAACAGGGTCTTTGAAGCAGGAAGGACTTTTTCCTTCCTTTCCAGTCCTTCCTGCCCGCTTAGGAAAAAGTCCTGCACTTGCTTCAGTAGGGTTCATTCTTGCAGGCAAGGAGGGATTAACTTTCACCCCCTGCTTCCAGATCTTTGCTCCACAAGCAGAATTGCACCAGCCCATCTGATACCTTTCTTTACCAAGCAAGGCTTCATTTCACAGTTTAACAGCTTATTTTCTCTTGGGAAGGGAGGGGGGAAGGCCTTCCTAGTTAAAAAACATGAATATTAGCAACACAAACTCAGGCAGACTGTTGGTACCCACTGAACGGCCCACGAGCAGCGTGAGTGTGCATGAACGCGTGCGCAGCTGTGCGTACACACAGCCCTGGCCTTTCGCTGCGTGAACATGAGAGAGTCCCCCCCAGAAGCTTTGGGGTATGTTTTGCATGTGCGTATGAGCATATACGTGCATCTATGCCATTGCCCTCTGCTGGCTGAGCTCTTCCCGTATCGATCGATGGAGAGCGTGCGTGTGTGGGAGCTGGCACATCCGAACCCATCACTGCCCTCTGGAAGGAGCCCAGTCGTTTAATCACTAGGATAAGCCCCGTGTTTCGGCGCACAGGGATGGGGCTTTCACTTCTCAGTCCTCACTGCAGCCGCAGAGCAGCGCACGGCACCAAGAGGTCCTTCCCAGCCCTTTAAAAAAAAAAAAAAAAAAAATCTCTCCTTGAGATGCTCGTGCCCTTTCGGGAGGATTCGAGATTGAGCAGCTCTGTGGGAAGCATTTGGGTTGCTGCTCTTTGAAGAGTGGGCTCGAGCAGCAGCGCCCCGCAGGAGGAGAAGTCAGATGGTGCCGGGGCTCCCCCTCCAGCCCATAGTCCCCCCAAAAGTGGAGGAAAAGAGAGCATGATGGGGGATAGGCAGCACGGGCAAGATGCCATCTCAGTCCCCTCCATCTCCCCACGCTAGGCCACTGGCTTCACAGCAAGCCGGGGCACGGGAGAGCTACTTCGGACCTCTCTCTTTTTCTGACACACTTTGTTTCTCTCTCCCTCCCTCCCTCCGTCCCCCGACGCCTTTGTCCCTCCTTGAATTACTCCCTCCCCGACATGTTGCCCTCTGTCTCTCCCCTTTGCCCCCACCTACAAAATGTGCTTGTGTCCCCCCTGCCCCCCTCGCCCCGGCGCCGTTTCCGTGCCCTGTTTTCCTCTCTCTCACACCTGTGCTGTTCTTTCTGCCCCTCTCCCTCTCTCCTCCGCAGGGGCTGTTAGAGCCTCTAGTATCTTCCCGATCCTGAGTGTGATTCTGCTTTTCATGGGTGGACTCTGCATTGCAGCCAGCGAGTTCTACAAAACCCGACACAACATCATCCTTAGTGCCGGCATCTTCTTCGTGTCCGCAGGTAAAGGGATGCACAGGACCTGACGCCCTAGAGATGGGCTCCGGGGGGTGGGGGGGCTGCCCAGCCAGGGCATCCTGCAGAGCAGGAGTGCATGTGTTTCCCAGCCCTGACGAGACTTATTCGGGGTGAAAGCAGCCTCCCAAAGATGCCTCTCCGCCCTGCCGGCTTGCCTGGCAGAGGCAGGCAGCAGCGCCCTGCAGGCAGGGGCTTTCCTGCTGCTTGGGAGCTGCTGGAGGGAGAGGGTTTCCCATCCAGCATCTCTCAGGCACCAGCCCGGACTGCAGTCCAGGGATGCAGCAGGCACACAAGGAGGGTCTTGCCTGAGTTTCCCAAGGAAAGCTGCCCACCAGGAGGGGATGGGTGGCTGGGAGCCCTCCTGGGAGCTCAACCCCACGGCCCCCATCACCACCATGTGTGACACTCCTGATGCCTGTCTCCCTCTCTCTCCCCCGCTGGCCGGCTGTCAGGTCTGAGTAATATAATTGGCATCATCGTATACATATCAGCCAACGCTGGAGACCCCTCCAAGAGTGACTCCAAGAAGAACAGCTACTCCTACGGCTGGTCCTTCTACTTTGGGGCCCTGTCCTTCATTATAGCCGAGATGGTGGGAGTGCTGGCCGTCCACATGTTCATAGACCGGCACAAACAGCTGCGCGCCAACGCTCGTGCCACGGACTACCTCCAGTCCTCCGCCATCACCCGCATCCCCAGCTACCGGTACCGCTATCAGAGACGCAGCCGCTCCAGCTCCCGCTCCACCGAGCCTTCACACTCCAGGGATGCCTCTCCCGTCGGGATCAAAGGGTTCAACACCCTCCCATCAACAGAGATCTCGATGTACACCCTGACCAGGGACCCGCTGAAGGCAACCACCACCCCCACCGCCACCTACAACTCCGACAGGGATAACAGTTTCCTCCAGGTTCACAACTGTATCCAGAAAGAGAACAAGGACTCTATCCACACCAACACAGCCAACCGCCGGACCACCCCGGTATGAAGCCGTCGCCAGGAGCTGAAAATGGGGCAGGAGTGGGCAGGAGGAGACAGGGTGGGCTGCGGGGTGGGAAGGGTGGAAGGAGGCAGGGGGCGGCAAGGCGGGTGGGAAGGAGGAGGTGGACGCGCCCCTTTTGGGGGGGTGGGGACCTTCCCAACGCAAAAAAAAAAAAAAAAAAGAAAAAAAATCCACAAAAAACAACAAAAGCAAACAAAAAAAAAAAAACAAGAAAAAAACCAACCAACGAACAAGCAGTTAAGCAGACAAACAAGCGAGCGAACAAAAAAAAAACAAACAATCAAATGCAAAGGAAACGCGAGGAAAGAGACAACAGTGAAAAAAATTATTTAAAAAAAAAGAAAAAGAAAAAAGGAAAAAAAAGAAAAACTTTAAAACTGAGAGAAAGAGATTTAAAAATAGAAATAAATTTAAAAGAAAATGCATGATTTCCCATGTACCATTATTTTAACATTTAATAAAAACAGACTTAAAAAAAAAATAAAAGGGAACCAAGAAATAACAAATGACAATAAATCAAGTGGGAGGAGGAGGAGGAGGAGGCAGCTCTTTGGATTTTGGGGGGGTTTATTCTTTAATTTTACGGTTTGTTTCCCACTTACCTTTAACTCAGCTCGGGCTCCTCAGGGGACAGGGAATGGGGGTTCGGCCGGCAGTGACTTCAGTGTCCTTGGGCTGGTTATGGAGGCTCCCGGGGTGCTGGGGTCGACCGTAACCCGCTCCGTTCCCCCAGGATCTGTGGGGATCTGCTCCATTCCCCTGGGATGTGTGGGTATCCACTCCATTTCCCCAGGGTCCGTGGGGATCCGCCGCGGGTCCATAGGCGTTAAGAGTGACTCCTGTCCCTGGGGAGCCGACGCAGTCGCCCCTCCGCAGTGTCCCCAGGGGGGGGTCCCTGCTTCCCCAGCCCTGGGGACCCTGGGGTTAACGGTGACAGTGCAAAAAGCAAACAGACACAGTAAATAAAGACACACACACAAAGACAAAAAAAAAAGGACAAAAAAAGGTTTCTTAACAAAAAAAAAAGTGGCAATTTTTTTAATAAAACAACAGCTATAAATAAATGTAAATATAATAAGTGGATTTACTTGCAAGAAAAAAAACGGATAGTATTTTTTTTCTTTTCATTTTTGTTTTCTCCAGCTTTAAACTGTGAAAAAAAAAAAAAAACGAAAGAGGAAAAAAGGCAGAGCGGGGAGTGGGGTGGGAGGCACAGGCAGAAGGCGGGGGGCTGCTGGGGGGGGGGCACCGGGGCTCCCATCCCTCCAGGACGCTGCCGCTGTGGTGCGGAGCGGGGGGATGACACGGGAGGCCAAAGCGAAGGGCAACGTGCCGATGGCGGGGCCGGCACCGGCGCAGACGCGTGTCCCTGCTCCCACACGCGTGCCCAGGCAGGTGCCCGCTCTCCTGTGAATGCTCCGGAGGCTCCCGCCGCATGGACCCCAAATCTGCCCAGACCCCCAACCCCCCCACCACCCCTCAGGTCCTTCCAGTGGGGCTGCAGCCACGTTGGGGGATGGCGAGGCCCAGCCAGCCCGCCCTGACCCAAAGCTGGCTGCCAGCTACTTGGCCTTGACACATGTGTCCCCCTCCCGGCCCCCACCCCAGGGAGTCCCCCACTCCGGGCCTGAGCCCCCCCCCCGAGTCCCGGTGGCCATGAGAAGGCAGAGGTGTGAAGCCTCCAGGCGTCTCCACGTCTGCTGGGTTTCGTCCTCGTCCCCACCTCACTGTGGGGGTCACATGCACAGTGGCAATGCCCCCCCTCGCCATCCCGCCCCGGGACCCCCAGCCTGACTGCAGCCCCCTCCCTCCCCTCCCTCCCTGCCGTGCCGGGGGGGAACAGGGCACTGGGGGTGCCAGGAACCACTTTTCATCCAGCTCCTCCCAAAATGGGGGGATACAGGCAGGAGGGGAGGCAGCGGCAGGGGACCATGGGGGCCTCTGTGACACCCGCTGAGCCACCGGCCAGCCTGGGGCAAGGACAGGTCTCCTTTTTGGGTCTGTTCCCTGAAAGCGACAGGGCCCAGGCAGGCAGGAGGCTGAGGGTACGCCGGATGGGGCCGCCGAGCCCTTCGGCAGCTCAGACCCACTTTCCGACTTTTCTTCCCGTCCCCGTTCCTGCTGCTCCAGTTTTAGGAGCCGTGCAGTCCCCCTGCTTTGGGTCCCAGCGGGATTTCTGCTTAAAAGCAGCCTGATCCTCCCTGCACCCCCTCCCTCGCTGCTTTAACCCCCCACTCCCCGCTCCAGGGCAGGGCAGGGGGGGCAGCAATGGAAGGGGGTCACCCCCAAAAACAGCATCACAGGGCAAGAGGAGGATGCCAGCGGCTCGGCTGGGTATCCAGACCCCCCCCGCCACCACCGCTGAAATCCCCTCTTGCCACCCCCATCCCTTGAAAACAGATTCACAGGTAACACCCCCCACTCCCCTGCGATGCCCCCCCCAAGAAATAAGTTAAAGCCGTTTTGCCGGACCCCAGCACAGGGGGATGGTGGCCTTGGGGGTTTCCATCCCCATCTGCCCTCGTCTGCCCAATGCTGCACAGAGCCAGGAGCATTCACAGGGCTGAGCGAGCCCCCGGGGCCGGCAGGAGGGGGAGAAGGTGGGAGCGCGCCTGGAGAACATGTGTGGAAGGTGGGGGGGGCTGGCGAGGGGAGGGGGGGCTTTTTTTTTTCCCGAGGGTGTTGCTCATGTCCAGCTCAAACCAGTACAAGAAACCAACCTCCATTTTCTTTATTTCGTGGGTTTTTTTCAGACTGTTAAAAAGAAAAAAAATTTTAAAAAGAGAAAATGACAAAAAAAAAAAAATCCTGGTACATGAAATAAAGATTTTTTTTTTTATATATAACTTGGTCCTCGTTTATGTGGATTTCCTGGGGGGGGATTTATTGTCCTGCTGTGCCAGAGCAGTACCTGGAAACCCAGCAAAAGAGTCAACTATTGCAGACAGTTTTGTCCTCTTTGGTGATTCAGCGGACGGTCTCGCTTCAACTGCTCTTCTCAAGCCGGTCTTCAAGACACAAGGAGGAAGGACGAGGCAAGAGGAGAGGGCTTTGCCACACAACTCTTTTTGAAGTAAGTGCAGGTAAACTCAAGTCACGCACATGGGCTTTCCCTGCTGCCCTCCAAAACATCTGCTCCAGCCCCCATACAGCCCCCAGTGTTGCCCCTCCTGTCCCGTTCCTCCCAGGGTGGTGTTACCACGAGGGACGATGCCTCAGCCCCCACCCGAAGACAGCGGCTCTTGTGGTGGCAAGCCAAGAACCACTGGCGAGCTCAGAATTTGCACAGGCTTGAGGGCTCAAAAAAGGACAGAGAAAAGAAAGTGGGCCTAACGTTGTTTTGGGGTTTTGTTCATCCACTCGTCGGAACGTGGGGGTTACTTACAGCTGGAGCTGCAGACCCAGAAACAGGTGAGGTTGCAGCAGGGCAGCGACGTGAGATCTCCTCAGAGGGGACCGGGATCCTGGCATGTCCCCTCACCTCCCACCCCACCATTGGCAGCAGAGGTGCCACCAACACACCAAGATCCCCTCACCTTCCACTGGGGTCCCACTTGCCATGGGACCCTCCATGGCTTTCTGGAGTGGACCCGGAACACCACCAGACCCCATCACCACCAGTTTGGGGAGGTGACAAGCAAGACCAGCCACTTGAGTGACAAAGCCCCTCCAAAGTGTGGGCAGGGTCTGCCCCATGGTGGGTGAGTGAGACCATGAGTTGAATGAGCAGGTGGGACCAGGGGGTTTAATTCAGCGGCAGCAGGGGGGCAGTGGGGTGAAGGCACACCTGGCTCCAGGTGTCCCCGCAGACACTGATGGTGGCAGACACCGATGGTGGCAGACACCGATGTGTGCAATCACAGCACCGCAGTCTCCCCCACCGCCTGATGCACCTTGCACAGGTTGATACCAGTGCTCAGCATCTGGATCCCCTGGCTGGCACCTGTGTGTCCCCACTTGGCCCTCCCCACATCCCACCCTCCTCCAGCTCACCCCTCTCCTTTGGGTCCCCAGTAGCACCTTGCACCCACCCTGCGCCTCCCCAGGGTGCCTGTCAGCACGCACATTTCATGGGCCAGCCAGCAGGACACTTCACCACTGAGGTAATTGGGGGCACCTGGCGCCCCATTTCTGCCGCTCCTCCTCTGGGGACCCTTCCCAGGAGCAGCCTCGCCGAGAAGGAGGGCGCGAGGAGGGGAGAGGAAGCAAAGCGGGCCAGGAACTGGCTCTGGGGGACGCCAGGGAGCTCCCAGCCCCACCATGCGCAGGTCTAGGACGCAGACGCCTCCCCGCCCTGTCTAAATCACAGACCCAAAACCTTCTCACCCCCTCACATCCCCTTGCCTGGCTCTGAAGTCACCACCAGTGATGGATGCCCCACCCAGGCATGGGTGGGATGAGCTGGAGAAACCCCCCAGCGTCTTCTCCATCCTCCCTGTGATTTTTCCAGCCCCATCCTGATGCAGAGCTGGGTGCAAGAGGGGGCTCCCTCGTCATCCCCCCTATGCCGGTGGGGCACTGGGGAGATGCGGCTCCACTTCCCATGCAACGCCCTGCCTGGAGCGGAGGGGGTGCGTGGCTCAGCCCCTCCATATGACTCCACAAGGTGCTCCTTCCTCACAGGGTGCTGATGATCTTACTTTTTCCTCTCTGCTTCTCCCCTCCTCCGTCTGGCTTTTACAGGATGGAGCCATGCAGGGGGAAAGACAGGGAAACAGCACCAGCCTGAAATTAGGCATGGGGAATGCTGCTCAGATGGCGCCAGCCTCCATGTCATAATAATTAATACTAATACTCAGCACTTATACAGCACTTTCCATGTTCAAAGCATTTTACAAACGTTAACTAATTAATCTGTCATATTAAGTGATGTCTGAAAGCAAAGGGCTTGTGCATGAGTTGGAGCCCTCATTCCCCCCCTCTCTCAGGGCACATTAACGCTTGGGTGGGTGCGAGACCCTAAAATGTTACGCTGTGCCCCTCCTGGGTCCCAGTGCTCCCCACAGCACTTGCTTGCCTCTCCCAGCGCTGGCTGCATGCTCCAGCAGGCCGTGGGTATACCAAGGGTGAGCAGGGCACCAGGGTCTTCTCCTCCACAGTACTGAGCCACTGAGGTCCTGTGGATGCCAGAGACTCATGACTGAGAGGTCAGTGAAAATATTTGGGTTGGAAAAGTCCCCCTGCCCCAGTCCCAAGCCCCAGCAGTGGGGGAGGAGAGCCAGCAGGCCCTTTGCAGCACGGCAGGAGCGAAGATGCAGCAGGCGAAGCCTGGTCTGATGCTTTCAGCCAGATCGCTATTGCGCCCTAGCCCCAGGACCTCTCCTGGGGTCAATGGCCATTCCCTGCATTCAGGTGGCAGAGGAAAGCTGAGCCTGGCCCTGCATGGCATTGATTTCTGACAGCCCCCCCTCCAAATCTGAGGACACACTCTCAGATGCTGGCCGGGGATGGGTGGAAGGCAGGCAGGGCATCTGCCAGGGAGAGTGCTGCCCCACTCAGATGGAACAATCCCCCAGGATGGCTCTGGCAAAGGATCCCAGCTCAAGAGGGCATGCTCAATGGAGGCTGGCGCTGGCAGCGGTGCCAGGTCTTCCCTCACTGTGGAGGCAGCATGGCTGAAGAGGGGGCACCCTTTGGGAAACAGTACAGGGTGAGAAAGCGCTTCCTGCTGAGTAATGCCCGGCTCCTGCCGCTGGTGGGTCTGCCGTTAACATGTCCTCACCAATCCCCTGCTGCCTCTCTCATATGGACCACAGCCAGGGCTGGCTGGGTTTTGCTTCTGTGGGAGATGCTCTGAGAGCTCCTCATGTGGGGAAACCCAGATACTTGGCTATTAAATTAACGCCGGGCATTTCACAGAATCATTGAAATGGTTTAAACACCGAGGAGTGGTAATTAGTAATAGTGGTTTGGTGAGGGAGGAAATTAAGGCCCAGGTATGGAGCCCAGTACTTTTCTCTGCAGATAATTTTTAGTGCCAAATGACTACAGAGAGAGGCCAAGCATCAGACTGTCTTTCTTGCCTGTGAGGACTGACAGGCGGGATGAAGACAGCCACTTATCTCACCTTTCAAAAGCCAAGCACCAAGGCCAAGGATGGAGAGAGGCTGGGGAAGGAGAGCCGATGGAGAAAGGGCATCTGTGAGGAAGAACAGTCAACCTAACGAAAGCTTCTAGGTAAGCAAGGCAGGCCAGCAGAATGTCCTGGAGGTCTGTCTGAGGGCAGTGGTGGCTCCAGATGACTCGGCATTCCCTTCCCGTGTGCCTTCCAGCTGCAGGGGACTTCTCCCTTCCTCTCCCCAGGCCCTTTTGGACAATCCCTGGAGAGACAGAAAGGAGAGGCAACAATTTTGGTAGGGATGGGAGGCAGAGGGAGGGTAAATTTTAAGAGTAGCCAAGGACCTTAAACCAAGGACCATTAAGGGCATATGAATTAAATGCCACCAGCTTGAGTTTTTCTTTCAAGAGCAGAGAACAACTCGTTCCTCTCGCTAAGCTGAGGCAGGCAGCTCGACCCCACGAGGGCTGCTGTTCAGTGTGCTGCTCCTCACCCAGGTGGGGCATTTACGAGAAGTCCTAACGAGACTGAGCACACCCACACCACATTTTGCTGGCTCCGCAGAGCTCAAGAGCAGCTGTGCAGCCAAAATGCCCCATGGAGAGGAGAAACTCCCCTCCAGCCCAGGAGAGAGGACAGGGACCTATCCCCGGGACATGGGACAGGTCCTAAACCAGACCTTTTTCTAGGCATCTGTGCCCACAAGAGTAGGGGCAAACATCTGTGATGTCCCAGTGTCCATGATGGATACTCCATCCTAAAGCCATCAACCACCAGATGGTAGAGGGGTGCTGAGGACCTGCCAGGCATGGAGCTGCAGTGAGGACCCTGCCAGAGAAGCCAGGACCCCTTTGGGCCATGATGCTTCCCACGGGTGCAGCAGCAGAGGCAGGAGACCAGCCTCACCCAGCCCTCATCTTCCCAGGCTGCAAATCCCAGCTTTGACCTGGCTCCGGCAGAGCCAAGGCAGACGTGAACCGTTCTGTCAGAGCGTTGTCATTTGTGCCAGTTTTACACCACGGAGAGGAGTAACGTGTGAATGACGCCAAACCCTGCTGGCCTCATTTCGCTTGCCCTTTATTGAAACCTCCTGGCCTTGCACCCTGGGCACGGAGCAACAAGGGTGCAACTGCTTGTGTGTGCAACCAGGGCTTGGACAAGGTGTCCTCCGCAGTGGTCAGCCCTTGACATTGCGGAAAGTCCGCAGCGAAGGAGCCGGCTGGCCTGGCAATGGCAGCTTCAGCAAAGGGGTCAAGATATACGGGTATGGGCTGAGTCCCAAAAACAGATCTGCAAGGACAAAGCGCTGGGCTTGGGAAAAGGTTTTCTCTGCTGCTGCTCCTCCTGCTGCTCCTGATGCCCTTGGGGATGGAGAAAACAAGGGACTTTACTCTCTAGGGACCTGTCAATCAGAATCTGCCACCACCGTTTAATTTGCTGAATTTATGCCTGCCAGGAGCGCCGGCCTGGCTGCCCGTTCCTGAGCAGGCAGTGCCATCCCGTGGGATGAGCTGGGCACAGCAGCCGAGTCTCACAGCCGCACCGTGCGGAAGCCAGAGCAGCCGCACAGCTCCCGCAGGAGACGCAGCCGTGGGACCCTCACCTAGTGTCCCACTGGTGCACAGGGGTGGCCAGGGACCACCTCCAGTCTGCCAGACTACTCAATACCTGCTTCTTCTTGTCCCCCCTCTCCTTCCAGTTGGGGACACGACGACGTAACTCACCTGGACATGGGGCTTCGGCTTTCTCCCACTGGGGACAGGCTCCAGCCAGCCCAGGGGCATGATTTTAGGAGAGGAGGGCAAACACAAAGCTCTTACCCTCAGCTTGGTGTGGCCGTGAGGTTCGAGGCAGCATGTCCCAGCAAGAAGCTGGCCACCAGCAACCCTCCCCACCTCTTGTCCCTTAAATTTTGCAGCTCCTCTGGTCTCCAGCTGGTGCCAGGCCAGGGATCATCCAGGAGTGTTTAGGAGGGGAAATATTTCATGCGTGCAGAGAAAGGAGCAATCCTACGGAGCAATTCCCAGGTCAGGGAGCCCCACGGCTGCCCCACATCTCCTCCTGCCCCTGCTGCTCCCCCCTGAGTAAGTGGCGTTGCTCATGGGCCCTTTTGGATAATGAGCAGCACAGGGAGGGTCCCTTCCCAGCCCCAGCCTCTTCCCAGCCCCTCCTGCAGAGGCCACAGCAAAGCCCAGCCCTGACCTTGGGAATCAGCTGCGACCTTGGGAAGTGCCTCATCCAGAGGGACAGGCTGCGAACAGGGAAAAGGAGAGAAAGAAAGACCTTGGCCTGCTGCAGTGGGAGCTTTCTGGAGCAAGGCTGAGAGTGCGCATCCTTCCTGGCTGCCTCGGGGTGCCTGACGCCCGATGGGGGACATACGCAGCACAGCTTTGCCAGAAGGGACAAAAGCGCCCGGCTGACTCCTCCAAAGACAGAAGAGAGCAGATGGCGCTGAAATCTGCTCAAGAGGAGAGAAAGGAATAGCCCCGAGGCTCCGCACTCCCTGTACCCCAAGAGGCACATTTGTCCCCATCCAAGCGTGTCGGCCAACCCCGTCTCTGACTTACTGAGGGGCAGGGAAGGGAATGGCAACTGTGGGCACACTGAGCTGCTGTGTGTCCCTTGCCCCTGCTCTCTTTTGCGGGGACTTTCCTGAGAGCCCCTGGGAAGGGAACAGCATGTTATGCATAGGTAGCATCTGCATTCAACTCCTTACTGCCTTGGTAACTAGGTCTTGTGCGACTAGGGTTCGACTCTGTTTCCTAGCAGAAATCACTTGAGCTCTCTTTCTGCCTCCTGATGTCCTGCTTAGACCTCTTTGCCTGGCTGGCATAAGCAGTAACTTTCCAGAGGACGGACCAGCCAGGCAGGAACATTTGCAAGAGCGTGGTTAGCCCCAGAAGATTCTGATTTTTCACGGAGGTTACTGTAACACTGCTGATTTCGAAGGAAGTAGCTGTGGGAGCTTCTGTGCTGGACAAGGACCCTTGTAAAAAAGCCCACGTTACCTTCAGCTCTGCTCACACACACCAGGATCCTTTTCAGGCCAGCGCTGAATATAACTTGGGCTCTAGAGGGCACAGAGCAAGGCTGCCACAGCTGAAAGGCAAACTGCTAACTCAGTGGCGAGAAGGCATGGTGTGTCCCACACCCTACGTCACCCAGGGCCCCATCCTTTTCTCCGCCATTGGTCTGGCTGGGTCCGCGCAGTGTTTCCCAGATGCAGCAGCCATGACCTGCGTCTGCTTCTGCTGGCACAGTCCCCCATCACCATGATATCTTGTATCTAAAACACATTTCTCCTCCAGTGAGGCAGTGATGCAGTCCCTCCCTGCATGTCACGGAGGTGCCAAGCTCCCCACTGGGAAGGCTTACTGGGGTGGCCTGGAGGAGAGACGCAGAGCGGGGATTTGCAGCTCAGCCTGTGGACTCCCAGGCTCATACCCCAGCCACTGCACCAGCATTCTTCTCCTTCTGCAGGCTCAGAGCCAGCAGGGACGCTGCCGGCGCCAGCTGCTCTAATTGAGCTTCGTAGAATAAACTTGTGGAATTAGCCTGTTGGCTGCTGGGACAAAATCCAGCGCTGAGTGCAGATCAAAGGAGGCAATCTTGCTGACATTTTGCAGGGAGACAGCCGGACCCAGGCTCCTTCTACAGCTCTGGAAAGGACAGTGTTCAGCAGCCGAGGACAAGGACAGAGCATGATACACGCTGCCTCTTCGATGATACCTGTGGTCCAGGCCCTGATGGTCAAAGCTGCAGAAGCCTCGGGAGAGATCTGACACTGGTGATAAAAACAGTCAAAGCCAGCCAAGGGACAGCACAAATTCAGAGAGTGACAGTTTTTGCATGCATCATAACTTTGTGGCTTTTCCTGGTAGCATAGAAGGAGCAAACAACGCAAGGCCAGGCTTTGAGCCCAGCCTACAGAAGCAACATGATTTAAGAAGGGGAAGCCTGCCCTTGCCAGGTTTCTGTCTGTCCTTGAGGGTGAGATGGTCCGGCCCAGCCACCACGGGTAGAGCTCAGCACGGCAGGAGGAGGAAGAGGGAGAAAGCCTCGCAGTGAAAGCACTATCTGCTACCCAGAACCATAAACTCAGCACATTCCTTGCGTGGACCTTACTGTACGGACATGGCCGGTCTGAACACACACAGCAAATCTGCCAGGTGCCACCTGCTCCCAGCCCCGCTAGATCGCACAGGCAGCAAATTAAGAATCAGATTCACAGCACGTGCACGGTAAAGTTGCTTTATGGCTGTTTTCCCAGAGTTCCTGAAAATCTGATCAAACATTTCCCCAAAAAAGCTGGTGAGCAACCAGCCTCCAGGGTACCAGGAGAGGGATGAAGGTGCTGGAAAGGAGGCCACACGTTGCAGAGAAGCATCTGGCCTGGGAGAAGAGCAGACGGAGATGGCAGATAAAAGTGCGACAGGAAAGATGGAATGCGAACAGGAAGGCCAGGGAAGGATGGAGGGCTTCCCAGCCTGTGAACA
Organism: Rissa tridactyla; assembly: GCF_028500815.1. Taxonomy (NCBI): domain Eukaryota; kingdom Metazoa; phylum Chordata; class Aves; order Charadriiformes; family Laridae; genus Rissa; species Rissa tridactyla. The sequence goes on along the minus strand of NC_071466.1, from coordinate 162,017,598 downwards.
CCAGCCTGTGGCAGGAGCCAGTTCATATACGGCCAAGACTGGTTGCAAAGAGGGAGCCCAGGAGCCAGCAGTGAGCTTTGCTGCTTTGAAGATGATGACAATGACTTCGGAAGAAGAGTCTCACTGAATATGTGTGTGAACGTCAGGCTTCTCTGCAGGGAGAAGGTGTTAAGGCTGAAGACTATTTCCCTTGGTTTCTGGGTTTGTCAAGAAGCGCAGGGCAGTGGAGACTAAGCATATGGCACAGGCATACGGTGTGTTTGCTGTTTAGTGAGGAAAAAGAACCCAACTGGCTATTTTTGATGCATTTGTTCTAAGAATGAGAAAAAGAAACTACTGGAAAATAGTGTTTTAATGTGAACATTAGTCTTCCAATCCTCAGCTGCCTCTTTGAGTGGAAGTAGTCACACAAGCTAGAAAGCAACCCTTGTCTTAAGGCTTTCCAAGGCATCTTCAGTCAAGGCAGAGGTGATCTGGGTGATCTGATGATCTTTCTAGGAAAGGACCCTGATGAGTGGGGAGCTTGGACTTGCCTTCCTCCATTTAAACCTGGCAAACCCTTGGTGACACTGCCTGAGCCACACACTGTGCACACTCAACACAGAGCAACTCAACAACAACTCAGCTGTTGACAGCTCTCCAGCAAGCCCTGAGCCACGGTGGGGGCTGATGGTGGTGAAGGTTTTGGACTGGAACAGCCACGGTGCTGGAACGAGCCCCTCTTTTACAGATCTGCTAACACCAGCACAGAGGCCAAAAACGGAGAAGTGGGAGACAAGAACAGAAAACCAGATGGGAGTAATTTATCCTGGCTGTTCTCATGAGCATCTTCCAGGGAAGAGTGATTACCCTTATTAACTGATTAAGTGATTAATTAAACTGATGAACTGAAATTACGGATCAAGGATCGAATGATTGCAAGTAAGTGTATTTTGAGTACTTTTCCAGGAAACAAAGTATCTCACCTGCCTTTAACGAAAGCTGGAGGCTGTTTGCAGCAGCGGGTGTGCGGCGTCAGCATGAGAGGAGGAGAGGCGCAGGCTACTGCAGGGACCCAGCCGCAGCAGGGCACAGGAGGCAGGAGGTGCAGTGCCTGGTGCGAAGCGGAAAGCGAGACAGACTCTCTGCCTCCCCTCTCCTGGTAAATTTGACCTAAACGTGGCAGCAAATCTCACCCGCTTCAAGACTGGATTTTTTTCTTGGAATCTTTCCTCCCTGGAAGGTTACGTCCATGCCCAGAGGAGCATTTACCCTGCACAGGGAACTCCCTATGCACGCTCTCTCCTCTGACCCATGCCTATACCCAACTCTGTCCCCAGAAAAGATAGTTTGATGGGCTAAGCCCAAACTGCACATGATCTGTCATCTCTGGGAGACAGTGGCAGCATTACATTCTCTTTTAAGTACCTCATGCAGGCTCAGGTGCGAAGAGGAAGCCATGGAAAGGAAGGGCTTTCAGTTTGTCAGTCTCTGTCATTGCTTCTCTCTATTCATTCCTTAGTCCAGTTTTCTCTTCAGAATTTCTTGCTCTTTTTATCACCATCTCCTTAAGCAGTCAGTTCCAACAGCTCGATATCCAAGCAATGGCTCAATGTCCAAGTGGCGAGCAGTGACGAGTGGTGCTCCTCAAGGGTCGGTACCAGAACCAGTACTATTTAACATTTTTGTTGGAGACATGGGTGTTAGGATCGAGTGCACCCTCAGCAAGTTTGTCGACAACACCAAGCTGTGTGGCACGGTCAACACGCTGGAAGGAAGGGATGCCATCCAGAGGGACCTGGACAGGCTTGAGATGTGGGCCTGTGCAAGGTCCTGCAGATGGGTCGGGGTAATCTCATGCACAAATACAGACTGGGCATAGAATGGATTGAAAGCAACCCTGAGGACAAGGACTTGGAGATGTTGGGGGATGAGAAGCTCAACATGAGCCATCAATGTGTGCTCACAGCCCAGAAAGCCAACTGCATCCTGGGCTGCATCAAAAGAAGCGTGGCCAGCAGGGTGAGGGAGGTGATTCTCTCCCTCTACTCTGCTCTCATGAGACCCCATCTTGGGTACTGCGTCCAATTCTGGGGTTCCCAACATAAGAAGGACATGGAGCTGTTGGAGTGGGTCCAGAGGAGGGCCACAAAGATGATTATAGGGCTGGAGCATCTCTCCTGTGAGGACAGGCTGAGAGAGTTGGGGTTGTTCAGACTGGAGAAGAGAAGGCTCCGGGGAGATCTTATAGCAGCTTTCCAGTATCTGAAGGGGGCCTACAAGAAATCTGGAGAGAGACTTTTTACAAGGGCATGTAGTGATAGGACAAGGGGTAATGGCTTCAATCTGGAAGAGGGTAGATTTAGATCAGACATCAGGAAGAAATTTTTCACTGTGAGGGTGGTGAGACACTGGAACAGGTTGCCCAGGGAAGTTGTGGATGCCCCATCCCTGGAGGTGTTCAAGGCCAGGCTGGATGGGGCTTTGAGCAACCTGGTCTAGTGGGAGGCATCCCTGCCCAAAGCAGGGGGGTTGGAACTAGATGATCTTTAAGGTCCCTTCCAACCCAAATCATTCTATGATTCCTCTAAGCCCGTTCAGCCCATCGTCCTGGCTGGGGAGGGTGAGGGACGGGTGCTGCGGAGGGAGCTGAGATCACACTGAGCCACCGCCAGCGACTGGTGAGGCAGTTCCAGCACTAATGATGTTTGTCTCCAAAAAGGCTGTTTAGGTGAGACAGTTACAAATTGTATTTTATAAACCGTATTTCTATAAGTGGATTTTTTCGCTAGCGGGGAAAAGTGCTTTAATAATCCCACTTCTGATTAATGGCAGGGTGTCTTGGCAAAACAGAGACTGCTGCGGCTTTGGTTCTTTCTCAAGTGGTAAATAAAGGAGAAAATGCACACCTCTCTGCCTGGAAAATATTGATCGAGACTCTTCTTAGGTAGAAGAAACCCAGTAAAATTCTCTGAAGAGTTAGTTTTTAGCCTGCGAGCTGAAGAGATCTGCAAACTGGATCCTGTTCTTTTTAGGGTAGAGAAAATTTCAATCACTCTGGCATGTAAACATCTGAGATTTAATGATTTTTTGCCCTCAATCCCTGAGAAGAAATACTATCCCAATTACAGAGACAGGGATCTCAGGCACATACTGCATTAAATGACTGGTCCATGGTCTCCTAGAGAGGCTGTAGGGCTGAATCCGAACTTACAGCCCTGGGTGGAAGTTAGACCTCCAGCAGGTCAAGGAAAGCCAGCAGGGACAATGCAAGCCCTTGAACACCACATTGTGAACACAGCAAGGGCAACTGCAATTACCATTCTTCGCACATCTTTACCTCTGAAAGTTGAGTGTTTCATAACAACCTCTAAAACATGAAATCGGCTGAATGATCATACAACCTGAAAAGTCCCTGCTTTTCTATACAACCATTGTATGGTTTGGAATACGTTTTTATTTCAATAGGCTGCGTGTGTGAGAAAATTAACAGGCACAGGATTAAGTGTTTCCTGCCATGACATGTAGCTTTACAGGGCTTACAGGTCTTGCCAATAGCCCTGTAAATCTGTTCTCTATCAAAGTCATAAATCTCTTAACTTCTATCTCCATTTTTATCTGTGAAAACAGAAATTTACCTATGAAACTTTACAGTAACTCCACCTCATGTCTGTAAAACAACCCGGCACAAACACACGGGCGTCTGCACACTAGTAGTCTTCATTTGACTACTAGCTAAGTCTAAATTAAGTCTTCATTCGACTAAGCTGAGGATCAGTAGTCTTCCAGTACGCGATTTTAGGCCAGGTAATTTGAATTCAAGTTCTACCAAAGAAAAAAGAAAGTAAAAATGTATTCTTGAGATTGGGTAGTCCATTGCGTGGTTCTGAAGCCCAAGTTATTTTCATCAGAGTAGAGGAAAAACAGGAGGAATTTTGTGAGACAACCTCTCCCATCCCGCTGCTATCAGGCAAGTCAATTACAACAAGCCCATTCCCAACAGGCATTTGCCTACCACAGGCTTAAGTACTTCTGCTATGAGAAGTTCCACGTTTCCAGGGAGTTTAATCCTCATTACCACTGGAGATGTTTCTGACACCTCGCCGCTGTTTGTGTGAGCTGCCGTGCTTTCCGCAGCCGCAGGAAACAACGTTTTCTTCCTCTTTGTGACAGCCGGCTGCAAACCGAACGGTTTTGTCATGTGTCACCCCCGGCTTTTCTATTTAAAAGCCGAACCCAAGCTTTTTAATCAACATGGCAAATTTACTATCATTAATGTCACTCTCTTCCCACTCCTACACGCTCTTGTTATTAAGCGGTAATTAAGTGGGAGGCAAGCTTTCGGCAAATGACACCGTCACGACGGAAGGCACAAGCAAGGCGGGGGAGCGGCCCACTCAGCCCGGACACAGGCCACACGGGAGGCCGCACCGTGGCGGGCCCCCGCCGCCCACCCCGCCGGGCCGCGGCCCCGCAGCAGCGGACACAGGCGGATCCAACGCCCTCGGCCACGAAAGGAAACCCCGGCTGCCTCCGGGATGCCGCGGCCAGAGGACGAGCCACGGACATAACGTCCTGCCCCGTCCCACCCCGTCCGCTCCCCGCCTCCCGGCGGGACACTGGCGGACCGTGCCACAGGGGGCGCTCGCGTCCACCGCGACCTTTCTAGCTCGGCCCTCCTGCCTCTCTATGGCCAGGACGTACCGCGTACCCGGGAAGGCGGGGCGCTTTACGGCAGCCGCGCTCCGCAACTTTGCTTTTTTTTTTTTTTTTTTTAAAAATTTTACGACACTGGCCGTCGCGCGGCGCTGACGCGGAAAGGGCGGGCCGGGCCTGCGCGTGGTCTCTTCCCTCGCCCGCCGCCGCCGCCGCCGCCGCATCCGCCGCCATCGGGGCCGTGACGGGGCCGCCCAGGTGAGGGGGGTGTCGGGTCTGCCCCGGGGCCGGCCCCCTGTCCCGCCGGCGCCGGGACTCCCGGCCCCGCCCCGGCGCTGCCGCCGGTTCCGGTGGGGGCCGGGTCCCCGCCCCTCCCGGCGGCCACCGGGACCCTCCCTCTCCCCTGCGCCCCCTCACCTCACCCCAGACGCTCCCCTCCGTGCGGACCCGGCTGGCGGAGGCGGCCTCCCCGCCCTCCCTTCACGTTGTCGCCGCGCCTTGGCCTATGCCGGGGTCAGGGCCGCGGGCCCCGGTGCCCCAGCCCCCGGCGGGGCTCACCGTGCGGCAGCTGAGGGTTTGAGTGTTTTATTTTATTTTTCTCCCTTCTAGAAGTTTAAAAAATGGCGAAGTTTGTGACACCCGTGATCCAGGACAACCCTTCCGGCTGGGGCCCCTGTGCCGTGCCCGAGCAGTTCAGGGACATGCCCTACCAGCCCTTCAGTAAAGGAGACCGCCTGGGAAAGGTACCTCAGTTGTGCCATGGTGCATTGGGCCGCTGCTGAACGAGCCCTGTGTTCCTTCTGGCATCCCACCTCTGCATGCTGCAGCCCGTTTTCGCTTCTTACTACCGTGGCTGGTCTTCTGACACCCACTCCTAACACTTAACACAGTTGTGAACAATTCTAAGGGCTGGCAAGCGCAGGTGGGGGTTGAAAGGATTAGTTCTGGAGCATACAGCAGTGTTTGCTTCTGCTGCTTGGGGTCCTGCATATAAAGTCAGAGGTGGGGCGAACCATCAGGTTGATACTCGCTTATTTTGACTGTTTATGCTTGTCTTTAGGTGGCTGACTGGACGGGAGCCACGTATCAGGATAAAAGATATACAAGTACGTGTTGTCTGGTGGCTGTTCCTGTGGCTTACTTCGTACAGAGTTTTCTTCAATCATCATTCCTGCTTTCATGTTTCACACCCATTCTGGTGGTTACCTGCGCACCTCAGCAAGAGAGAGCTCCTTAAATTAGGAAGCGTGCCTCACCCCTGGGAGAGCTCCATGGGGCTCTCCCTGTCCTTAGGGCTTACTCCTGACTTTTGTACTGCCTCATGACTGGGCCTTCTCAAGGTGGCTTGGAGGGGGAAACAAAAAGCTGGTGTAAGAAGGCCGGAGTCCCACTTTCTGCATCAGACTTATGTGAAGGCAGTTAGAGGGAATCGTGGGGGAGAAAGGGGCAAAATGTTAGGGTTTTTTTGGTAGAAGCTTGGTGTCAAGGTGCTTTGTTTTATTTCCAGACAAGTACTCATCGCAGTTTGGTGGTGGAAGTCAATATGCGTATTTCCATGAGGAGGATGAGACTAGCTTCCAGCTGGTGGATACAGCGCGAACACAGAAAACGGCGTACCAGAGGAATCGTATGCGATTTGCACAGGTAATGTGTCTTCAGAAACAGGCTCAGAGTAAAGCTTCAGCAGCACAGAATTATTTTGCAACTAAAGCGTTCTTTTTTTTTTTTTTTTTTTCTTTCCTTCATTTCTGCAGAGGAACCTTCGGAGAGACAAGGACCGTCGGAACATGCTGCAGTTCAGCATGCAGACGCTGCCAAAGAGTGCCAAGCAGAAGGAGAGGTGAGGCTACAGATAGGAGCCTACTGTACTTGGGCTGCAGTGTGTGAACATACTGTTGATAAATTTGTTAAGTTACTGTAACAGAACCCACTAGAGTGAACAGTCAGCAAAGAAGAATTTCAGGTTATTTCAGGTTTGGTGACATCAGCAGAACATAGGTAGTCATAAGCATGGGTTTCAAACAGCTATCTAAGAATTTAGAAGCATTTTTGACTCACGTTTAGAAAGTAAGCATGATGTATTAAAGCAGAGATACCCCTTCTGAAAACCTCATTGCAGTCTTTAGAAATTAAAATATTTAAAGAGCTGCTCAGAGTAAAGAATGGAGCTTTGAATGCCTCAGGCATCTTGATCAACAGACAGCTCAGCAAATGTTTCAGTGGCTTGGTGCCTAAAAGCCTTGCTCCTCTGGTTGTAATTTGGAAGCGTTGGAATGGTTGTGGCATGTAGGAGTCGAGAACTTCTCTTCATGGGTTTTCTCCTGTTTGTCATTTTAGAGATCGTTTGCGCCTACAAAAGAAGTTTCAGAAGCAGTTTGGAGTGAGGCAGAAATGGGACCAAAAATCACAGGTAAACTAACAAGCTTTCTGCCCCCTGCCATGGTTTGGTTTCTCTGGCTGCGCTCACAGGGCAGCTCCTCTTGCGCAAGTCCTGATGTGCTGTGTCTTTGTTTCTCTCTCTGGCCATCCCACCTCTGGCTGCGCAGCAGAAGCCTCGTGACTCCTCTGTTGAAGTTCGCAGTGACTGGGAGGTGAAAGAAGAGATGGATTTCCCTCGGCTGATGAAGATGCGCTACCTGGAGGTGTCGGAGCCGCAGGACATGTGAGTTCCTAAAGCACCTGTACACTTGCTTCCTGAACTGACTGGATTTTTGGAAAGCGGGAGGGTAAGGGTCTCTTGGGCTGGTCTCAGTGTTCTCATTGAGGTACCCAAAGCAGGGGGAGGTAATGGAGAACACCCAACTGCCCCCTTAGTCCTGTGCCGTCCATGGGTGATGGTATCTGTAGTGGGAGTACCAAGATGGTTCTCTTACCTCTGCAGAGAGTGCTGTGGAGCCCTAGAATACTATGACAAAGCCTTCGACCGCATTACAACAAGGAATGAGAAGCTGCTGAGGAGCATTAAGCGCATCTTCCATACCGTCACTACTACTGATGACCCAGTTATCCGAAAGGTATGTTTGCTGGTTTGTAAAACCCAGTAGTGTGTTTCTCGGTGCATGCTGTTGTTAGAGATGTGCTGCCACCATCAGATCAAAGTTAAGGACAGAAAAATTCAGGTCCCTAAGCTTGCAAAGGAAAAGAAGTATTAGCTGGTGTCGTTATTTTTCTTCGGTTCAAGGCAGAGCTAGATTCCTGCAAAACTAGGAATCCTGGCCAAGGAAAAGCTGTAATTCTGCAAAGGCAAGCTGGCCAGTACTTGAGCTGTGTTGGGAAAGAAACTTTCATGTCAGAGACCTGGTTCTTGAGGTTTCTGCGTTTGGAGATGAGGAGGGCTTGGTGATTTCTCTCTCTGATCCCATCAGCAATAAGGAGCCATGCCTTTTCCCAACAGAATTCACATTTTGTAATAGTTTTCTTACTTCTTCCTTGTTTGGGTGAGGGTGGGCCTGGATTGCTGGGTAGGTCTAGCAGTCAGTGATGTACCTACCTGTCTACCTTCCTTGGCATGGGAGAACGAAATTCGTGATTGGGTTTGCTAAAGCTTCTGCTCTTGGCTGGGGAACCGAAGGGGTGTTGATTCTCGTTGCTGCTGAAACAGTTTTCTCCTCCTCTTGTATCCGTAGCTGGCAAAGACCCAAGGGAATGTGTTTGCCACAGATGCCATCCTGGCCACGCTGATGAGCTGCACTCGCTCTGTCTATTCCTGGGACATCATTGTCCAGAGAGTTGGATCCAAACTTTTCTTTGACAAGAGAGACAATTCCGATTTTGGTGAGTAAAAGGACTGAAAGAAATTGCTGTTGTGGTAGCTAGAAAGTCTAGTTTTCTTTATGGCTTTTTTTGAGTTTATTCTGTCTTCTTGTCCAGTCTGAGACACCTGGGACAAGCTAATTACTGTGCTAGCTGTGGGGGTAACTTCAATATTGATCTGCTTCAATGTGGGGTGAGAGACTCATTGAATCTGATGTAGTTACTCCCCTGAGTATAACCACTTCTGTCTGGTTTTCTTCCTAGACCTCCTGACAGTGAGTGAAACAGCCAACGAACCACCACAGGAAGAGGGCAACTCTTTTAATTCTCCACGCAACCTTGCCATGGAAGCTACCTACATCAATCATAACTTCTCCCAGCAGTGTCTGAGGATGGTAAGGTTGAGCAGTGCGTGGTAGTAAGGTCTGTGTTTCAGAGAGTCTCAGGAAGAGACTTCGTTAAGGCTGCTTTAATACAGCACAAGCATTTTAGTTGACAGAGGTACGTCACGCTGATGCTCTTTCAGTTTTAAAAGAGGTGCAATTACTTCTGGTGAGCAGTGTGACTTTGTTGTAGAAAGATTTTCACCTTTATTCCACAAAGAAGAAATCCCGCTCCCACCGGTGAAGCAGGCGGGCTTCTGAGTACACTTAGTGAAGCTGAAGTGCCAGTAGAAGTACTGCTTACAATGAAGTGACTAATGTGAAGATGAGGCTTCTCAATCAGCTGTCTTAATATTTCAGCGTTTTTGACTACTCTTACTATAAGAGAATTTATACTCTCCCAGTAGGGGAGAGCTCCCTCAGGTGTCTTTTTTTTCCTAACATGCCCTTCTGTTTTCTTCTGCAGGGAAAGGAGAAATACAAGTTTCCCAACCCAAACCCCTTTGTGGAGGATGACATGGATAAAAATGAAGTAGCCTCTGTTGCATACAGGTATGTTGATCTCTGATACCCAGGTTTGGCAAGGGGGTAGGATGTCAGTGCGATACGGAGGCAGAATGAGTGAGGAGTGTTACTGATAGAAGCTTTTACAATGAGAGGGATTCCTGGATGTCCTCACAGTGAACGGATAGAGGAGGAAAGGGTTTTGTTGAGTGCCTGTGTGAATCTGGAAGAGAAACAAGGGTCAGAAATAACCAGTTGGATTGTTTGTTGGCAGATACCGAAGGTGGAAGCTGGGAGATGATATAGATCTCATTGTCCGCTGTGAACATGATGGAGTGATGACAGGAGCAAATGGAGAAGTGTCTTTCATCAACATCAAAACACTGAACGAGTGGGATTCCAGGGTGAGGAAGAACGAGATCCCAAAGCTAGCTCTAACTGCTTCACTGCTGCCTGACACGCCAGGTACAGCAGGCAAGATGGGACAAACATCTGGCGGTGTCCCCTGGGTGGTTACGTTCCACCAAAGGCCCATAACTTTGGTGGACAAGCAGTGCTGATGCGATCCTCCCCCAGATGCGAGGTAGCTGGTTTGAACCCTTTTGTCCCCGGGTGTTTGGCACAGTAGCCAATCTGTTCTCATGCTTCCTTTATGAACACTTGCCTTGCAAACTTCCCTTCCTAACCAGTGCCACAAATACTGGCCAGTCTCTGCTATTTGCTTTTCTTCCTTCCCAGTGCAAGTGCTTTCCCTGTCAGTTGCTGTTAGCATTCCTTCCTATGGTATCGTAAGGTAGATGGAAGAAACTTCCCTACACGATGTCGAGATGACTGAAGAGATGACTGGTGCTGGTGTGTTAGGTTGACCCTAGTTTTGATTCTCCTCTCAGTATTGCAACGGAGTTGACTGGCGCCAGAAGCTCGACTCTCAGAGAGGAGCTGTGATTGCCACAGAGCTGAAAAACAACAGCTACAAATTAGCCCGCTGGACATGTTGCGCGCTGCTGGCTGGATCAGAGTATCTTAAACTCGGGTAAGATGAGCTTTTCATGCCAAACATCTTTGAGGTGCGTTTTCCGTGATTTTACCCAGGTATGTCAAAGGGAACAATTCGTACAATGAATAATCAAAAAATCACCCCATATATTGAGTGGCGAAGAGGGGAAAGCTTGCGGTGAGTGCACCAGCCTCAGTCTAAGCTGCTTCCCCTCAGCATCCGGCTGATTGGTCCCCTGCTGTGACTGACCTTGTGAGACCTCGCGCATGTGATGGGCAGGTGGCCTCCGTGGCTTTTGGCCTGTTTGCTGAGATTGCCAACAAGGGAAATAAATGCAGTGGCTGTGCTGCCTGTCAGGATTTTGATTGAGATCCTCAGTGCCCTGTTACTGGGAAATGGCGTTGAGGAGAGGTATTGCTACAGTGCTTTTTGAACTGTTGGCTTAAAATCGGCTGAGCCTGTGCTGTAGATAATGAACAAGAGATGTTTGCTAACTGGGTTCTGCTGGTTCTGCAATCCTAGATTCTGTCCTCAGTTATGAGACATGCATCTGTTAAGTCCAAACTCCTTACTAATCATGCTGTTGCTTAATTTTTTCCTGCAGGACTAATTCTTCACTCTCTTTTATTACGATTCCATCTGATCTGGGGTAGTGATATGTTACTGATTGACACCTCATAGCCAGGAGATCCTCTTAGCTATCAGTGGAGGAGTATTGGGATTTTTCAGCCCAGGAAACAAAACCAAACTGATGACAGTGCTTTTCTTGGTGTTGTTCTTCTGCTGGTTGGGCTTTATCTCCTGATGCCCCCCTGGTTTCTTCTTGGCCCCCCTAGGTACGTATCCCGTTACCACGTGAAGGACTCTGCCCGCCACGTGATCCTGGGCACGCAGCAGTTCAAGCCGAATGAGTTTGCCAGCCAGATCAACCTGAGCATAGAGAACGCCTGGGGCATCCTGCGGTGCGTCATCGACATCTGCATGAAGCTGGATGAGGGGAAGTACCTCATCCTCAAGGACCCCAACAAGCAGGTGATCCGGATCTACAGCTTGCCCGACGGCACCTTCAGCTCTGATGAAGATGAGGAGGATGAGGAGGAAGAAGAGGAAGAGGAAGGTTTGTAGCATACTTAGTGATCTATGCTTTGAAGTGATCTGCTGGTTGGGATGAGAAGTGGTGACCTATGGTACAGACCAGATCTAAAGTGTGAGATGTGACTAGTGCAGTGACGAGAGAGGAGCGAGGCTGGAGAATGTGTGGTCCCGAGGATGGGACTTGGCGTCGGAAAAGGTGAGAATGGTGCTGGGAAGTGTCTCAGTTGACACTGAGAGTGACTTAGTTGGAAGCAAAAATAGCGGAGAGTTGGGAATGCAGATGTTGTGCCTCTGTCCTCCTGAGCAAGGACTGATTTCAGCAGGGTTGGAGGAGAGGGCCCGGGTCCAAAGCACACAGTTGGAAAGCGGGGCTTGTCCAAGGAGCCCTTTGTTCAACAGCAGCAGGATCTTGGGATGGTGGGTAGTGGTTTCTGTTGGTGCTGGGATGGTTTTGTACTGCAGGTTTAGAAATGGGAACAACTGTAAGATGACACATTTAAAGTCCGTGGTGACCTGGCCTGGCTGAGGTGACTCCGTGGAGGGTTTCGTAAAGCCCACGCTGCTGTTGAGCGATGGCTGGGGGGTCGCTCTGGGGAACCAGTGCTGCCCCAGTGGCAGCTGCTGCTCCGAGTCCTGGCGTGTGACCTGCGCCTGCTCTGCCTGGGACGGGGAGCGCTTCACCTGGGACGCGCGATTCTGTGACACGAAAAATATCTTCCAGCTTTTTGTTTGGTGTTTTCTTGGGCTGTAACCTTGGCCTCGCCGCTCTGGTTTTTATTATGGAAGTTTTAGGTCGCTGTGTAATTTGCTCAGGAATGTGAATTATGTAATTCCAGCTGCCTGGGCGGGTTGGGGGGACGGTGGGGGCCAACAGCCCTGACCTCTGGGCCTTGTGTTTCCTCCTCTCTGCAGCGTTACCTATGACACAGTGGGTTTTGGGGTTTTTTTTTGGGGGGGGGGGGGGGGGGGGGGTGTTTTTCTTTTCCCGGAAACATTCACATCATTCCCATTTCTCTTCTCTTCCAGAGGAGGAGAGCTGAGCCCCGTGGAGCAGCACCTACCCCTCTGACCGGCGCGGGGGGGACGGGGGCGGTGGTGGTGCCTCTGGGACGGGCCTTGCTACGGATACGTCGCATTGGTGGGGGGAGAAAGCGGAATAAAGTGACTTGTTCAGTGACGCTGCGTGCTGTGTGCCTGTTGGGGAGGGGGGAGAGGGTGCTGGAGCCGGTGTGAGATAATTCAGGCCCTGCCCCTTTAAGGGCTCCGCCTCCCGCCGGCCACGTAGTGCGCGCGTGCTGGCGCTGGCGGCGGGAAGCAGCAGCGGCGGCGGCGTCACGTGACGCAGGGTAGCAGCGGCTGGGCGCGGTGCGCGCGCCTCCCCCTCACCCACCCCTTCCCCCCCCCTCCCCCGGCGGGTGGCCCCGCCCCCTCCCCCAGCGGCGCGGGAGGCGCGGCGCGGCGCGAGCTCCATGGTGCAGGTGCGGCGGTTGGCGGGACGGGTGCGGCGGGACGGCGGCGGCCCCACGCGCCAGGTGCGCCGCGTGCCTAGTGCGGCGCCTCGCGAGTGGCGGCCACGCCTCGGGCGCCATTGGGCGGGGGAGGGGCGGGGGGGGGGGAAGGCATCAGGGCCAGGACCGGTCCCTATTGGCGGGGGAGCGAGGGCAGCGCGGGGCACCCCGTCTCCCATTGGCTGATGGTCTTGCGCCTCCCTTTCCCATTGGCTGTCGGGGCGCGGAGGCGTTGCGCGGGGCACGCGGCCATTAGCCCGCAGGTGCTGCCCTGCCTTCTCGCCCGCTGGTCACACCCTGCCTGCTATTGGCTGGGGGCCCTATGTCCCCATTGGCTGGAGGACCTGGGACTCTCGTCACTATTGGCTGGCAGGGAGCGGGGCCCCACCCCAACACCCCCGCCTCGGCTTCGGGCCCCGAGGGGTGGCGGTGCCATCATGGCGGCCGGGTCTGGGCTGGCCAGGCCAGGCCAGGCTGAGTGTGTCTTTCAGGGGGCCCCCTGGGTGACGCCTCCCTGGTCCTCTCCCCTGCAGGGGCAGCTCCTGGCCCCACCATGGCCCCAGCGGTCTGTGGGACACTCCTGAGTCTGGCCTTGTACGCTGGCAGCCTGTGTGCGGCAAGCGGTGCTGCTTTTCTCTACCATGACTACTGCGTCATCGGGGCCGGCCCCTCAGGCTTGCAGGTGGCCTATTTCCTCCAGCAAGCTGGCCGGGATTACATCGTCTTCGAGCGGAGCCACGCTCCTGGCAGCTTCTTTGCCCTCTACCCTCGCCACCGCAAGCTCATCAGCATCAACAAGCAGTACACGGGCAAATCCAACAGCGAGTTCAACCTCCGCCACGACTGGAACTCGCTCCTCAGCCACGACCGCCGGCTGCTTTTCCGACACTACTCCCGTGACTTTTTCCCCAACGCCGACGCGATGGTGCATTACTTGGAGGACTTTGCTTCTCTGCTGAAGCTGCAGGTTCAATACAACACAGCCATTATCCACGTGACGTTGGAGAGGGATGAGCAGGCCTGGAATGGCCACTATTTCCTTCTGACAGACCAGGACAGGCAGAACTACAAGTGCAGGTAATGGGCAGACCCGGGGCTAGCCGCACCGCTCTCCACAGACATCTTTGAAGTGACAAAATTGCAGAATAAATTAGGCTGGAAGAAAACTATAAAGGACATTTTGTCCAAGCCCCCTGCCCAAAGCAGGGCCAGGGACGTCAGGCTGCTCAGAGCCTTGCCCTTTTGAGGCATGAGTATCTCCAAGGATGGAGATTTGACAGCCTCTTAGAGCCTTAACCACTGTCATGGGGGAAACGTTTTGTGGGGATCAGCAGGTGGGTGGAATAACTGCTCCTGAGAAGGTGTTCCCTTTCATAAGCAACATTATGCCTTGGACAGCTGAGGACCTGGCAGGGCAGGCACAAACTGGCTGCAATTCCCATCACTGCAGGTTCCATCCTTGATAGGTACGCTTCAAATCACTTTCGTTTTATCACTAGATAATTGCTCTCTGTGAAAAAATAACTCAGCCATACTTCTTGTAGCCACTGCTGCCTTTACTACAAACTCGGGTGAGTCAGTGCAGCAACACCTCATCTCTGGTAGTCTACATGTGCTTAGAAGAACCAGTATTTAAAAGTATGTGTGTCCCAGCCAACTGAAGCCCTGGGTTAGCACAGAGCTGGCAGGGGGTTGCTGGAGAAAGTGGAGGTGTTGCAGTGGAGGGAGCCGACTGTGAGAAGTAACCCTCAAAGCTACTGGTCCCTGAATTCCCCTTCCCCTTGTCATACTTATGCGTGTGTATCTGTACCGCCACTAAGCTACATTCCTAAAAAACATCTAGAAGTTACTCATGTGAACATATGGAGTGTATTTCTCACCTCTCCTGAGAACCTTAGTTCTACGACAGCAGGTCACACTGGCTGTCACTTGGAGGTGCGCTGGCTGGCAAGCTCAAAGGGGACAGAAGGCAATCCCAAACACCCACACACTGTGAGTGACTTGCTCTCAGGAACTGCATGAGCACGGCTTTGACGGCAGACAGTGCCGCTAGACTTGGCTGCCTGGTGTTTCTGCCTAAGTCACAAAAATTTCCCTAAGATTCAAGTTAAAGTTCTTATGGAGAGATATAAAAAGATTATTGTATTTAATTTTAGTGTTAACAATTAGTGTTGTTGGTAACATGTTTTTATGCTTAAGAGTTACATTTTAAAATCTTGAAACCATTTTCTCTCCCTCTTAAAAATAACTTTTGTTCCGCTGTATTAAAAGGCAATGCAAATTTTACATTAACGTAATTTTTTTATGCAGGATATAATCAACCTGTGAAACACTTTGGTATTATAATATGTGTTGTCAGTGAGTACATATGAGCAGCACTCACACACTCACAAACTGAGGGAGACTTATGAAACAAGTGGAGCTTATATGTACAGCATCCGCACTGACTTTTGCTCTATGTAATGATGTTCCTATTCATTTTCATTGGCCTGAGTATAGGGAAGATGGGAGCAGGCCATTAGGTGAAGCTGGGGAGAGGTTTCTGTCAAACCCACGACCTGTACAGCTGATCCGGCATGGCTGGAGTGGGCACATCACAGCCATCTTCCACAGTGGGAGGCGGGACGAGTGATGAGATGGAGCAGTGGCCCCCTTCCTGTAGTTCCTGCATTCCCTAATGCTATCCCTCTTTTTGCAGCTCTTTGTTGGTTGCCACTGGGACGTGGGTCCCCAATGTGGTAAACTTCCCTGGCTCAGAATACGTCGAGGGTTACGAGACTGTGTCCATCAACCCAGAGGATTTTGCTGGCCAAACCGTGTTGATCTTGGGCCGAGGGAACTCGGCCTTTGAGACGGCGGAGAACATTCTGGGCGTCACAAATTTCATCCACATGGTGAGCCGGTCCCGCGTGCGCCTCTCATGGGCCACCCACTACGTTGGGGATCTGAGGTAGGAAACCACTCCTCTTCCTCTTTCTAACACAGCCGGAGTAGGACCAAGGAGAAGCACTTCTTGCCCAGGCGACAGATTGGGCTGGCACAGGAGGTGCTGTGCTCCTGCGGGTCGCAGAGGAAACGTGGTGCCTTCTATCTTTAGGTCCTTGGTTTAAAGCAGTCCAGGTTGCAGCTGCTGAACACAGGATCTTGATGAGAGCTCTTCAGGGTCTGTGCGAAATAGGAAAATGTCCCCTTGGAAACTGAATCATTAAA
Organism: Rissa tridactyla; assembly: GCF_028500815.1. Classification (NCBI taxonomy): domain Eukaryota; kingdom Metazoa; phylum Chordata; class Aves; order Charadriiformes; family Laridae; genus Rissa; species Rissa tridactyla. The sequence goes on along the minus strand of NC_071466.1, from coordinate 162,001,513 downwards.
AAGTGCTGGGTCCCAAGTTGTTCCCTTGCTTGCCAGTCAGAGGAGAGCTGAGGAGAGGTTAACTGTATCCTGCAAGAGCAGCGAGGCTATGTTACCTGTGCTGTTCACATGAGCCCTGAGGCTCTCGGGATAACCTTTGCACTGAAGGGGAGCATGGGATGCCTTGTAAAGGTGTCCTATTTTCAGCAGCTGAGACAGAACCATGGATCCCACCTCTCTGCTAGAACCATGGATCCCACCTCTGCACCCTTCTTAGGTTCTCCTTTTTTTCGTAGAGCAATTAACAATGGCCTACTGGACACCTACCAGTTGAAATCTCTGGATGGGCTTCTGGAAGGCGACCTGGAAGATCTGGCTATCGTCAAGGACAAGAAAGGGAAGCTGCACATCACGCTCAGGTTCTACCTGGAGAACAGGAACACTAGCGCAGGCATCGACTCCATCACCCTCCCGCAGGACGAACTGGATAATTTTGCCACCCGTGCGCCTTATGACCGTGTTATCCGCTGCCTGGGCTGGAAGTTTGACTTCTCTATCTACAACAGGTGAGGGAGAACCAGGATCTGTACTGAAGCAGGTGTTTAGAGCGAGAGACTAAGAAGGGCCTGACTAGGGAGGAAAGGGACAGGTAGGTCCTCTCCTGGCAGCATTGTCTGGACCTCTGCATGCTCTGAGCTACCTGGTGCTGCACAGTCCGTTGTTTACCCTGCAGCTACGGCCGTGTCTCAGTGGGAATGTGTGTGCCACTGCCCTCTGACTGACGGGCTACAGGGCTGAGCAAATGGCAGTGTTGGGACCTGCATGACACAAAAAAACTTGTGCCTTTAGAACTTAACATCCTGACCTGCCAGATCACATCCAGAGGGCTAGCAATGTTTTATGGTTTGGGTTTTTTTTTTTTCAAAGGAGAATGGTATAGGTGTCGATCACTACAGAAAGGTTTTTTTCTACTTTTTTTCCTTGAGGATGCAACCATCATTCCGCCTTGGTTTCTCTCCTAGTACATCCTGCAGTTGAAAATGATACTGCTAACTTCACTGTCTTCCAGAATTCACTATCAGTGGCTCAGGCCTAGATGCTCATAGGCTTCCGGAAGATCCTCATTGGAGTAGTAAATCCTACTAAAGGCAGTTGGGGCATGAAGCAGTGTCTTGCAGTGACTGCAATATAATGTGTGCCGTATCAGAAACCCGTTTCATTTTTCCACCCCCACCCTTCCTGACAGCCTGCTCTTCTTGTTTGCACATCAGATCCCTTAGACTGATGCCTGGAAAAGGGAATAACAAGAAGTATCCTCAGATCAAACCTAGTTATGAGTCCAGAGGCACCCGGGGGCTTTTTATTCTTGGCACTGCTAGTCACTCTGTTGACTTCAGGAAATCTGCTGGGGGCTTTATCCATGGATTCCGGTATACAAGTGAGTACTGGGGTGTACAGAAAGGGCAGAGGTGGGAATTGTTCCTCCCTTCGAAAGAACAATTCATAGCTTGCTGCTGGAAAGAGATCACCCTTAGTCTTGTGCTGGCAGTAAGAAGGACAAAATACAGCCAAGCTGCAGCTGTGTTGTCTGAAGTAGAGGAGAAGTGACTCGGGATCATATCTGAAGTTTTTAGTTGTCTGTCTTTGTTTTGTCTTCTGTCTCTCTTGCCCATTGTCTCTTATTTATGTAACACAATAGATTTCTGCCTGCCAGATGCTCTGCCCCGTGACAGGCTGTGGGTGAGAGGTCTGCGCTGTGGAGTTAAAACACAGCGGCTTTGGGCAGTAGAGAGAATTTCCATCTTTATATGTGTGTGCCTATCCTTATAATTAAAGGACTGCTCAGAAGTAATGAAATACCCCCGAGGATCCCCTGCCCCCTCACCAACCACTTAGCATCACATCAGCTTTCAGAGGGCATCTCCACTGCAGTTACCAGCGATTGGGGTGGGAGATCCTGAGCACAGATGAGCTCTAAAGCTTATTTATTGTGTCCTGCCAGAATCTGTGCGTGTCACAGCAGAGCGATTGAATTTCTTAAAAGCATAAGCTTGGATTTTTAAATAAGCTGTCTTTGTTTCTCTCAATGTCTTAGCTCGTGCAGTCCACCGCCTATTGGAAAATCGTCACCATGGTGTCCCCTGGCCATCCACAGTCTACCCTATTACACAGCTGACCAATTCCATCATCAAGCGGGTGAACGAGGCCTCGGGCCTCTACCAGATGTTCAGTGTCCTGGCTGACATCATACTGCTGAGAGAGTGAGTGAGTGAGTAATTATTCCCAGCACTGCACTCTACAGTTTCATTCCTTTTTCTTTACCATCGCTTCCTGTGGTGCGACCACACAAATTGCTCCGTTGCTGCTGAAGGATGTTACCATCATGTAGGCAGCCACCTCACAACCTATACCGCTGGTGCGACTGGTGCCACTATGCCCAATTCCACCAATTAGTTCTCTTTTAGAGGGCTGAAATGGTCCAGACCTTCGTGCTAGGTTCAGAGGTGTAGTACCCTTTCGCTGTCCCCAGGGAAAAGCTTTCCTTGAGCAGTGCTAATGTAGAGAGGAATCCCATAGTCCAGGAAAATAATGGAGTCTTGTAACAGTATCTGCAGCCTTCATAAGCTCCGTGTCAAGTCCACCCCAGATCTGTAGTGACTAAAAAAGAATTACTATCTGATGGCTCTTTGGCCTTAACCTCGATCGGCTGAGGGGGTCTTGGCTTTTCTCTGGTGGAAAAGTCTGACGGTTGTGGTTGCAATTCATAGGAATGCCACAGCATTTGAATACCTGGAAGAATACCCAGTTGGAGTCCTGGCCGAGCTGGAAACGCAGACAGGGAGAAGGGCTCCCAATGGGCTGTTTGTCATCATCATGGAGTATGGGAGGAATTTCTCTGGGGCTGACAAGGATGTCTTCTACTACAACCGAGCTGTGGGAGAGGCACAGCATGCCTGGCAGTCCAACTTTTTGCACCCTGTTATTTACTATTACAAACACCTCCCAACAGGTAAGCTTTCCTGTCTCTCTCTGCTAATTATCTGATATGAGCAAAATGGAGAGGGCTGAAGATAATTCAGACCCAAGAGCAGGGTAACCTGAAAGCACTGCACACCCTTCTCCTTAACTTCCTTCATGCCCATCCTTTAGGGCACCTGGGAGTTGGCAAGAAGTGTCCATCAGTCAGACCAATATGGGGTGGGGGGGTTGTACCAAAGACCTCACACTTGAGAACAAGAAACAAACAGGTGTGCTGGGAACTTCCCCATTCCGAAAAAGAGGAACTTTTTTTTCCCCTGTGGCTGGCACCCTGCATGTATTTTGCAGAGTCCTGGCAGATGAGGCTGGGCTGCGCAGTGTTGCTGCCAAAAGAAAACTCTGTGGCCTGCCTGGGTCTGAGGGGTCACACAGTGATAGAGGCAGCCAAAGGCAAGGGTTTGAAGATGAGTGTTACACATCTGTCAAACAGATATGGTCAGAACAGATTTCCTTGGGAAATGAGTGTGCTAAATCTTCCATCTCCAGAAACCAAGGGTCAGGGTCCAGCCTGCCTTGCACAGAAAGAAGTGTGATGGGTAGCAGCATTAAAGCTTGAACACAGCTCGGCCTGTCTGGCAGTCCCTGCCCAGGGGGAACGGGAGTGAAATGACAGGAAGTACCGCAGGCAGGGGCAAGGGGCAGCTGTGCAGTGGCAGGGCTGTTGAGGACAAAGCTAGCAGAGGGGATTGCAAATGAAAGTAAGGTAGGGATTAAAAAGGTCAGGACAAAAGCTGGAACAGCTGTCATAGCTGCTTTCCACTCCCCAAGGTCTTTTTAATGCCATTTTAATTCTGAGAGATTCCCTTCATGTTCTCTTGGCAGAGCGTGAGATGAAACTTCGGCCCCCAGACTGGCCTCTCCCCCGCCCAGATGCCGTCCATCATATTGTGGAGGACTTTCTGACAGACTGGACGGCCCCAAACGCTCACATCCTGCCACTGAGGCGGTTTTTGGAGAACTGCCTCAGCACTGACCTGCGCAATTTCTTTGCAGGTAATTGGAGTGCAGAGTTGAGGTGTCAGGAGGAGGAGGGGGAATGCAAGGGACGCACGACAGGAGCGATCTCTTCTGCAAATAGCCGAGATCTCCCTGTGGCGAGCTGGTGATCTCACTGTCAGTCACACCTCTTTGATACGCACCCCAGATGGTAAAAAGTGCTGGTGCTGTGTGTATGTTCCCAAACAGCCTTTGCTCTTGCTCACCACCGGAAAAAGACCGCCCTAGGCACACATGGATTGAGGTAGAGGTCTGTGAGGTTTGGTTCAATCCCTTTTCTACCTGCAGCTTTCCTTCCATTTTCCAAATGTTCGTTTGTGCCATTGCGTACCAGGTCTCTTTTCATGTACTAATGATGGGATTACTTTCCCATGGGAAATGGGAATGCTGGGATGCGAGAGCTGGTCTGAAGACTGGTCTGGGAACCTCCTGCAGGAACGCAATGTGGCACACGGAGGGAAGCAGTCCTGTGGTACGAAGAAGATGCCAGAGGGCTGCAAGCTCAAATCCAGTGCCTTTTCCTCTGAGTGCAGACTGGAGATCCCACCCTGCATCTCCTGAGCTCTGCAGTATTGAGTCGATTACCCAGCTGCCATCCAGGGCAGGGTGCTGGCTGGGAAACTCCAGTCATCTTCCCTCATCCTCTCTGCCTTTTGTTCTGAATGAGTCCTCAAAAGTTCACAGGAGTTGCTCTCTGCTGAGTCTGATTTTTATATTATTTTTTTTTATCCCTTTCCCCGCAGAGTCCTGTTTCTTCTTTGCCTTCACGCGTCAGAAGCTGCCTCCCTTCTGTCAGCAGGGGTATGTTGGAATGCAAGGGCTCCTGGGGAGCGAGGGGCTCCGGCGCCACGCGGTAGAAGCTGGTCTGCTGGAGGATTACACTCCGAGGGATTTCTCAGGTGACAAAACGCCTGACAGCCGCGAAGGGTCGCAGGACCAGCTGCTGAAAGACCACGTGATACCAGTCCGTCCGCTGCAGCATCTTGTTAATGCCAAGGATGAACTTTAAACCTTTCTCGCTCCACGCTGAAACCCATCGGTGCTGTTGTGACAATATTGTAACAGAGATCCACAGCAGGATTCTGCCCTTTCCCGTGCACCTTGTCCATCCCCATGCCTTTCACTGACCATGAGTTGCCAAAGACCTGCTCGGATCTTGCTGTTACAAAGAGGACCAATGTGCTCCGAAGGATAAGCAAGGGGCCAGAATCCAGTGATGCTGAGGCTCCTGCATTGTCCTTGCAGAGTTCAGAGTTTCCTGAAGACGGTGTTTAGTTTATCTCAGATCGGTATCTGCAGCAACGTCTGGGGGTCAAAGAAGAGAGAGTGCAGGAACGCCTGGGAAACTTAAAACATCACGTCCCTCTTCTGAGGTGACCCGCTCGCACCCTGTGGCAGGTGGTGCTGGCTCTCTGGTCCCTGGGTGCCGTACGCTGCCAATAATTGAAGATTTGTTTGTGCACCGAATCCTGAAGCAGTACTCCAGGCGGACTTCCGGGTAGTTCCCCTGCATTTGAGTTAGGGCAGTTGCGTAGCTTGAATGGAAAGGGGTGGTCTTTTTTTTTTAGTTACCATGTATGTTGGATAATTTGTCACTTTCTGGAAAGCACTACAAGAGACCCTTCCCTCTGCAGAATGGGAATGGAGCACCCGGGACACAAAAGACTTACACGGAGCTCAGCTCCGCTGTCCTCATGTTTTCCTTCTCCCACACCAAGCAGCCTGAAACGTCTGCCCCTGTCTTTTATAAAGCATGACCAATATTTCTCCTGTTTGCACTATGTCCCATCAAGAAAGTTTCGGGTAGACTTTGACGTTGTTAAAATGCTTTTTCTCCTCTTTCTTTTATTCCCCTCATGTCACCTTGAGATCTTGCCGGCAGTGACTGGGAGTCTGCCTGCGTTTGCCTGTTCCCTCCCACAGATGCCTGCCATTGTCTGTCACCTCCCGGCGGGCTCCTTCCACAGCCCTGGAGTGGGAAACCACGAGCAGTTTTTGAGCTCGACCTTACCATGTCCCTGTGATTTCTAGGAAGTAGAGGAGGGGTGAAGGGGAACTGGCTTTTACTTCCACGCATGGAGGAATAGACCCCCCTGCACCTGGGCTTCCCGATAGCCCAGATACAGGGGGAGGCTGTACCTACAGGTACGCGAAACTCCCCCAATCCTCTGCATTCAGCTGCTCTTTCTGTAAAGCTGCAGTTCCTGCCCCACCTCTGCTTCAGGCTGGGAGAGGCTGGGGAGCAGAGGAGGTGAAGGAGATGACAAATGAATTCTTCCTCCTCTTCAGGAATACTGGGTGATGCTGGGGATGCTGCTGCTCCTGCTGGAAGAGCTTAAGTGTTCTCACGCAGCCGGAAAGGGGAAACAGTCACCTTCTCAGTTGGTGTCGATCAGCATCCTTCCATGGGCTTTACATCCCATTGCCCTGGCTCCAAGGCAGTCTGGGAATGGCTCTCGGGGCCTGGAGTTGTTGGGCTGGTGCCGCTACTCCCTAGGTCCTTGCCACCATGGGCTTTTTATTTGGGGATTGTCCAGGGGAGGAAAAGGGCCTGTGAGCAAATGGGGTTGACTGGCCATCGCTAAGAGCCCCTTTCACTGTTCCCTGTATGCACTGGCATCGAGTGTGGTCCTGTTGTACCTACACCCGCACATGTTCTCCAGGTGTCACCTGTGCACGTTCTCCAGGTGTTTCCTCTTCCAGCCTCAACTTCCCACATGGGATCCACAGGCTGCCATAAAGTGCGATTCTCCCAGATTCTCGCCCACTGACTCTGCGTCTCCCAGGGTGGGACCTGGCCACTTTAATCCCAGATCCTGCCGCTTGCTTCCCGTGGATCAGATTCCGGTCCCTCCCTGTGTGGCTGGGCCAGCGTCGCCCTTCCAGCTCCACTCCTGCTGGGCCCCTCGAAACTGGCATGTGGCGGGAGCGCCCCCTCCGAACCGTTTTCAGCCGGGCGTTGCGGTGACAGCCACCGCGGGGGAAAAGGAAGGGGTTAACCCACGCCATTTTGTAGTCACGCGTGGGAGCGGGGTGTGCGGGTTGAGCCTGGTGCCCTGCCCCGGCCGAGGGGTTGCGGGGCTGCGTCCTTCCAGCGGGGCTTAAAGGGGGGACTGCTCTGGGCCCAGCGCCGACCCGCCGGCGGCAGTCACGGGCCAGCGGGACGGAGCGGCGCCCACGCCGCGCTCGGGTGCCGCCGCCAATCAGCGCGCGGGGCTCGCCCCACGTGACACAGCACGCCGGCCCCCTACAGGCCAGTGGGTAGCGGCTTGAAGGACGGCCGAGACGCCCAGTCAGAGATCGGCGCTTAGGGGCGGCGACCAATCGGCTGAAGGGGAGGGTGGCCGGTGCGTTGTTCGCAGCCTTCCTGCGGAGATGGCCAATCAGCGCGCGGGTGGGCGGGGCGCTAAGCGGAAGTGTTGTTGTGAGTGGGTCACCTCCGGGCCCGGGAAGGTGCGGGTGGGGGTTTGCAGCTCCGGTGTGTGTGGGGAAACGAATCCCTGCGGGCTTGGGGTGTCCCGTGGCTGGGGGGGACCTTCCGCACGGTCCTGGGGGAGCGGGAACCCTCTGGAGATGCGGTCCTGCCCTGTGGGGCTGCGGAGGGGAGTCGGGCCCCCGTGGCTGGGGGGGTCCTGCCCTAAGGGGCAGTGGGGCCACCGTGGCTTGTAGGGGGGTGTCGTTCCCGACTGGGTTGGGGGGCTGAGGGGGGAACCCTATGGCCGGGGGCCCCTGTCGTTCCACTGGTGGGAGCTGCTGGGGTCCTGTGGCTGAAGGAGCTGTGCCCCGTGGTCCCAGGGGAGCGGGGATCCCGCGGCTGGGGGCCCTGCCCTGTGGGGTGGGAAGGAATAGGCCAGGGGGGAGGGCCTTGCTCTGGGCAAAGGGGAAACGGGTTGACCCTCTGCTTAGGGTGGGGGACCCTGCCCCATGGAAATGGGGAGGAAGCTGGGGTCTGTAGCTGGAGGGCCTCATGGCAGGTGGGACCCCACGGCTGTGGGGATGGGGCTGTAGTGGGGTGTCAAGGGCTGGGCATAAGGGGAGTAAGTGCTCCAGTGCAGTGCCCCATATTTTTCTGCTTAGGGCACCTCCTGGCTTGGGGGCTGCCCTGCCAAGGGGACTCTGAGTGGGGCACTGCTGCAGTGGGATTGGCTGTGGGGTGCACCCACATGGCATACCTCCTCTTCTCCCCACAGATGGCCCAAAGGCTGGTGCTCCAGCGGCTGCTGTCCCTCACCATCAGGACACTGCCCCTGCAGGGGCAGCGGATGCTCTCTGGCCCCCTGGCACCGCGTGCCCCCCTGGTACCTCATGGCAAAGCCTTTGGCACCTCAGCAAGCTGCAGGAGCACCTTCAATGTGCAGGATGGCAGTGACTTCCAGGACCGGGTAGTGAACAACCCCAAACCTGTCGTGGTGGACTTCCATGCACAGTAAGTCCCCCCCACCAATGGCTCTTGTGCCCTCACTGCTGTCACACATGCAGGTGTTTCCCTGCTGCTTTCCTGACATGGTGGCGCTCCAGGCGCACTGGGGACATGGGTATGCCCAAGGGCTTCCTGAGCTGCAGAGTTGTCAACCGCCCTGCCTCAGCGTGTGGTGTTAAAAAGTGCTTCTCCCCCTAAGGCATAATCCATAGAGGTTTCACTGCTGTGGGTGTAGCTACACACTGCAGGAGTGTAAAAACAAAAGTGCCAGGAGGTGGTGTAGCTACGCCTCCCAAGTACTTGGGTGTCGCCCTGGCCCCGGCGTTGCATCATCCTGCAAAAGAGACATCAAGAAAAAGCTCTGATATCTCCCTTTTTTAGCTTCATGGATTAAATGTCCTCTTACAAGCACTAAATTATATTAATAGCCATGGAAGAACACTGCACTTGGTATACCCCTGCACCGTCACGTTGTGTCTTTCCAGTTTTCTTACGCTGCGTGCTCTTGAGGCTGGGCTCTTGACAGTGAATGCCTCTATGTATTAATAACAGCCATGTGATACTAATGGCAACATTTGTCATCAATAAAAATGTTGTCATCCTCTTGCCAGTAAAAATATTCCTAGATGTTATCTGCTGGATTAACGATACTGATTATCTTTGTTTTCTCAAGTATTTTCATAGTCCCGCAGTGCTGTCCTGTGAGCCTGTTGTGGCTGATTCTGGGCAAACAGAGTATGGAACAGCCTGAAAACTTCTACTCTAAATAGACCAAACTGACAAACCCAAATGAATGTTAACTTGGATCATCCAGGGAGGAGAGGACAAATAATTGAAAGCCTGAAACCTGATACAGAGGGAGGCTGAGGGGGATCAAAGTTTAGCAGAGCTTCAATTTTAAAAGAAAAGGGCACATAGAGTTTTAACTCCTGTTTTCATTGAACTGAGTACATTCGTGGCATCCTAACTGGTGCGGTTAGTGGATGCCGGGAGTGTTTTCTCTCTACAGGGTCTCGCAAACTCTGCTGTTGCTGCACCTGCATTTGGAATTGGTCATCTCTCTTTGAACAGATGTGATGCCTCTGTGAGTTTTGCAGCTAAAGGGGAGTATCTGTAAACCCTGCAATGCGTGCAGAGGGGAAGTCTGTGAGTCTATAGCCTTATGATTGGCGTAAACCAATTTGAGTGTGGGCTGTGACCTCTGCACCCGTCAGTGGCACTTGTTCTAGGGCAGCTTTGCAGTCAGCAAGGTCACAGCTCTGTGCGTACCCACCAGCAAGGGCGCAAAGGGTAGGGGTGAATGGCTGAGAAGAGTGGGCAGAAGGACCACCAACGCTAGCAGAGCAGACTGCGGTGTGATAGAAATGACATCAAAAGCACCACAAATGCTGAATGGTGACCTCCTCTTTCAGTATCCCCCACCACACACACACAGAGAAAAAAAACCCTTCACAGCTTCTTTGAAAGAGATACATTTTTCTAAGCTGTGGTTCAAGAACGGTGTTTCCAGGCTGTCTCTCAAATGGAATGGTGATGGTGGTAAAGGCACTGGCGTACCAGCAAGAACTTCCACAGCTGCTGCTGCACTTGCCCCCTCTAAAGTCCCCTCTCTTCTTTCTCCAACAGGTGGTGTGGCCCCTGCAAGATCCTAGGCCCCAGGTTAGAGAAGATGGTGGCCAAGCAGGAGGGGAAGGTTCTGATGGCCAAAGTGGACATTGATGATCACACAGACCTTGCTATTGAATACGAGGTAGGAGCCAGACAAGCGAGGGCTTTCCTTTACTGTGAGTGCAAAGAAGGTCCCTCCCTGGGGAGAGGTGTGCCTGCATGGGAGCAATGTTGGTGGGGAGGGGAAGCCCCGTGCCTACAGGCTCCTGATCCCTCGGGTCACTCATTAGTAGGTGGATTTCGCTGCTTGGCTCTCCTCCAACTCTTCTGATTGTGTTCAGCATCCCCACCTCTAATTCTGCAGAAACGTGTCATCTAAGCCTTGCAGGCATTTGTCAATGTAAATGCTTGTCTGCCCTTGAGGAGCCTGCAGCATACGTGGCGTTTTACTGCGTGCATGGGCTGCTCAGGTGCAGGGCAGGAACGTGAAGTAACAAGCCCCAGTCTGTTCTGCTCTTGAATGTGGTTCTTCGTGCAGCCAGCCTGTCCTCTTTCCCTTCCTCATTCAGAATTTCTTTGTGGGTGATAATGTCCGGTTCTTAAGCCAGAGCACAGGGAGACACCATGGGCTTTGTTTGGACAGGTAGAAGCCAGGTCGGAGAACACACATAGGAGCGTGTGTCCTCCTGGGGCCAGCACGGACCTTGGTGCCTGTGCTAGTGTTTTACACACCCGTTGTGTGTGTTCCCTGTGCTGCCTTGCTCCCAGGAAGAAGCAGAGTGACTGGAGAAGGCCATGGCCTTGGTTTATGTGATTTATTTATCTTTTCCCTGTGTCAGTGATTAGGTAGTTTAAGAAACGCAAATATTTCTCTGACAACTGCGCCCACCCTTGCTGTCTCTCCTTGTAAACACCACCATGGTCTACAGAGTCAGGGCATCCTGCTGCTGCGTTTTACAGGGAAGAAAGTGCTTAATTTTCACTTGTGTGTCATCGCAGATGGAGCTGCTCCCCCCCTACAGATGAAGTCCTGCTCCCAGGGTGGAGGCTAGCACAGGAAGCTCCTTAAGTTGCCCAGCAAACTCCTGTGAACCATCTCCTGAGCAAGCTGTCATTTTGTTGAGCCTGGAGGAGACACTCTATGCTGTTCCCACACCCTGCCGAGCCGGAAGGAGAAGGAAGTGGAAACAGCTTGTTCCCTCCCACTCTTTCCCAAGGAGACCTTTCTGCCTGTGCTGTGGTGGCGTGTCCACCCAGCTGGTGCCCACAAACATGACTTGCAGCTTCCACAAGCTGAGCATGAGGGCCTCTGGTGCTCTCCTTGCTGGTGGCGTGGTGGCAGGCACGCCCTGGGCCAAGGAGGGTGGCTGCTGGCTCGTGAGCAGGGCTGTGTGTTGCAAGCCCAAAGGCTACATAGCTTGAGGGTGCTGGTGAGAAGAAGTTGAAGAGGGTGAGGTTGTTTCTGTGGCAATCAGAAAGTGCATAAATCCTAATAGATGCAGGTAAGGTGCTGGTAGCACCCACACTAAGGAGAAGAAAATAGAGATTATTATTTTTGAGTAACCTGGTCTAGTGGAAGATGTCCCTGCCCATGGCGGGGGCATTGGAACCTAGAGGATCTTTAAAGTCCCTCCCAACCCAACCCATTCTATGATTCTTTGATTCTATGATTATTAGCTTAACTCTTGTATTGTTCCAAGCCTTTCAGTAGATCGAATTAGCAGGGATTACAAGAGGATAATCTCAGATGACTGGAAAATGGCAAACAGTGTGTGCATGTGAAGAAAGGTCTTTAAAAAGAGGCTGAAAGTTCCCGAGTTGTGCAGGTTCGATGACACGCTGCATGTGCTTTTCCACCGGATGGTGAGCGAGCAGCTGCACGGCCTGCTGCGTACATGCATTTGTCTACAGGGTCTGCCTGTCTTGCAGCTCTTGTGGCATGGTTGCAGGCAAGACTGAGGATGCAGGCAAGGGCCGGCTTCTAGCAATTAATTCTGGAGCCTTATCTATAAACATGATGAAGTTTTTGTTTTGCAGGAGAGCCTGGGGAATCACTGCTGCATCCTGTGCTTTGGGGGTGATGTGTCTGTCTGCTCTTGACCTTTATCCCCGTGGCTAAAACTCCATCCCTAGGCGGTGTCTGTGAGTAGGATAGCTGCAAATGAGTAGGGATAAAGGAGGAATTTTTGCTTTGATCTACATAGTTTGGGGCATCCTTTTCAAGGCAGAAGTTTGGTTCCTGTGCTGAGCATGCATTTGGTTTTGCTTAGTCTTCTGGGAAGTTGCCCCTTAAGGAGATGTGAGCATAAGGGTTGATGGGAAGACACCAAGTCAAGATCAAAGAGGGACCAAAGGCAGTTTTTGGGAGAGACCAGGAAAAGCAAAGGTGATATTTGGGAGGGATCAGGAGAGTTTGTTTTTTTTAAAGCCATTCCACCGGGGATCAGATGGCTGCAGGCTGAGGAAGTTTTTGTTTCAGGGGTTTTTGGCGTCCGTGCCACCCCCTCCACAATTCTTCCACTAGATGCCAGGAAGTCTCCTTCCACCCATGTTTATTCCCCTGCCCACGCATGCTTGCCGCTGGATTGCACAACATCCTCTTCAGCAGCCTCCTTGGTGTGGGGGGAGGCAGGGCAAGGGGGAAAGAGACCCCCCTGGAAGAGCTGAGGAATGCCGGCGCATTCCTTCACACCGCTGCCGTCTGCCCTTGGCTCCCGGCCCGCCCAGCATAGCACGAAGTGGGGATGTGTTTCCTGCAACTGGAAATGTCCCCAGCGCCCTTTCCCCGTCCGGTTGTGCCCAACACAAAAGTTCTTTCTCTGGAGATTCTGCCTTTTATCTAACACCTTTCATCTCTGGTTGTGGCCTTTCGCCGCTGCTCCAGCCCGCTCCTGACCTCTTGCCCTGAGAGCGGAAAGGGAGAAGGAATACTTTTGTTTAATCTGCCGTCTTCTAAAATTCTTTAGATTCATCTCTTGCCTTGTCCCATTGCCCACGCGTATGGCCACTGGGAAAGGGCAGCTCCTTCTCCAGCTGCTGCGGGTGGGCAGCCCTGGAGAGCTGCTGGATACAGGGATGGTCGTTCAACAGCGGAGCTCAGTCCTGTGTTACGCCTCATTCCGATGCCTGCATGAAGTCCTTCCCCCTGCTCCGTTCTGTGTCAGCCAACCTTGTATAAAAGCCCCAATTTCAGATGGGAGAGATTTTCCTCGGTATGGGTGCAGCCAGGAATAGCCTGGATGGACACATTTGTTTATTTATTTATCTGTGTGGTCAGCGCTGATCAAAAGCAGCCTGCCTTTTTCTGTAGAAATGCTTTTGAGGGAGGAGGAGGGTTTGTTTAGGTTCAGTGCAGATGGGACCCAAAATAAAGAGGGGGGGGGGCAGGGAAAAAGACCCTCTAACTTTGCCTTCTAGAAATTCCCATGGCTTCTCAAGCAGCAAAACAAAGTATGTGCTCCGTTAATGGGCCGCCCTTGCTGCAGCTAGCAGGAAGGAAGCTGTCAAAAGCATGGTGTTTTCTGGGCAGAGGCAAGTTGCTCAGTGCCCCTGGTTCTCACCCAGCTCTTCAGCGCCAGCCCTGGACCTGCCACCCATTCTTGGGGTTTGCTCACCACCGTGAAAAGGGGAGGAGATGGAGGGATTGGGGCTGCATGAAGCTCGCGGGTGCGCTGGTCAGCATGTAGTGCCCTGTAACTTGGTTTTATCTGCTCCTCTGCAGTGCTTTGAAGAGTCGCCCTTTCCTCACGTGGCCCATAATGGCCTGGCGCTTGCTGTTGCTGGTTGGGCACACTGGTTTTTTTGGATGGAGATGGAGTAACTCTGCTTGTTATTAACCCACTCTGCTAACCAGAGGGAGGTTCAGCAGAGCTTTGCCCTTCTCAAGGAGGGAGAGATGAGTTGAGTGCCATGCTGATACCATCCTTTCTCATCCCTGAAATCACAAGAGAGCATGTTGGTGGCACCATTGCCAGCACTGGGGCCCAAGCCCTCCGGATCTGCTCCTGCCAGTCACTAGGAGGAGCTGAAGATCGTGCGTTGCAGCAGCCCCGGCGCTCCCATCCCTTCAGATGAGACTGCACAAGCCTTGGAGGACAGACAGACTGCGGGGAGCCGTGTCGGACTGGCCGGCCGGGGCCGGGTGGGAAGGGAAGCACAGTCTGTCCCTTTCATCTCAGGCTCCCGATGGGAGAAAAGCCAGCCTTCTGGCGGGTTTCCCAGGAAAGGGTTTGCAAATCCTCGCTGGCAACGCACGCGGGAAGGCCCCATAGGCTGGCGGGGAGGCAGCAGGCGAGGACAGGACGTGTTTCAGTAGGGGGAGGCTTTGCAGAGATAAGGGCGCTGAAGCTGTGGGGTCAGAAGCACGACCAGATCTCTCCCCTGCTGCAGCTCTCCAAGCTCTGATTGTTCCTTCTCTCCATCATGTCCCCAGGGTCTCTTCTGTCAACAGTCAGCCGGCAAGTCCCTGGGGAGCATTGTCAGTTCCACTGCTGTTTTCTTGGATAATTCCCAGAAAACTTTGTTCTGAGCTAAAAAAAAACAGCACCCAGGGCAGCACAGCTGCCTGCTGGCTCTGGTCAGAGGGACTCTTTCGCTCCTTGCTTAATCGTCAGGGATCTGCAGTGGACAGACAGCAAAACCACTGAAAACAAGAGCAGAAAAGGAAAGATGTGTTGGAGGGGGTTGTCATTACCGTGGTAGGATAGGATGGAGCTGGAAATCTGCCTTTGCAGTGATGGGGGGGACCCTCCTCCAGCTCCAGTCCTGTCTGGAGAAGAACACGGGTCCAGTCTCATACCACCCTGGCCATAAAATGTCCAAAGGTCGTCATGTGTGAGAGGTGTCCTGATAAAAGACTGTGTTTGTTTGCTTATCATAGGACAAAAGGGAAGGAGAAGAGGAATTTGTACTGGAGAGGGGGAAAATGCTTTACCTTTTTTTTTTTTTTTTTTAATATTAGCTTTGGGTTTGTCTTTAAAATTTTGGGTCTGTCTTAAACCAGAAAAGCTGCTCAGCCTTGACTTAAGCAGGGCAATGTATGTCAGCGCAGAGATGAGGCCCCAGGGAAAGGAGGAACATGGAGGTTGGCTGGCTTGTGTTTTGCAAGCGGACGTGCTACCCTTGAGCAGTGTATGCTCAACTCCCCTGTAGCCACTTCTTCTCTAGAGCTCCGTTTGGGGCCTGGGTGCAGCTGGGCTCCCCACAGCCTCCGCTCACCTCTGTCTCCCTGTTTCTCTTGCCCCCAGGTGTCAGCAGTGCCAACCGTGCTGGCTATGAAGAATGGAGATGTTGTGGATAAGTTTGTGGGGATAAAGGACGAGGATCAGCTGGAGGCATTCCTGAAGAAACTCATCGGAGCCTGAAGTAAAAGGGTGGCTGTACCTCTGCCTCTGGACACGTCCACGTTGCGCATTCCTTGCCTGGGAGAGCTGAGGGGCACGTGAACTGCCTGCCTTGTGTGACCCGGGTTTTTTTTTTTCTGGTTTGGGGTTTTTTTGAAACGGACAGTGTTGTAACCCTTCCCTCCACTCCCCCTTCTCTTGAGCAGCAGTAGTTGTAAAGCGTGCTGAGGAATGGGGCTGCTTATTCTCAAAATGGGGAATGCAGCTGGAATTAGGAGCCTGTGTTTATCAGCAAAGAGCTGACGTGCGGAGCTGCTGCTGAGTTAAGAGGAGGAATGTTTTTCTCTTTGCCTAGCATCTGATAGCACAGAGCAGAGGGCAGCTGCTCCCTGCAAGACATGGGTACATACCTGCCCTGGGTGGGTTTGTTTAAGGCTGAGAATGTCTCTGCCTTGTCTGTGAAACCTGTCCCTCTGTCCTTGTGCGGCTGAGACAGGTACAGCTCCCATCATAATTTTATAAGCGAAAAATAGAAGTATTTTATGGGTCTCCCTTTGTAGGTCTGTAATAAAGAGAACTTTATTGGTCACTGCTGTCTAGCTGGAGAATAAAACTTGATTCTCAGAAATCACAGGGAAGTCCCTTGTCTGTGCAGAGAGGTGAGAGGGAGTATCAGCAGCACAGCGGCTGGTTTCTACGGATGGGCTGGGAGAGCGCAGCTTACAACTTGATCCCTACTGAAAGGTAACGTGCCGAAAAAGAAACAAGTGGATTACTTTCACGGGGCCTTCAGTGCTGCTTCTAAGACCTGCTTTGGGTGCTGCTGGATCCGGGACACTGGAAGAAGGACTTGTGCACAGAGGAACAGCAGCTTGTTGCGCATAAGGAACCTGAGCTGTGCTCGCTCCCCCCGCACCATGCTTTTCTCACTCCTTTGCTGCCTGAGGAGCCTGAGAGCCTCCCTCTCCCTCGCGTGAATGATTAAATCTGCTCACACAGGTGAGCCCTGCCAAAAGGCAGTCTTTTGACTTTAATTGCCCTGACCTTTAGACTAAGGGAGGCAGTTGCATGCTCCTATCATGAGCAGCCTTCAGCCCTTCCCCTCTCTTCCTCCTCCTCCCTATATACACCTGTTTCCAGTCAACCTGGCTTCTAAGTGCTCCCAGCCTCCCCGTGCGCTTGTAGGCAGAGCACAGCACAGGGCTGATGCCTACTGTAATGCTTAATTCCAGTTTGCTTATCTAAGCTGCATGAGAACATTGTAAGTGCTTAATAACCATGTACAAGCTGCCTTTTTTTTTCTTTTCCTTCTCAGCTTCTGCGTCCTTCAATCACTCTTAACTCTGCTTTGGATTTGCTCCATTTCACCTCCCTGGCATGGGTTGTTACGAGCGGCGAGGCAATTTATTTTTTTTTTCTGCACCTTTGCAATAACGATTTATGAGCTTTGAAGGAGCAGGGGAGTGGTGGTGCGAGTCCTGCGTGTCCCGCTGCAACTGCAAGTGCTGCAGGCATTGCTGCTCCCACCAGCTTCCATCACCCCAGGGCCTGGGCAACAGCATAAGGTGGTGCTGGTCCCCTGAGAAGGGTACCTCCCCGGCCAGGCTGGGCTGATCTCAGCACCGCCAGGCTGCTAGAGGTGATGTCACTTGGATGTAATTTGATAAAGAACCGTTGGTCAGTTACAATTGGTAAAAAAAATGGCATTTTATTTTATGTGGGAGACCGCAGAAGCTATGCTGCTCGTGTCCTGCTCATGTTTCAGGCTGGGCAATTTGCCCTGCAGTTCTGGTGTTCCTGCTCTGTAAACACTTCTAGTAAAGACTGTGTCCATTTTCCTGCATGTGCAGGAAAAGTAGGGGAACAGCGTCACGTACCCGACAATAGTCAACTTTCATGCTTCACCATCCTACAGAACAGGAAAAAACACAGTGACTTTGCATTGTGTAATTAAGGGACAGTATAAATTAGCTATTTTATCACTTCCTTCTAAGGAAAAGTGGAGCTAAGGTGCCATTCAGCTATTAAAGTGCCCGCACACTTTAGGGTGCATTATATGAAGCCACAGCTGTTTCTATGAGACAAATGGTGAAGACCCACATTACATGGTGCCCTGTGGAAATCCTTCAGAAACAGCATAATGGGTGGAGAGAAGAAGGGGCTTGGGGGCACCTTGAGATTCCCCAAGCACTTTGCACAGTGACAGGACTCAAAGCTCAAGGATGTTTTCTGTGGCAGGATTTGAATTCAGCTCCCTGTTTGCCGACTGCCAGGAGAGGCTTCAGGGATTCCCGCAGCTGCTGTTAATAACAGAGGAGCTGCAAGTGGGAAGCACTACCAGCAGTGTCTTTATGTAGCAGTTAAAAGAGGGGTTGCGCAGAAATTTTCATGCCACCTGAATGTGATGTTGGTCTTTCCCGAAAGAACACAGCTGAAGAAATAGGTAATTCTTCAGCAGTAGCTGCTTTTTCTATGTCAGCTGGGAAAACGTTTCTGTTCACTCCAGCAAGGATGCAGGTGGCCTTCCCTTTTGGAGTTAAACACACCGAATGCTCCTCTGATCTGTTAAGGATTTGCTCTCTCCCACCCAAGCCTGCCCGCGTTACAGCAATTTTCTCAGCTTCTAATGCTGCTGGTTGCTATTTTAAGAGGACACAGCACTCGGTGCCTTCCCAAGGGAAGCAAAGCTGAGCTAAACCCACTTCTCCCTCCCCAGGTACATTCTGAACTCAATGACAAGATCCCCCTTAAAAAATCAGGCGCGGTGCTCCATCCTCACCATATTGTCCAAGGCCACCCAGTCCCAGGCAAGTGGAGGTTTTCCATTTGTTTTTGTTGGCTTTACGCTTGCATCAAGCCCTAACGCAGCTGCTCCTTTCCCCAAGATGTTTGTGCCTGCCCACTAAACTCCATCTTAACCTCCACCTGCTCCGTGCAGAGGGTGCCAGAGCACTGGAACAGGCTGCCCAGAGAGGTGGTGGAGTCTCTGTCTCTGGAGATATTCAAAACCTGCCTGGACGCGTTCCTGTGCAACCTGCTCTAGGTGACCCTGCTCTGGCAGGGGGTTGGACTGGATGATCTCCAGAGGTCCCTTCCAACCCCTGCCATTCTGTGATTCTGTGCCATGGCGAATGCCTGCGAGGAGGGAGAGCTGCGCTGCCGTCTCTGCTCGGGGTGCTATGCCCAGAGCAGCTTCAAGCGCTGGTAGAGGATGGAAAATTCAGGCTGCCTGGTTTGCAGCGCACAGGGGGTTGTGTATATGTGGTCCCCTGTGGCTCTGAAGGGGACAGTTTTAGCCACGTTTTGGCTCCAATCAGGTCTGGCCTCAGCAGCTCGGCCACCCAGCATTGACAGTAAATCCTTTGTTTTATCAACATATTATATGATTCCTCTTGTCCAAAGAACAAAACAAAGACTAGTTCCATGTCAACAGGGAAACGGACGCCACTAATGCTGCCCTAGGCAGGGCCTGCTGCCCTAACAGTTTATTCATCACTTTAAGCTTTTTTTTTTCCCCCCACAGTTTTTTTCAACTAATTACAGGATTCAGACAGAATCGGCAATTTAATTCTCCAACCCGGCAAGGCTCTTAGCAGCAATGTTAAGCTCAGCGTCATTCAAAAGCTTTGCTGAATTGCGTTAAGTGCTCGCTGTGAGTTTCTGCTTCCTGCAGAAGTTAAAGAACAGCTTGTACGACTGCAATACCTAAGCAATAAAAAGATAAAATTATTGTAGGCTTGACTTCTAGAGCAAAACAAAACTAGGTCACCTGTTATACCGTCCTGTCCTCGATACCTGCCCCTGCAACCCACCCAGGCTCAAGTCCATCGCCACACACGGGTGCCTTCCTGCAGCTCTTCTCAAGGACATGGGGTGCAGCTGCATGGTTTCTCTGCCTCTCCACTTGTCACTTCAGCAGTTCTCTCCCTCTTAAAACCTTTCCCAGGCAAAAAACAGAGGCTGCAGTTCCCGGCGAGAGTGGTAGCCGCAGGCTGGGCTGCTGCGCTGAGCCGTGCCTGGTTGCTTTTTATCCTCAACGTGCATTCTACCATCCGGGGAAGGATGGAGGCAGGAGCAGCAGGGGAAACCCCGCGTTTCTTACACCCAGAGGAGCCAAATGGGTAGAAACTGGAGACCTCCGGGGAGAGCTTGAAAATGTGTCACCCTGCATCCCAGCGGGGATAAAGGGAGGAGAAGCCCTGTGGCTGCCTTCCTGGGGGCAAGAGGTCCCTGCTGGGCAATGAGATGAGGAGCTAGGTCACAGAATCACAGAATGGTAGGGGTTGGAAGGGACCTCTGGAGATCATCTAGTCCAACCCCCCATGCCAGAGCAGGGTCACCTAGAGCAGGTTGCACAGGAACGCGTCCAGGCGATACAAGAAGTACTCGTGTTGGTTTGATTGGTGACACCTTGCTGCTCTGTGCAGCCACAGCCCCTGGATCTCAACCCAGCTCCATGCACTCTCCACTGTCTGAAGGAACCACCTGCACCTCCAACTAGGGCTCAACCAGCACGAGCCTGGGAGCACGGATATGGCAAGACAGGGCTGGTGTTTTAAACAGAGGAGGCAATAGGGCTATGAGCTTGGGGGTCTTGATAAGAGGGAGGGGAAGGCACTTGGTGCCATTCATGTGGCCTGAGACAGAGCTTAATAACACAGTCCAGAGGGGTAGGAAAGATGCCTTTGGGAGAGTCAAGAGCAGATGGAGGTCTTCAAACTGATCTGAAAAGGGAAAATCCTGACTGGGGTAAGTGTCCTGCGAGGAGAAGCCAGAGGAATATGCTGGAGCCGCTCATGCCCTGTGGGTGGAGGAGAGCTGGCAGCTGTGGGCAATAGGGCAGCACCCAACCTCCCGCCTGCCTGCATCGATTTCCTAGCCCTGATAATCCAAATAGTCAAAATAAAAATGCATTAAAATTGACTGGGTTTTCTCCATGGCCTGCAGCTTCTGTGAAATAATGTCCCATGTCCCTGCACATATATATGCGTGTTTATCCATTCGCATACTCTTGTTCTCTGTTGTGGAGGGTGCCAGGAGCTTCTGGGGCTCACAGCTGTCCCCGGCAGCTGTGGCTGCTGACGGAAGAGGACGGGAGCCAGCCTGCTTGCTCTCCCACTTGGGGAAAGCTGAGCTCCTGGTACCCTTCCTCAGCACACGCCACTCATCCCCCTGCTGCTGAAGGCACCCTGGCTCCACTGCTCCTATGAGCGGACGAGTGGTTGAGCAATACCGAAAACCAGGAAATTTTTGCAGCGAGAGTCCTCAGAAACATCCGCTTCAAGTTGTCCGGAGAGTACAAAACACACCAGAGATTTCGGTGCTTTCCAGAGACGAGACAGTGACCTCCGGGCCACCTGTGTGGCTGCAACTCCACGCCAGTCCCATGCAGCTTGTCCCAGCCGGCTCTACGTAAGTGGCTTCAGCGCCTCGGGGACAGTGAGGAGCTGCATCCCCTGAGGTTGCTTTCTTGCTCCATCACGAGGCAATAAAGCTTCCCCGTGGGGCTGGTAGCCCTGGGCGCAGGGATGGCACAGCTCCTTTCCCCGCAGGTGGCTTCAACTGCAGCCAGCAGGTAACCAGTGCCCTGGGCCTGGCTGCGACACAGATGGAGCACCGCACTGCACGCAAGCTCCGGCACGCCCGCCGGTATTTATATAACATCGTTTTGCTTTAATCTGGCTCTTTAAGTAAATTGTCAAAGCCCTTTCTGTTCACTAGGAACCTTTTTTTCTTTTTTTTTTTCTTTTTTTTTTTTTTGGCTGCAAGTTTCGTGTTTCAAAGCTCGGCTAGTTTTGAGTGATGCTGAAAAACCCCATTTGCAATGGCTTTTTTGTTCCGTGCCGGTATTGTTTAGGCAAAAGTGGTTGTTTTCTTTTCGTTCTGGCATAGCTCAGGAGTGACTGCATAGTCTGAGCTCAAACTTTCTAAAAATACTCACCCGTGAGGAGAGATCCAGCATGGCAGCGTTCAGGCCCAGAGA
Organism: Rissa tridactyla; assembly: GCF_028500815.1. Classification (NCBI taxonomy): domain Eukaryota; kingdom Metazoa; phylum Chordata; class Aves; order Charadriiformes; family Laridae; genus Rissa; species Rissa tridactyla. The sequence continues at coordinate 161,980,146 of NC_071466.1, read as the reverse complement.
TTAACGCCTTGGAAAGGCGCGGTGGCCTGAAAAAGAAGCCAGCGGCAGCATCGTGCCAGCTCTTTGGGCACCGTGAGCCCTGGAGCCGCAACGCGTGGCAGGCAGAGAGAGGACCTGCGGAGCGCTGCGGGTCTCTCGGGGCCACCCGGATCCAGGTACGGGGGAAGTCCACACACTGTCTGCAGAACCAGCCTTGGGGAACTGTCTGCGGGGAGGATATTGGATGACTCAGAAGTCATAAAGAAAAGCACTTCATGCTGCTTGGAGAAGCAAGGCTGAACTATGAGCCTGCTCCTCACCAGAGGTTGGTCTTTGTAACCACATCCTCTTGTCGGAGCGTGAGACAGGCGGCTCTGGGGGAAGGGAGGATGGCAGGGACCGAGCAGAGCAGAGATCAGCCATATGACAAATTGCAGGAAGGCATGTGGCAGCTCCTTTGTGTCCTTCCACTGGCTGATTGCAGGAAGCTCCCCAGGTGATGGCTTTAGCAGCTGCTGGGACAGGAGATCTTATTGTTCTGCGCTGGTGTTTACAGCCGTGCCAGTTTTTGGCAGGAAGCCACCAGACAAAACCCTCGCGTTCTTCTTTCTCGCTCGCTGGGTTTGTTCTCAAGGGGCTGATCCTTCAGCTTAGCTCTTTCAGCTTAGCTTGCCACCTGAGGAGGTCCAGCTTCCCCTTCCCAGACAGGCTGTGTCCCACAGGTTTTTCCCTAAGATCCTGGCAGGAGCATGGAAGTTGGGCAATATTAAGGGTTGCTGCTAAACTATGTGGTTGCCCGGCACACCAACACCCTGTACCCCTCTGGGCCCTGTTTAGTTCCCGTTCCCCTTTCCCTGGCCTTGGGCTCAAGTTCTGTTCTCAGTTTGGGTTTTCTTGGTGACAGTCAGAGGAAGCATGTTTGGGGTTTTCTTAATCTGTCTGGCATTGCACACAGGAAGGCAGAAGCGGGCAGCACCCCTGAGACGAAAGGATGCGGGAACATGAGGGACCCGTCACTGCTGGTCTCATTGGAGCCTGCAGCACGGAAACCGGCAGCATGTGGCCATGTCTGCAAGCAAACTCCTTAGGCTGCTGTCATCTCCCTGTTCTGCTGCTCCCTGCGACGCCGTGCCTCCCCGTGACACTGTGCCCAGCCCCTGGCAACCAGCAGCACACGGCCGAGCCAAGGGCATGGTTTCCAGCCTCGTCCTCTTCAGCCTCCAGCCGGGGGCATGGCGGCTGGGCTCTGCCAGCGTTAAAACCCGAACCTTGTTCCCCTGCCTTCTTTTCCTTCTCTCCGTGGGGTTTTATACCGAGGCCGGGAATGAAGGTCACGTCCCCTCCGAGGAATGAACGGGCTGTGGCATTTCCGGCGAGGGCGGCTGCACGTCGGAGGCTGCCGGCAGCAAATCCCCCCCCCCCCGGCCACGGGGCTGACGGGGACGGCACGTTGGTGTGTCACTGGCTCTGCTAAGGGGTGTCAGCCAGGGTTTTGCATGGATCAGATGCGCCTGGTGTTGTAATCTCACCTGGAGAGCACCTGGCCACGGTTCAGCCCCTGCCACATTTGCCTGCGCCCGTGATCTCATGGGGTTTGGCAAGCGCTGGCCGGGCACAGCCGGCCCATGGCGGGGGAGCTGCAGGGAAGGCGCAGAGCCCGGGGTGATTCAGCCAGGGAGACTCTCTCCCAGCTGAATCAGGCTTTATTCCACCATCTCCGTGCCCTGCTGCAGGGGGTGATTGTATCTACAAATTGCCAGGGTTCCCACAAACTGGGTGTCCCCAGCACTGATAGCCCTTTTGCTCCCCCCCAGCCCAGCGTCCCGGCCAAAGCCGGCTTCTGCCATTGCTGCTTCCTCTCTGCGCTGCTGCTGCTGCTGCGCACAAACAGCTGCATCATGTCAGCCCAGCGGGCTGCGCCGCCCTGAAAAATGACCCAATTTCCAAGAGTGGGGACGGAGCTGCCAATGTACGGCTCCCCAGACGGAGGGGAGGGCAGCCGATGGCCCAGCCGTGCCGGGGGGGGACGCCACCACGCATCTCAGCCGTGTCTCCCACCGACACCGTGTCTCCCACCGACACCATGTCTCCCGGCGTCTTCTCTCGCCACACGTACACCAGCATGGGTCTCGCCCAGGGTGTTTAAATCCATAATCTCCGTGTTGCAGAAAGGGTGAATGAGTTGTCCCCAGTCAATAGTCTGCGGGGGCGCCTGGCAGCACTGTTGGCACTTTGGAAAACCGTCGCTGAACGCTTGGAAAAAGGGGCCATGGAGGCTGGGTACCTGCAAATGGTGCCCACGTGGAGACGAAGGACGGGCAGTCTCCGGCTGTCACCCACAGGCGCCTCTCAGCAGCCCGTCAAGCTCGGTCTGAGGGCTCTGGGAAACAAAATGCCACCTAATGGGGCCACTCTCCTGCCCCATTTCTGCCCCAGCTGCTGCTGGCTCTGCCCTCTCCCGCGCCAGGACAGGGGGATGGGACAGGAAGGCCCTCGTTATTCAGGGCTTGCTAATTAGACGGGAATGTTATCTCCAGCCCAGATGTCAGCTCTGACCTCCCTCTAACCTTCTTTTGGAAATCAAAACAGACGCAGCTCTGTTTGTTTTAAAATAATAAAAATAAGCATTTGGGGTGAAGCAGGAAAACCTGGCCCTGGCGGTACGGCTGGGGAGGGAGGAGGGCACGCGACCAGATAAGCTTGGTGAGATACACCAAGCTGTAGAGCTGGGTGGGATGGGCCACCCTGGGCAGAGAACAAAGTCCCCATGGCTTATGGTGGCTGTGCAGGTATTTTGGGCCCTCTAACCTATATCCAGCAGCGGTGGTGGCACAGACATGGCTTCCCATCACATCCCAGCTGGGCCCCAATGGTCCAGAGGTGGAACTGATGGGGAAGGTGAGCTGAGTTTGTATTTTACCTCCCTGCTTTGCTTTGGGATTGACCAAAGGGTCTCCAAAGGAGATGCTGATCCCTGGAACAAGCTCTGTGTTTCAGACTTGACCTGACTGGCTTTTGCTCATGCCACCTAAGGCAGTCCCCAAATTGTTTCAGACTAAAGGGAGCTGTGTGACGTGAACAGATGGCAATTCCTGTCCTTAGTTTGTAGTAAAAACTTGTTTTATTGCATTTCTGTAATAACCTATAGCTGGGGAACAAGCTTTGCCCAGCTCTGAACCAGGCCAGGCCTTTGAGCGCCTCACCCTACGGTAACCCAGGTTGACATCTCGGCTCCCCACAGCAGACTGCATTGCTTCGCTTCCTCTTCTTTGTAAGCCCACAGCTCCGGCTGGGAACTGAACACCGAGGATGTCTTTACCCGGCACCCCTCGTCCTGTGTCAGACATCCAGGCACCCTGGGCTGCCTTTCACTTCATTCCCTGCCTGCCTAGAGATCATGTCCATGACCTATTTGTCAGCCTCATACCTGACATCTCATATCCTGGTGGTGCATTTCTCCCACCCACAGCCTGGAGCTCACCTTAGCCTTTCCCATTTCTCATCTTTTATGAAGACTTCAGAGGGATCGCTCATCATGCTGCAATCCTGGTATTGCAAAAGGCACTGCTGAGTTGCAGTTACATGTCATTTTGCTTACCATTATCCCCAAGACAGCAAGCAGGGAAAAGTTTTGAGGTCTTCCTTCCCGCTTGCCTCCTTTCATATCACCTGCCGGCCCACTGAGTAATGGGTGTTCTCTTTTACACTCTGAAGGTTGTGCCTCACAGTTATGACATCATGGCAGTGATGCACTGCCCTTGGGCAACATCACCAGAGCAGAACATGCTTTCTGTTGTCTTCCAGTCCTAGCTACTGTCTCCTGGTACACCCTGTCTCCTCAAGCTTCAGGGTTACTGAAGCAGAGTAATAACTGAGAGGTGAGTAACTGAGAAGCTACCTGACCAGATTTAGACCTGACTGTCAACATCTTCTCTGATAACAGCAGGAAGGAGGATCTGTGCCTGCTAAGGTGAGGAGCCACTGAAGGAGAAGGACAGTGCACAAACGTCCCTGAGTACACATGCAGATGGCATTCACACGGCGGTCCTGCAGTATCACTCTGCTCACAAAAACCAGCACAGCTCCCCAGACTTGAGTGAATTTGCACCCATTTTTATGACCTAAACTTCTGAGCCAATATTTACACAATAGGCGGATGCGCTGGCTCCGTGTCTGACACCGTGTACATGCACTAACACAGGCTGGCACTGTGCATGCCCACCCTGACAGATGCACTCGCAAAGACTCATCCTCTTACAAGTAGGCAGAGACGCTTGCTCTCCTCCAGGAGGTGAAACGGACAATTCCTCATGCTGCTTCATGACGGTCCTTTGCCTTTGCAAGAGGGACATTAACAAACTGGATCAACTCCAGCGGAGGAGCAGGAAGCTGGCCAGGGGGCTGGAGCACCTGACACATGAGGAAGGGGCTGAGGTGGTTGTGTTGGTTTGCAAAGAGAGGAGATGGCTTGTGAGGAAGGTTATCTAACTGCTGTCTTCTACTACCCAAATGGAGGTTATGCAGAAGGTAGAGTCAGGTTGTCAGAGGTGCTCAGTGAAAAGACAAGAGGCAAGACCAGAGACTGTGGATTTGCCATCCTCAGAGGTTTTCCAAACCCAGCAGGATATGACCCTCATCACCCTGATCTAACCTTAAGGCTGGTCCTGCTACGAGCAGGTGGTTGGACTGGAGACCTCCAAAGTTACCTCCTACACTACATGATACTGTGATTTTGGTAATCCTACATGTTTGGCGATATATGTTCCTTAATTCAGATACTGATTGCAACCACTTGCACATGGGATGCTATAACGACCCCCTGTGACCAGCCACGCAACTGGAGTAAATTAACTCATCGTATCACTGGCAAGGAGGCTTTCTGGCCTCTCCTGGCTTGCAATTCCCTCATAGCTTCTGACCAGCTTATGTTTGGCTGCCCATGACCATGCATTTCCAGCACCTCTTGAGGACCCAGGTAGTTCAATGGTCAAGTTGGAAACATTTCACTTTCTTTTCGTTCAAGTTTGTTTCCAGATGGATCAGCTGGCTGTGTCATCTGGGAGCGTGAAGATCAGAGGAGGGAGGGGAACAGGACTTCCTTTGGGGCTGCTCAGACCTGGGTTGGCTTCACACAATCATCAAGCCCCAACCCTGACCCTTGTGAGGCTGAGGGGGAACATGATGTTCCACCCTTGTAGGTTAACCTAACCCACGTCACCCATCCCAGGGGAAAGGGCGCACAGCTTCTCTTTCTCGAGCCACAGCCAGCCTGCAAGCAGGTGAAGGGGTGGCTGTTGTGGTAGGCTCAGGAGAAAGGGGGGATCACCTGATATCACTCCCACCTGTGAACCACTCCCACACCCTCCTTGGCTCTTAAAATATGTCGCTTGAGAACTACAAAAACTCATTACACGAAAGGGAAGGCCATTACATCTGGATGCTCTGTGCAAACCTGGGTGTCTGAGAACTGGTAAGCCTATGTGGCAGCATCTAGCCCACGCAGCCCTGCATTTCTGCGACTTGAACATAGCCATGACTACAAGAAGTGTACTATAGAGGAAGCTCTTGGCGCCTGTTTCCTCTCTTATAAAACAGAGATAACTGCCTCCTGGAGTGCTAAATATGACTGTTTTTGGTAAAGACTGCTGAGGGCTGGTGGTCAGCGTGTGCTTTGTCCTCTGGAAGGCCAGACTTCTGCAGCTTGCAAGCGGTATGGCTAATATCCCTGCCTGCTGCTCCTTCCTGAAACACACCAGTGTTCGCAGAAGGAGGTGGGTGCTGTGACATCTTCCCCCCCCACCCCCCCATTGGTAGAAACTGAGTCACACTGGGTGATGTCCTATGGGCTGGCAGCAGGCCCGAAAATGGAGTTTCAGCCTGAATCCCCGCTAGCTGTACCCCCCTCCCCATCCCGGCCACCGTATGCATGTGGCTTAACTTTCCATGTCCTTGGTTTAATGAACTCGTGTCAGGAATTTTGTGTGCATAGCAACCTTATCTGATGACAGTGACATTTTCAGCATGTTTATGTTCGGTTTTATTTGTAAGCAGTTTCCAGCGTAGTTCAGCTGGGTGGATCAGATGGGGTTGAAATGTGTAAGAACCCAATGTGCACACTGGCAGCTGAGCCAGAGATACTGGGGAGGGCTCTGAAACACATCCAGCGGCAAAAGGATCCGCAATGGAGTTTGTGCACCAGATTTGCCAGCTGCAGCCTTTCACACACTCACTAGTGTCCAACAAGCAACACTGAGGGGAGCAGGGAAGGGGGGGGTGTTGTTTATTTTTCCTTTCTTTTTTTTTCTTCTGGTTCTCAGTACTATCACAACCAGATGGGAATAGGTTTCCCACGTTGGATGCGGGGGGACCCTCCAACCCACTGCTCCCAGATACCCACAGCATTACAAATGCAGACGTTTCTGCTTCACCACAGCTCCAGCTAGTAGGAGGTATGGGAGAGAAGGGGAGGGGTGCCGGGTCATTTTCTAGTTTGAAATTTAAACAGCTGGATTCAGCGAGGGTTCCCAGGGTTTTTCCCAGGAAGGAGGTCAGCGGCTTGTACAGGCAGATAGCCTGGGAGCAAGCATCAGGAGTGCCCCTTGAGGCTCCACCTCCGCAGCTCTCTGTCAATTGGAGCGCTCTTGCCCATATAAGGCTGTGGTTGTCGCAACGAAAAAGAGCCATAAATAGTTGTATGATCGTTACCTGCCTCGCTCTATGCAAGATTGGCCGCCTTCCCAAGTCAGACTTCTTCCTGCCTGCAGCTTCCAGAGCTCCCCTCCCCACTCCAGCTCCAGGAAGGCAACATTTCCCATGTCTCTGCTCACGGATGTGCAAGTCCAGGCCACAAGGTCCGATTTCTCCAGGTGCTCTGCCCTGCACGACTCCTTGCCTTGGACTGTTCAAAGTGCAGAAAGCCTCCTGCCTGAGACTATCCACTTGCTGTATAAAGTGCTGTGGGAAGGGGGTCTGCGGCTTACATGTCCGTGTACCTTTTTTCAGCAGCTCATGGGACAAAAGTTTCCTTAGCCTGAAGGGTAACACTTTTGTTCTTCAACTGAGAGTGTATGTACAGGGGAAGGTGTAGGAGGAGACAGAAAAACAGTACAGAAGGGCAAAACAAGACACTAGTAGACATGGTGAGCAGCCCTATGCAAGACGCTTCTGCTTGCTGCTTTTCCGGGGTGTGATATCCCACAGGAGAGGATGCACCAAGGCAGGGGACTGCATGACAGGGAAGGAGCTGTGCTGACCAGCAAGTAGGCAAGGACTGCACCACCTTCCTGAGCTTGGTCTTAATCCCATAGCATCCCACTTCTCTTGCAGGGTCCCTGCATTCTACACAGCCCCTGGGGACTTGGGGCACACAGCGGGGGAGATGCGGTTGTGACGCACAGTACCTGCTGTTGGTGTCGAGGGAGGAGGCTGTCCTCAGGGTCTTATGCTTAGCATGTGAGCCTTCAAATGGCCACATTCCCCCATCTTTTCTCTCTAGGAAAATGATCTTCTGAGGGCATATTGTCCTTTCTGAGATGCAATGCGTTCCCCTGAGGAACGACTAAATGCAGAGGAGACCTTGCTGTCTCCTGGAGGAGAAGCTTACCATGATGAGGAAGCCCGTGATGTGGGCTGAGCAGCAGCAAAGTCCTAGACCAGCAGTCAGGAGACCTGGTGTATCCGTCAGACAATTATTTGCCTGTTTCCTGATGTGGCTGAGTTTTACTCCTTCCCCCCCTCAATTTTTCTCTAAGTAATGAAGCAATTCATTGTCAGTGCATATTTTAAACACTGACTCTCTTGGTTCCTGTCTTAGACCCAGCACACACTTCCCAAAAGTTTCCTGTGGGCCCCAACTACAGCAATTTAAACATTTTCCATCGTACGTGAAGCAGGTCTGTGCTGCCATGGGGTCCTTGGTTCCCTGACTTGCCTGGTCAGTCGGGGCAGTATCCTGTACCCAGCTCCTGCCTGGGACCTGCTGCAGACATTGGGGCCAGTCTCAGCCTTTCTTCACTTGTGATTGCTCTCTCACATGGAGTTTGTCTGCTCTGTTTGAGCTTGAAAGCTCTTCGGGGAAAGCAACAGGAGCTGCTCTTGGCTTGAGAATCAGTCTGTGCTACTGCAATGCAGTGAGAAAGGAGGACTGTGGTTTGATGTGCAGCAATAAAGGGGGCAATGCCTGTCTTCACAAGGTACCTTCACTAGACTATCTTCACTTTCAGAGAGGAGAGGCAAAGTTGTTCCCAATGAGAACTGCTATGCTTGGGAAGCTGCCACTGAGGATTATGAGTTTTCCCCTAGACAGTCTTTTCCAGGTCTGCTGGCAGATCAGGAGACACAGACCCTGTTGGGACTGTACTTGAGCTACTCTTTCCCCACTCACACATAGCTCCTGCTTTCTGGGCAACTTCTCGGATGCAAAGGCAACCTTCAGGGAACACAGATGTAGCCCCTCATCTATGCTTTAATATCTGGGTGCCATTTACACTGTGAAGGTCTTAGGCAAACATCACTATCACAGGCGACAACAGAAGTGTGACACTGACTGGAGACTGAATCATAATGTGCGTCTCCCAGTACTGCGGGTTAAAGTGCCTCGCTCCACCTTTCTCCAGAAATTCAACAGAGAACAAGATTAGAGAGCAGCAGTGTGAAAGGTTTCATGCCAATGCAGGGTGTAAAACCTTTATCAATATGACGGCAGTTGTCCTCATAGTACAGTTTTCTATCCTTGGGATTGCCTCTTTTAGAGGCAGAAGGACTGCCCCAAGCCCCTGGGTTTCTTCCTTCCCTTGCCGGGAGGCGGAGGGAAGAAAAGGGGTACCAGCGCCAGAGTGGCTGGCGCTCCCCCGCGGGACAGCTCGGTGCCAAGAGGTGAGGTCACTGCCATCGGGACGAAGCGTAGCGTTGGCAGGGAGGAGGGCAGAGGCCTCTCCCTTCCCAGCTGTTGTGTGTCTCTGGGCCTGAGTGCATGCTGCGCGGCCAGCCAGGACTCCGGCAGGCAAAAAGATGTCCTGCGGGCCAAGCAGCGCCCTCTTTTTTTAAAGCAAACTTTGCTTTCCAAACAGAATGAATGGAGAGGGTCTGGAGGAATTACAGCTCGCAGCCCCTCACTTTCTTCCATTTCCTCCTGTGTGGGTGAGGGTAACACTCATTTCAGGGCACATAAACCCAGCTCAGATTCTTTCCCATCCCCAGGCATTTACAGCCAGAGTCACTTCCAGGAGGTCATAATCTAGATTTTCAGTTACTTTATGGTGATCTGAAAAGACCTTGGGCTCCCGTATCCCGAATAAGTACAAAAAAAGGCATCTTTAAGTGCTTCTAATTATACCTTTTCTTTTTCCTCCTGCTTTACATATTTTCCTGCTTGGGTTTTTTTTTTTTCTTTTCTTTGCTAATTAGACAACTAATTTTAGAAATTAGTCTTGTCCACTCTGAAAAACTAATAGAAAATTAGTAAAAAAGTGGTAGCATGAAAATGAAAGTAAGCCTGGGGAAAGGTAATTGTTTATAACTGAGGGGTTTTGTTACCTCCTGTGCCTAATTAACACACTACAAAGGGGAGCCTTTGTTGAAACTTCCACGCCCTGCTTTCTCAATTAAGGTACAAGAAAGATCATAATAAAACGAGCTTGGAGACAGCTGGTATGTCCCCTAGCAAAGCCAAACCTGATTTAGCATTCCTTAAATAAATAAAAAAAAAATAAAAAAAAAATTTAAAAATCCCAAACCCCACCAACATACACATACCATCTTTTCCTGCAAATAATTCTTTTTTCTCCATGTAATGCAACGCTCTTTCTCATGGATTCCTAGTGGGAACAAAAAACTTAAATTATGATCCTCGTCGCTGATGTGTTATTAGCCCACAGGAAAAAGGGGTTGGGATGATTATTTTCAGGGTTATGATGGCTGCTAGAAGAAACTTTGCAGGAAAGCTGAATCATCGGGTGAGCATCTTGTTTTCATCTTTTTGTGTTTTGCTATCCCACATCTAAGGGGCGGCTAATGAAAATTCAAAAGGCTTTTATACATGTACATTCCTCTATAAAGAGTCAAAGAATTATAGGCCTCTGTGCTGTCTTGCAATTAGCCGCAAACTTCTGTACAGGTGTGTGTTTCAAGTTCAATGTCAGATGCAGCTGTAATCAGGAGAATGATAGAGTAGCAAGAGGCTTAAGGATGCTGTTACTCCACGTGTAAACAGACAAGACAAGGAAGGAGTGGACAGGATTTACCACAGGTTGAATGCCTTGACCCACTAGGTAGAAGAGAGCAGAGCTACCTTAGTTTGTGCTTTACATCTGTATCACGCTTGGGTCTGTAACTCAAAGTCCAAATATTTTCTTCCACATAAAACCTTTTAACCTTTTTTTTTTTTTTTTTTTTTTTTTTTTTCCTGAGACAGTGCAGAAGGCAGCAGTGCTTGCAGGACTCCTTACATCCCAGCCTAACACAAGCTGCTACCTCACCTCATGTAGATGAATTTCACAAGAAGCCCCAGAGCACCTCTGTCCTGTGGGTTTGATTCCTGTAACACTTTCCCGTCTCTTGGCAGCTGAGAAATACGGCAGAGCAGGTGCTAGCCTGAAGCTGGGCAGCTTAGTAGCCTGCAAAGCCTCAGTAAGGTATTGATTTTTGACAGGAATTTCGCATTATGCAAACATGCAGGATGCCCAGTGAGTTGCTTTCTTTGTTCCAGAATAATCCCAGGAAACGATGCTCTGATAAATCATAAAGAAGGTGATTGTGTTAAATGGAGCTCGTCTGCACCTCAGCTAAAAGGTGGTTTCCCACAGTGATGGCACCTCATGTGTATCTGTTGGTATTTTCTTACATCCTACAAAGCCTCAGTATGTCTCGGATAATTTTCTGCCTTCTGTGCCAGCGCTGTCATTTCAGTCTTCTGGTCCATCCACCTGTCCCAAACAGGGGAATGAGAATAAGGGCAACACACAGATCTTCTTTGGGCTCAGCTTCCTGCACTGGCCCATGTTTCTGAAGGCAGAGCAGATTGGCAAAGCAGTACAGAACAGTCCATGCTGACAGTGGGAAGCCGGAGGAGCTGGGAGAATTGAGAAGGCTCTCAAGGGAGCAGGAAAAAAGTCCCAAATGTGGGAGGGAATCTTGGCAGAAATGAAAGGGGGGTTGTTGAGCAAAGCATGCAGTGGCTCCAGACGCACAGAGCTTGCAATATGTTACGCTGAGAATCTGTGGGTGTGTTTATAAGACCCGCCGCTGACTTGCATGCACAAAGGATGTAGCCTCCTCTTATCAGAAAAATGTGGGCTTCGGTCTTACAGAAAAGGGAGAACGAATGCTTGCGTAATTTCACATTGAGTCTTCTTTCTGGTTGTAGCCCAAAAAAATGGTCCCAAAGTTTGGCTTTGACTGGACTGGCTTTGGTTTCTGGCAGACAAAAGTGGTGTCTTTAATTGTGGCAGGCTATAAACGAGTTAGTTCCCCTGCAGTTCCCACAACAAAGCTACAATGAGAATCTGGATGACTTTCTACAGCACTGGAAAAATCCCTTGTTCCTAGCATCTCTTGGGCATACTAGAATATTTCAAGCTAGTTTCATTTTGTCCTCAGCCAGCACCCTGGAATGAGAACCACAGAGCCACTTCATTTGAGCAAATATTTGGCCTTGATTACTATGGCAGGCTGAGCCCAAAAACAAACAGCAAACATGAGGTAAGCTGAGAGGCACCATTAGTGGGGCAAAAGCTCACACAGTAACCCCTGGAAAAGCAGCAAGCTGAAAGTAGGAGGGCTCTCATGTTTTTGTAGGGAGGAAAAAAATAAAGGGAGCCTAAATTCCTGCTATAGGAAGACGCCTGGGGAGAAGAGGAGGGAAGCGAACACCCAGTTAGATGCCTTTTGTTTAGAGACCCATTAAAGGTGACTGATGGGTGACTGATTAAAATAATGATAAAAAAAAAGTGAATGAACTAAACACTATCACCTTTATGTATCCTCTGATCTTAGTCCTGTTTTTCAAATACTGTAGTCACCCTGCTACTGAATTCTTGGTCCTGTGAAAACATGGCCCAGCTGAGACCAAGGGAAAGAAAAGAGATGCGAAGGTGGCGTAAAGCTCTCCGCAGCCCTACCTTATCAGGATGAATTAAACAGAGTTTAGATGGATTTCTCAATCTCTTTAAATTATTTTTACTTTATCAACATCTGACCTGAGCCTGGCAAGTATGTTTGCTACCCGAGCATCACAAGGTACAGCTGCAGGGTGACAGAGAGGCTGGGGAGGGATGTTATTCTCCTTTCAGCTTGTCCTCTGCTGAGTAAGAAGAATGCCCCCAAGCCCTTCTAAACTAAGGAATTTGAAGAATTTCTTACCCCCTCTGAGAAAGGGAGAAGGAAAAGGAGGTATTTGAGATGTTAATAAAGGACCCTTAGCAATTGTTGAACCAGGGAGCTGTGAGGCCAGGGCAGACAAGCCTAAGATTACATGCATCATACTGGCTGAATTATCACTGAAGGAGCTAAGATGTAAAAGATTGTGTGAAAACGTTTGTTTTCTGCATCAAAGAGTTGCTGTGCTTATTTAAGGCAGGTAACAGGATGCGTTTTGCTGGCATTTTGGACAAGCCTGTGTAGGCCCAAGGCAGAAAACCTGGACTCCAAATCTTGAGTTTTGGGCAAAGATACCTTTGCTGGATGGCTTGTATTCCTGATGGCCCTTTTGTCTAATGGTGTTGGATGCCAGCTTTCTCCAAATTTAAAACTGAATAGAAGATACTAAGCAGCAAGAGAACAGGGCTAGAGAAAACAAGGTTAGGAAGGGGATATACTGAACTAAAAAATGCCTGTTGCTTAGCATTGTTCTTGCTTTTAGATGGTAGAGATGATTATATTAGAATTCTTTAGAGGTAAAGAGCTGTGGGCCATCATTCTGAGTATGTCAGACCAGGAATGTGGTGTCTCTAACCATGCACAATAGAGTTGCAATCCCATCACAGGGTTTGAAGGAACTCACAAGCTCCAAGAAGAGTTTTCCTCTGCCTAAGACAGAAGTTTTCATTTAGGTATGTTTCTGAGGATACTTCTATGACTTCAGTAAAAGCACAGCTGTTTGATAACCTGCTTCCCCAATAAAGGTCCCTTCTACAGATGGTGTCACTCCCCTTTTATTGAAAGGAGGGACTCTGGCACAAGATAAATATACTTACTGCACTACATAACCAATGGGTGGAGATTTATGCCTCTGAATGCTATCCCAGCCGAGCAAAGATGTTGTAAATGCTTGGTTTTCCAGCTGCAGATCTTGTCACTGATGTGTTAAGAAAGTAAAAACATGCTCCTCTTTTACTAAAGCTAAAGCAAGAACCACAATGAGGGAGCAGGAGTTCAGCAGGTTGTTCACGTGGGACTGCGTGGGTGGAGGGTTGGGGAGAGGTGAAAAGTGGAATAACCGTTTTAAATGCTAGAGTATGCTCCTTCACAGTCCTGGGGTGCAGGTAGAGTTCCCTCTTAAATTTTCTCCATCAGCAAAGACAATTTGAAAGACACCTGTCACAGTGCCTCAGTTTATTCCCTTCAGTTGTGCTCATGCATCTCTCTGTGGGCCTATAAACTAGATCAGTGAAATGATCTTTTTTCTTAACCTTCTTTTTTAACTCTGCTTCAGTGATCCAGTTTACCATATGGCTTTTGAAACACCTGCATCAGCACCACCGGAGCAGTGGTAAGCTATGACACAGCACTAGGAATGAATGGCTAGTGGGAGAAGAGACATCTCAAACCAGCTTCGCTGATGAAGAGGGCATCACACCCAGACATATGAAAATGAACCAATTAAGCTGTACCTTTTCCACAGCCATGCCAGAAGTTGGGCTGTCACACTAAGGGTAATATCATTCTGTTAGAAAAGGGCTACTCTCCTCCTCACATCTGCTACTGGCTGCTTCTGAGACAGGTTACCAAGTCACGTTTCCCTTACTGTGGTCCAGCGCAGCTCTTTTACGTCAGCTGCTCCTGGTAGAATTTGGATGAACAGAGCTAGAACTTGGGCTTAAAAGGTTAGTCACTGAATTTGTAAGTTCTGACCCCCCAGTGGAAACATCAGTTGCTTTCACTTCTTCCACATCTTAAGTTCATGGTTTCCCACCTCCTGCACTCTCATAGTTTGGATTTGGCATTTGTTATGGGAGCAGAATGATAAAGAATTGATACAAGGGGAAAAGGAAGTTATGTGCTAACAGTTGGTGCCTAAATTGCAGACAAATTTCAGGTTGTTCAGAGGACATAGGCGTGAAGTCCACAGACATGTGTGGCTTTCTTCTACAGACCCACCTCCAAAGAGCCATTTCCTTCTGTTACAGTACATGAAAACCCATCAAGTTCTCATCTGCATTTATAGCTGCTGCTTCGTATGGGTGTATGTATTAAAGCTGCTGCAGAGCAGCTTTTTTTGAGAAATTCTAATTATGAATCTGCTCTGAAACTACTGATGTTTCAGGCTTTTGCAAAAGCAGAGCTCAGGCTTCTTAGCAATACCAGATTGTGACATTCTCCAGATCTGTACATGTGCGGTTCCTGCCTAAAGCCACTGCGGTTAGCATTTAGCAATGTGACTTCTCCGATGAAGTAAACACCTTTTGTTTCTGTCACTCTTCTTGTTTCACTCTCTCAAGCTTGTCAGTAAGAAACTAGTTTTGGAAGAGCTTTCTTCTGCTTCACAATGCATTGGAAGTTAACTCACCAAAATGAATTTAGATGCTGTACCTGTTTGTCAGATATAGAAATCAAATGTGCCTCCATTTATTGTTTGATCACAGAAGTGCAGGCTTCTCCCAGGGATTGCTGTTTGCCAACAAACTTAAGCCCAATTGTCTTGGATTAGACCAGTGTAGGGGAAAAACACGGTAGTTCAGCAAAGTGGGCATTTGTTCGGTCTGCAGTTAAGGCTGGCAAATTGAAGAGGCATCTCTGGATGCTCTCTGCTTAGTATATTTTTTTCCCTCTAGAAACAGTACAGTACCATTAATTTACTCCCACCAAACTCGTAAATCTGTCTGCTGCTGAGAAGTTGTTTTTCAGAATTCAATGACCATTACAGGTTTGTTCTTCCAAAGGATGCTGGCTTGCAAACGTTGATGGAAAATGTGAGTGAAGTTGATCAGAAGGATCCAAATAAACATCCTGTAAATTTGTAGAAAGTAACAGATGTATAAAATTAATATGATAGCTTTTTTAGTCATACTTGTTTCTCTCTGAGGTGTGTCCCCTTTCCTGGGTAACTTCCTGCCACCAGATCAGCACAAAAACCTGTTTCACTTATTTTCAAAATAATCAAGCTACGGAAAACAGACATTTCAAATCTGACTTGCCTCAACTACCACACATCTACAAATGTGACCATGAGGGAAATACACAGAGTTTTCAAAAGAGGTGGGATACACTTTTTGTTAAGGGAAAGAATGGTGTAAACCTACAGCAATCTTGTTCTGAACTCAGTTTTGATGCTTTACTGCTGAAGTTGTCAAGAAAGTTTTGATATTGATTAAACAGGAGCGGGGCCAAGTTCTCAAATTAAAAAGAAAAAAAACCCTAAACCTTAAGAAGACAGTCCAGCCTGACCTTAGACTTAAAACTTAGCATCAGCAAGAGCAGTGTAAATATGAAAGTATGAGAGTCAGAAAAGAATAAAAAATGTAAAATGCCCAGTATCATATGGTCTTCAAAATCAACTTTGTGGCACCCTTTTTATGTCTGCATCTCATGCTTGTAGTCAGTATCTTTTATTTCCCACATTACTACTGCTGTCAGTTCGTTCTGCCTTTTGTATTTGCTTTCCCAGCTAAGATCTGTTATTTTTCTCCTTTAAAAGATTTATTTAGACCTGATACCAACTGCTTTCCCTCACTTTCCTTTCCTTTCTCAGCCGCTTGGCTGAGGAGGCAGCCTCTCCTACTCTTAAAAAGCTTTTGATATATGTAGTTACCTCAACTACTTTCATTCTGCTTCATTTTTGTGGGAGAACTTAAAACCCTGTTGTTTAACAAGTACATATCCTTTCCATATGTTGGTCACATTTTTTCATGGATCAAAATGAAGCACTGGATACAGCAGATCGTTTCACCATCCAAGATATCTGGTTATGCAGGTACCTTCGGTTGTCACAATTCCAGCTTCCTTTCATCTTCTGCCTCGGTGTACTAGCGAAGACCTGACCTCTATTTTCCTACCTTCTCACTGCCAAATTAAAGTCTCATTTCTATTTTGTACCTGCATTTACATTTCTCACCTCTGCCTTTAACAATGACACCTCTGTATCCCTGATACTCAGATGTACAAACCTTTTGGTAATTTCTCCTACTGCCTTTTGTGTCTTGAGATACAAAGGTCTAGCATTGTTTCCAGACTGATGCAGTGAATCTTTCTAAGCCTAAAGTGTTACGCTTGGACAAGAGATGCTTACTTGAGACACTTCTTCAGTAACTTCTCTCCTTATTCAAGCATCTTTCACTTAATTTGCCTCTTCCACTTGTAACTTTGAGATTGTCATCAGTAAACTTCACCTTGCATTTCCCATCACTGGCACTTACATCTGCAAATCTGCCTTCCTTGGAGAAAGTAGGAAGCCCCGAAGGGAGGGAGCCTTGTATTTCTGCATGCTTGTAAAATGTGCAATAAACCGCATCTGCATAGCTGGATCTGACATATGGCCTTATACATGCTGTACTCTTTTCAGAACTTTTGTCTTGCATCTTGGCTGCTGCCTCCTCCTTTTACTCATCCTGAAGCTCAGCCTTGAAGAATGCTGTAGTAAATGCAAAGAGGCAGAATTACATCATCTCTATCTTTTCACACCTCTACTGTTTTGGCATGCCTATTTTAATCCATTTTGTGCCTTTTTTAGCATATGGACTGGCTACTCAAACACCTCAGCAGCACCAGGGGTGGCTTACGCTCATGCATCCGCCTGCCTCAGTTCTGTCCCTTTATCAGATGAAACAAAATTCTGCCTTGCATCTTCCGCACTATAAGACAAGGGGGTCGGGTGGAGACTTCTCGATTGGGTGGGGATCCCCCCCCATTTCCGAGGACTTCCCCTCCGGGGGGACGGGGCCGCAAGCCCATCGCCCTGCTCCCGGAGGATGTCCCTGAGCTCCCTCCTCCCAGCCCGGCGCTGGCACGCTATGGCCGGTGTCTGAGGCCGCCAAACCCCAGGCCCTGCCAGGTGCCATCCAGGCCGCCGCTGCCCGCCCGGCGCGGGGCATTGTGGGGCGGGGCTGGCCTGGCACGGCCTGGCGCGGGGGGTTGTGGGAGCGGCTTTGGCACGGCTCCGACCGGGGGGTATGAAGGAAGCGGGGGGAGTTCGGCCCGGCCCCACGGCCAACGCGGGGAGGCCGGGATGGGACACACCGCCCGCCCCTCTCGAGCCCTTCGGCGGCCACTGCCGCCGCCGTCCTGCCCTGCGCCCCGCCCGAGCGGCCGCGGGGCCGGGCCGCCCTGCCGATGGGGCTGGGCTCCGCGCGCGCCCAGGCGTTGCTAACGGCTCTCCGCTTCCTCAACGGCTCAGCCTCCGCCCTGCCGCCGGCTCCTCATTGGCGGCGGCGGCCGTCAGTTCTCCCCATCCGGCGCCCGCCATTAGCTGGCTGTGCCCGCGAGGGGGGGAGGGGGCGGGCTCGGCGGCGTTGCTGGGCCGCGGAGGCTCCTCCCGGCCGGGCGCCTGGCAGTGCCGGTGAGCGAGAGGCGGTCGCGGTGCCTGCGGGAGGAGCCGGCAGCTTGAGGACGCCACTCTCTCGCCCCGAGGAGCGCAGCCGCCGCGGCGTTTCCCTCCCTCCGCCGTAGCCGGGCTCAGGTGAAGCCGGTCGGGTGGGCGCGGGTGGTCCCGGTTTGTGTCCCCCCCTCCCCTCCCCTGTCTCCGGCGCTTGTACCCCTCGGCGGATTTCGCGCCTCTTTGTCCGGCCGGGCGGGAGAGTGTCGCTCTCCCGCTGCTCTTCTCCGCCTTGCCCCGTGAGGCAGCCCGGCTTGGACGCCGACCTGCTGTGCCCGGGGTGCTCACCATCTCCCCAGCACCACCATCCCGCTCTCCTCCGGGGGCGTGTGTGTGCCGCCGCGCCGTAGGGTTGCATTATACCCAGGGAGTTGCCTCTCTCCTCCCTCCACGCCCTGCTAACTGGCCTTCCCGGAGGTGGGGTGGCGATATTCGCGCTCTTTTTCACCCGACCGTCCTCTCTCCCCGCTTCCTCCGGTGCGTCTCCCCTCTTTCCCCCCGCTCCCCTCCCTCGCCTTCGAGTGTCCGGCCTTTGGAAGTAACGGGCAGGGGAGAATGGGACCGTTCGGCAGCTGTCAGGGCTGTAGCCTGAGTCACGGGCTGACAATCCTCCTTGCAGACATTGCGCTGGGCTTGGCTTCCGCCCTCAGATCTCGACTTCCTCGTTCGAGTTTGGTTTGTGCAGTGAAGCCAGGAGAGAGGGAGGAGGGAGTGACAGGGCAAGATGAAGCTTGCAGGGAAAAAAACTCTTGCAGATAGCTCATGCTTTCAGGCATCACCTCCAAGCGAGTAAGAAAAGTTCTCTGGCTTTTAGTGATATCGTTACCAGCCTGGCTCCAGTAGGTGTGGAAAGTAGCAAGTTTCGTAGCCCCCGAGGGTGGTGTGTACCCAGTGGGTTTAATAAGGATTGCTCCTAATTTGCCTAAACACAGGGTGAAATGAGTTTTAAAGCAATAGCATGCTTCTGGTAGTAAAGTGGATTTTTTTCAGTAGTAAACTGCATTGGTTGGGAAGCTCTTCATGTAGTGGCTGTTAAATTCCCTTTTTTTTTTTTTTCCTCCTTGTGGTTTCTTCTTTTTTTTTTTTTTTCTCTTGAAACACAGTTTGTGCTCTTCATCTTTCTTCTTCCGTAGGTTTTTCTTCTGTATCCTATGTCATGATGTCCTGAGCTGCACTCCATCAGAGTGGACTAAGAACCTAAGTGTTTTTTTAAGTGAGGAAGTCTGTCCTAAGCAGGGTAATCTCTCGAGTACTGCGTAAGAAATTTGTGCTTCAAACTTGACGAGATATTGTAGTAGATGGACTTTGTCCTGCAGACTGTGATTTCTGCGCCTCTGCCCTATGCTATAAAGAAATATAAGTTAATTTGCATGGAGGCTGTTGAACCATGGCTTGAAAGACTAAATTACATGTCCTTAACATATACATCTGCTGTCCTCACGCCTAGATACAGTGAAGTTTTAACTCCAAAGTAACAGCGTTCTAATCAGTTACTGCTTGTGTAAAGATGCTTTTGAAATTAGTCACTAGGTAACAATGTGACGAAGTTCACTTATCCGTGGCATTCCAGTAAAAATGGCAAATCAGGGTGCAGATATGTATTGACTCAGAGATTCACTGTCTGCAACTGTAGCGCTCTCTCCCAAAGTTTAAATGAGATAAGCAAATATTTTTGTTAACTAGAAAGTTGTAATGAGGGAGAAGCAATTGATAAATGTAAGTGGAACTGCCTTTAGCACAAAAGAGTTTTGAAGTTGTTAATCACAATTGTCAAAACTGTATAAACACAAGATTGTGCTGCTAATCTGACCTTGTGAAAATAACTAGAGTGAAATCATGCAACAGTTCTGTGAAGCTCCATGTCAGGTGGAACTGTTCAAATTGACTCGTTCTCCTTCTTGGTAGCTTTATTTGTTGCAACTATTCATATGGTGTGCAATGGCTTTCTGGAGGTGGACAGGCAAAACTTTCAGTAACTCTTAAGTAGTTAGAAATGTGGATCTGAACTTCTCATATTTACTGGCCTGGAACCTCAAAGTGAGTATGACCAGCACCAAGCTGATGAGTTATGTGGTTCTTTTTGTAATATGGTGTCATCTATTGGGTACTTGACGTGTATAGCCAAAATCTGATTTTGGAAGTTCTCTGGAGAAGAGACTTCAGCCTCTGCTGGGTGGCATGTAGCTGTTTCTGTATAAACAGGAAGACTAAATAGTCAGGTCCTTTCTGCCCCAGAAGAATGGGTGTAGAAACTGAAGGCCTTTTATTGGACTTTGTTTGCATAGATTGTTAGGATATTCCTACTATGGCTCTGGGA
The DNA here is from genome assembly GCF_028500815.1 of Rissa tridactyla. NCBI lineage: Eukaryota > Metazoa > Chordata > Aves > Charadriiformes > Laridae > Rissa > Rissa tridactyla. Next base: position 161,960,107 of record NC_071466.1, on the reverse strand, counting down.
TTATTTTTTTTTTCTTTCAAGTTATTCTTGTAAGAAAAAAAACTGCCAGGGTGATATTTTCATCTGAAGATAAAAAGAAAGAATAAGCTGCTTTTTTGTTATTTCCTCTAGGTGGATTTTGATATGATTCAGAATGTTTTAAGAAGACAAATAGGCTGAGAGAGCTACACCGTAATCTTTTAAGTGAATCAATAATGAATGAGTAATAATAATAATAATTTAAAAAAAAAGAATAAAATTACTTGTCCAGTAAAGTTGTAGGAAAGAGATTTGAAGCATTTCTCACTTAGGAGGCTGAAATAATCTGTGTTGTCCAGCACATTATTTTGGTATTATGAAAAATGTTGGAGAGTGTTCAAACTGTGTAGCGGGTGGTAGCTCTAATGCTCACGCTTGAGTTGAAAACTGTCTGGTGGAGTCAGATGCCACAGGTGCTTAAATCTCTTTGCAACACTACTTGGCACTGCAGATATTTCTACTACAAATGCTGAGACTTAAATTTACCACTGCAACAAACTATATTGAAAACTCGAACCATTATTATCTTGGCAGATCTTTAAAAATGATGTACTAAATGTTTATAATAACTAATAATTCACAGGTTAGTCCTCTCTCAGACTATTCACGTGCAGGTACAAGGGAGCACACGTATATTGGTATGGCTACTAAATACATGAAAATATACCTCAATTGTAGTGGGAGATTAGAGTGGTCTGTCTGCACCCAAAAATTCAGGTTTTGTTCTGTTAATCTCCAGAATACTGAACAGGTGGGACATGATGCATGTTATAGGTATTGTGATTTCTGAGCTGATTCTGCTGAATCTTCTGCTTCCACCCCCATCCCTAGAACCGTGTCTTGCCCAGGTTTATGTCACTTATGAACTGGTGTGACTGTAATAGGGTAAGATTATAAGTGGACCCACTGGAGTTGCAGGAACCCATCTGGTTAATGCAAGGTTTACTGAAAGGGGAAGTCAAAGTTAAGGTTGTCTTTTTTCCCGCCCCTGTATACTACATCTGTTTTCTTGTGTGGTAACTTCAGGTTATTGGGTAATGTGTCGAAGTTAACTGATGACTAAAGCGTATTTTAGAGGCCATGAGTTAGTATGCGCATCCACTAAAAGGTGTCCAAAACTTTAATCCTGAGTGTGTGATTTAATACAGTTTTGTTTGACTCAATAATGCACTCAGTGCCCTCTAACATCCATTTTTTATCTTTGATTTCTCGTATAAATATCTTATTAGTCTTTGTTTTCTTAGTTTATAATTGAGGCACAGCTGTTTGCATGTTAAGTAGAGAAATTGTGTGTCTGACGTTAAGCCTTCTGTGGGTTGGAACAAAACTATAATAGCATAGGATTGCCTACAGCGGCATTGTTTTTGCTGGCAATTGCTCTAGCTTAATGGTGGCTTGGTGACCTTGTACCTTAAATTTCTTTTCAGTTTAAGCACACCATGGTTCTAATTGAGTTTCCTAGTGTAGAAAGAGATGGAAACTAGCAACCTGATTTAAATAGAGTATGATGAGACAAAAATACAAATGCAAGTTCTGCCCTGGAAGCTAATGCAAATGGGTGTTGTCCAACTAAATGAAATGCATCAATTTACAAGTTCATCTTAATTATCTTTTATCCGCTTCACTTTTTTCTTTAGCGGCTGTGAGAACTTGTTCTGAGTGCTTGAAGTAATAATCTCAACGCTGATTTGTCTCGCAATCCTAGGCTACTTTAATGATTTAACATCTTCTGACCTCACTCCAACCCAATCATGTTCAGCGTAGTGGACTAGTCCCTGTTTTCAGCTAATGGCCCTTTGGCCTGTTACTGTACAGGACAATATGTTGCCTTTCTGAGCATCCTAAAAATCTAAAGAAATAGTAGTGTCTACAGTTTCCCAGCGACGGAACTGGGATTGATGTCGTTGTATGATACTTCAGGAGCTAGTAGCGCTAAGTCATGTCCTTTTTAAACATGGCAAAATGAAAACTGTAAAATTGATCTAGCATACTTGTCTGCTGCAAATTATTTCCTATAGAAGTATTACAAATGTATTGCTGTTGAATGCAGAGAGGTATAATGAAATATAACTCTGCATACTGTGGTTTGACTCCATGACCTCTTAATGAAATTTATGCCTCTAGAGTTTTGTACATAGGGTTTGGATTCTGCTTGTCTTCATGACTAGAAATTTAAATTTCTTCTAATGTGTATATGCTGACTCTACTGAGAGTAGTAAATAAAACCACATGGATGAGTGATTTCAGTAAACTCAAGCTAATAATTGATACGTGTTGAGGGAAACTTAACTTGGAAATCTATATCATAAAGTCTCCTTAACTGATGAATACTTCTATTCATCAAGAACTACCATTTTAATGAGTCTCGGCAGGAAATCCATTGTGATATATGTCTCAATACATAACTGGAGTTCTGATTTGAATGAAAGCGAAGTAGGCATTCAAACTTGCAAGAAAAGTGGTTTAGAGAAATTTTACAGCTCAACTTTGACAGTCCTGTGCCGTCAGATTTTTTTATTTTTTTTCTGTTGGGCAGCTTCCTGTTTAAAATCTAAGATTTCAAGCACGCTCTTGTAATAGTGTACTTCCCTTTTTATTGTTTGTAGTAATGAGAGTACATTAATCTGTGTTTTTCTGTTTAAGGTCAAGACTTCACCAGTTCACTTGAATTTAGGCTCTTTTAATCAACCTTGGAGGTACAGTAGCTTTGACTTTGGTTAAAAAGTCGGTTGTGGCCAGCACTCAATCCAGCTAGTTTTGCTAGTGTACTTAGAGTGGATGTAGATATCCAAGAAAAAAAAAAACAACACTGAATTGAACCTACAGCAAAATTTCAATAAAAATATTTAATTTCAGTTGCTTCTGTCTTTTTCTCCAAATGTGACTTAAAACAACTCTTGTATCAGTTTGTAGGTAAATTTTTCGTCAGTAAGCTCTTTTTGTAAGGGACTGTTACAGAGTAGGTCTGCTTGCCATTTAGCGGAAGAGATTCTAGTCTTGCTCTGCTCCGAATTGATAAAGTTAATTTGTATTCACACTTTTCTCAGAATAATTTATTTTCATTGATACTGTTTCTTTAATCAATAGTCTATGTTAGGGTTTAGGCATATTCAAACAAATACAAGATGCGTAAATGTAAGAAAGTTGGCAACAAACACAGAATGTAAATCTGAAGTCAAACCAATGAACTGGATGAGAAAGTTCCTGGCTAAGCACTTGGAACTAGTTGATGAGGTAAATTGACTGATGACAGGGTTTTTTTTTTTATGTAGATGAAAAACAACACTCTGGCTTCTGTTTTGGCTGTGTCATTCATAGTTTAAAATGTAGAGGAAGGTATTGACATTTTTCTTTGGTTGTTTTTCTTCTGTTTTTTGAGGGAGTGGGTGGCTGTGTTTTTCACTGTGTCCAATTAGTGGAATAGATAAGAAGGGGTGGATTTCAGATGAAGATGTCCAGAAACAGGGAATTTAATTCATAAATTGCTTACTGAAGATAACTGTCTAAAAACCAATTTTAGTTACTTTTTGCTTGTAAATGTGTCTGAAGTAGTCCAAGAAAAACTTATTTTTATATTAATGGAATTTTATTTTTTTAGCAGAGTACCACTTAATATATTCTGTTCTTCATAGATGTTGTTCATAGGTCTTTATTACTGTTGTTCAGAGGTAGAGATGGTTTCCCTCTCTTTGACATCAAGTAAAATGTATTCATACTTTACAGAATTGCTTAAATAAATGGATATGAGAGTATGGATGCAGGTATATGGTAGACAACAATTATTAAGTAATTGGATACTTGAAACTGTCATGTTTCAAATGGATGTGTCTGCTTACATACAAAAGGAATTTTCTTTTGTAGAGGAGCATAAGTACAAAACAAGATTTCTCCACAGGCACAAAAGCTCTTTAAAATGTGACTTAGGATTTGTGACTTAAACCAGTTCACTTAGCTTTTATCGTCTGGGTTATATTGCAGTGTGAATGTTTATAGCAGATACTAAAGTCTTTGACCTTTCATTACGCAGTAAATTATTCTGAATTGTTTTAATAGCCCTTCCCAAGTCAAAGTTTTGTGTAGATGAACTTGAGCTTGCAGTTCAATGCAATTTATGATGAGAAATATAAAATGAGAACACACAAATGTGATGAGGAAGATGTATTAGTCAGAATTTTTCTTTAAAAAGGGGATTGCCAATTTATTAGACAAACTGGTGTAACTTCTAAGTATCTACATATTGTCTGCATAGTACTGCATATATGTGTGCATAGTCAGTTTATCTTCTTTCTCTACATAATGGGAGTTAATCTTTTTGCATGGCAAATTTTGTTTTTCCTAATGGGCAGAACTAGTAGATTTTAGTTCTTTAATGCCTTAAAAACTTGAAAACTTGATGTTGATTTAACTAATAAATATAACCACACTGTATTTTACCAATTCTATCAGGAAAAAGTACAGCTGCAGTAATGGTTCAGCTCTTGCTTGTGTAGATAAGGAGAAGAATATCATAGAATGGTTTGAGTTGGAAGGGACCTTAAAGACCATCTAGTTCCAACTCCCTGCCATGGGCAGGGACACCTCCCACTAGACCAGGTTGCTCAAAGCCCCATCCAGCCTGGACTTGAACACCTCCAGGGATGGGGCGTCTCACTGCCACAGCACTGCAAGTGTATATGGTTGTGGAGAATGTTGTTAATTATGGTGGAAACACATGAAACAGCTACTCTATGGTCAGTGTTTCCTCATGTTATTTTTTTATCCTGTTATACCAGGAAAAAAAACTTTATAGGGAACTTCCAGATCTTATTCCCCACCTCTTATTGGGACCATGGAATGTCATAACATATGAGTCTCCTGTCAGAAGGGGATAATTTTATTCTTTTTCCAAAAAAGTATTTTCCTATAATGCCAGAATAGAGAAAAACTTATATGCCATATAGCTATGATTGTAAGAGTTCGGACTAGGTTCCTACTTCAAGTGTCCTTGCTTCTACTCATTTCACATTGCAAGATGAGTCATTTCTTCTCCTTTAATACAAAAATCAGTGTTTCATGAGATCTAGACAGAAGGGCAGGGTTGGGGGAATTCTAAAATAAGAGATACCTAATGCTGTTCCTTTGTAGTGATTGATATAATTAGCATTTAGGGAAGAAAGCATGGGTCAGGAAAGGAACAAGGTAACCAGAAAACAAGCGTGAGGCTGAGGTGTACAGACCAGGCAAGTGTTCCTTGTGCGCTCTGCTGCACCAGAGGCTTTCTCCAGAACATTGGTTATAATAGATAGCTAAGTAAGGAGCCACAAAGCTGTGCAAGACCTTGAATGCAATAGGGAAATGTCGCAATTGGAATGTTTCAAAGTTTTTTCAGACCATCTTGAACTTGATACTTAACGCTCTGTGAGGTTGTTTTCAACCTCCTTATACATCCTGGAGCTTAAGACTATGTAGCTTTTCCTTCGGTGTAGGAATTGCTGCTGTTCTCATGTCCAGAGTCATTCACTTCCTGCCCCCCACCTCCAAGATCACCTTCATAAACAGAGGTAGGTCCTCTTAATGAATCCCTGTGTATAGCTAGAATAGTTGAGAATCAAATGGGCCTTGTAAAGGTGGTAGACTTCTCTGCCAGGGTTTTTGCCTGCCATGTGTATAGCTGCTGTTAATGGTGGAGCAGAACTATTTGAAATAAGAATGAAAATATGAGATATAGCAGAAGGCAGTTTGTACACAGTCATAGTTTGGCACAGTAGGTTGAGCTGTAGGTGTCTAGAGAAATGTGGTTCCCTGCTGCAATGTAAAAATAACCTTCTTTAAAATGGCTTGCCAGACGTATTTGCACTCTTTCTTGGTTCTTTCCAATATGAGCTGGAAGAAAACTAGTATTATTGATGCTGAAATCAAAGCAAGTTCTCAGTTAATGTAAGCAAGAATAATTGCTTCTGTAAGATGACTTTGTTAGCTGAATACTAAACTAAAGTACATGCTAAATATTTGTCTCTAAAAGGCTGAACCAGAACCATATTTTTATTCTCTGTGTATAATTGTTTTATTCCTTGTTCCCTCTTGCAATGAAATGAAACGTGGAGTTGACAAAGATGATAGGGAGTGCTAATTGATATAGAACTGCCTGTTGGAAGAGCTGTCTTACACTTCAGTGCCCCAGAGAGTTCTTGGCAGATATCTTTTTAGCCTTAAATCAGAATATTGGGGAAGGCATGAAAAGTGACCCTGAGATAACAAGGACAGGCTGAAACTTTCCAAGCTCTTCCTCCCTCTCTCATGCAATGTCCCTAGGGAATTCTGCATGCCTGATCAGAACTTTTGCAGTCCATTATGCCTCCTGAAAACAAGTCTTCCAGCAAAACAGCTTGAACAGCAGGGATGGGCTGCAGTTTTCTGAACTACAGCTGTCTCCTTAAGTGGGATTACTTTGCTGAGTGGTCACGAAGAATGTGTTCTCCCCCTGGAATGTTTTCCTTGTGGGCACACTGTCTCTGGAAGAGGAATTCTCTCCTCTGCTGAGAAGGCATGTACTGTACGAGCACTAATGAGAAACAACAGTTGCAGAAAGTGTATTATGCAGGATTGTAAACTTTGAATATTTATTCAAAGTGAATGGGGTTGGGTGGCAGCCAGCCTAGCTTTGTCATGCTAAAGACTGGACTCGAAATCAACAGAAAGCTACCCTCCCCCTCCCTAAACCAGTGTTTGGGGTGTTTAAACAATGTGCACAGGCTTCATAGAACTGATTAACTTTATTGGTGCCATGTACATGGTAACGTGTCTTTGTGTCTCACTGAACTGAAAAGGTGCAATTAAAATAGGGGTAAGCATACCCTCCCTAGCATTAACTTAGGGAAGCTATGCCTGGCCATATTTGCCCATAACCGACAGTGGTTAATTTCTTTATGGTATGCAGTGTGGTTGCCCAAGATTGTTTCTGTGCTTGTATAGCCCGTGGTGAAGCCTGCGCCATCCCGTTTTCACTATTGGTAACCAAAACTAGCCTCTTCAGATGGGCATTCATTTATATTACATCTACATGTACTGTGCTTGTAGCTTCTGTTCTCCCAGTCTTGCTGTTCATTTCAATCCAGTGGAAAGAAAAGGTGACTACTAAATGGCATGTAAGGACAATGTCTTACTTGTATATGGCTTTGTGGCCTTTGCAATTTGCCATGGAAAATCTCAGCTTCACAGAGTAAACCTCTGTCAGCTGTTACAATGGAATATGCAAGCGCTGCTTCACACATACCAGAAAGCGGTGCTTGACAGCTGATGAAGATACCTGGACACACAGAGGCTGAGAAACACTTATTCCATGTTTGTTGTTCTGAGGATACATGCCACGTGCCTTTAGGCCACCTGGAAGATACAGAATTTCCTTTAACTTCTTTCCTCTGTTTTGCATGTAGTCTGGTCAGTAGATCACTTCTGTGTAATACAGGTATCATTTATACATTAGGTAAGTAGATTCCTCCTTGATTCTTGGAGCCCTGTGCATACAGAGAAGGCACTTTAGTGCTCTACCTTGAGTTTAACTTACAGTAATAAACATGGTAGCTGGCAAGTCTGGGCAGCACTACAGTCAAACTGAATATGCAACAATAATTGCCAGCAATCTGCATTCCAGTTGTGAAATAAATCTTTCAACAATGTATTGTGTGCGTCAGACTGTGACTAGAGAGGAAAGCAGTGAACTACAGTAAGCCTAATAGCAATCATTATGCATCCCAAATAAAGCTGAACTAGAAGAAACGAGTTTGCGTGGCAGCGCGACATTCTGAACAAAAAGGGTAAGTGTAGCTGAATGCCTTCAGCTCAGGGGGCTATCAGTGAGGGAGCATTAATTGCAAACTCGTGTACTTGCCTCATGTATTCTCTAGCAGAATAACTGAAAGGCATCATTCTTGAGTTCAGTCTGAAGCATCAGGAACTGGTATGTCACAATATACTGAACTTGAGAAACATGCAGATATAACCAGTCCATCAGTTCAGCTTCCTGCCAGCTTTTTCCCCTTCCCTTCCTCTCCCCCTCCCCCCTACAATTCATTTCTCACCTTCAGTGATTCAGACTTTAGTTTTTATATAGGTGTTACTTACAAATTGGAGCAGTTCTAACAAACTTCACAGTTATCTTTCACATAAACATCCTGGTATGTGGAGCTGTGAAGTGTCAGCCTAGTATGTCCTAAACATGTGAGGTCTGAACAGTTTCTTAGTGAATACAAGGGAATTATAGGGAGGGTTTTTTTGGTGGGTTAGGTTTTGTTTTTTAATGTTGTCAGTTCATGGTCACTGTAGACAGTCTGGCCCCTAAAGGCTACTTACTGTGCTTTCCAGCTGTGCTTGATGCAACTGTTCCTGTTGATTTGATGAACTGTATTCAGCTGGCTGGGGAAAGTGAAATAGTTGAGTTTGCAAAAATAATGCAAGTATTAGCTGTTCAGATTGTATGCTTAACAAGGATTCCTGTCATATGAATGCTACTGACCAAACTTAGTTTGAATCATTAGCTGCTTCTCAAAGTAGATTATTTTTTAAATGCTGTGTATTAACAAAGAGTCAAGTTTCATCACTGAGGACAATTTAGTTGTAACCGAAATGGGACTGTAAGTGATCAGTAGTGCTGTAATTTTCTAGTGTTAAAAGTCTTGTTTTGCCTGTAGAAATGGTGTATATTCATTTTGTTCTGTGAAAGGGCCGTTCGTCTTATATGCCGTTCTCTCACAACCTGCTAAAGGTAAGCCAGTTTGGAAAATGGCATGAGAATTGTGTTCCTGAAATACTTTCAAAATGTGAACTGTATAAACAAAGGGAAATTAACTTATTTTAGTCTAAATGTGTTTGGTATTTATTGTTCATTCTTTTTGTCACCCTGATCTTTAGGGTAGTTCCTCTCGCACTGCTAGTGTAAAGGCCACTAGACAAACCATGTAGGGGGATTATTTCATGTGAAAACACAGAAAGTTTTTATCACAGTGCCTTACTGGTGGATATGAAGCAGAAGAAAACTTCTAGTAATTACCCACGTATGCCCGTTTTCATGCAGGCTCAGTCTTATGGTCAAGTTCTGAAATGGTGATCTGAATCAGCAAGTATATAGTACGTGTATCTGGCTATTTTATGTTCTCTGTAGCCCAATGTTTCACAAACTTGTCATAATTCATTAAAGTAGGGAAATAGTTTGTGCTGAAAGCGGTCTATTCCAATGTAGTATTGGATCTTTGCTGATAATGAGGCTGAAGCCTAAAAAGAACAGTGTAGGGATCCCTATTTTGATGGCGGTTCAGATAACTCAAACTAGAAGTGCTTTCCTTACCTAGCCAGTGCTCTAATACTTGTTAATAAGTGTTATGCTTTAACTGTTGCCATTAATGCTCTTCTGAATATATTAATTCTATTTCTACTTCAACTGTTACCTCGATAGTTTAGCATAGCCCAAGCTCATCTTATTGAGCAGTGGCTCAATCCCAGAAACAATTCTGTGGCTGCTGACAGAGTAAACATTGGGGGGGGAGGGAGGGAGGGGAATAATACAAATAGTTCTGGAAAATTAAATTGCAAACAGATAATGTTCTATGCTTTTAGCAGTTGCAAAACATTGTAATCGAAAGGAAGGGACCTTATAGCAGAGGCAGATTTTAGACCTTTCTAAGCCACACAAGGTGCTTGTTTCCAGATTTTTGGGAAGCACTTGATGCTTTAAGTAGAGAGAGGAGTGTGTGAAGTGTCTCATAATTCAAGCCTTAAGGCTATGAAATTGTAGGAGTCTAAGGCAAATTTCTGTCCATATGATTGTATTGAAATGAGGGTTTTGGGTAATTCTGCCTAGTTCAAAGGGAATGCATGGCATCTTAACTTAAAGCCAGTATTTAATTTGTTCATCTCAAAAGAATCTGCAGGGAAATGCGTATGTAAGGGGTTCTTGAATTTATTGTTTTTAAGGTTGGACTACATATGAATGTTTTGGTCCTGTCCTATTTGTGACTATAGAGATTGCTTTGCCTTCATCTGTAACTGTATGGCATCTTTGTGGCAGCTATGTAGTTAGTTAAATGGCAAAAGAATGTCTTTTTGCACTGAAATAATGGAAAACAAGCAACATCTGACCAGCCTGTTCCTCAGACTTCTATGAACCACAATAAGGGACCATACTGGGTTAACAGGGAAGTGACTGTAGTATTTCATTTTTGGAAACAATACTAGGAAGGAGGCATTTAAACTCAAAACAAGGATGCTCTGTCTTCCTTCTGTATTTTTTGGTCTTCTTACCTATAGACTGGTGTTGCATCAAAAAGAATATTGTTAATGGTATTCTCATCTGACAGTTGTACAATAGCCATATAAAGATAAATGTCTTTGCCCCACATAGTTATCTGCACTCCAAATGCAAACTACTAGGCAAACAAATTGCTTCCTAATTTGTTCCTAAAATGGTAATGACTTGCATTCATTGTGAGTTGCTGTAAAGCTGCAAGAACTTACTGCACTTACTTCCTTGGCTGCTTAAGGGGTTTTTAGAAATGCCCAGTAAAATGCAGCATAAGCTAGGAAGATAAGTTCCATCTCACAGGCTCCAAAACTTGCTGAATCTGATTCCTCTGGAGAGGAATCTCTTGTGGAGAAGGCAAATTAATGGTTGGTTTGTGGTAATGCTAGTTTAGAGGCCCCGTGGGTTAGAAGTCAGCCTCGAGAATAGCACTAATACCATGTTATCTTAGCATGTTCTTCCAGTTTTTTAGTTCTAGTACCCGATGCTTCTGTTCTGGAGCATATGAAAACTAGTTTGAGATGGTGATAATAAAACTGTTTGCTGCTGCCATTCAATCGGGTAATTTTCAGGTCTGTTTAAAGTCTGAGGTGCAGATCCTCTTTGAATCTCCTCACTATTTGGTAGTACTGGCATAAAACCAATAGTGTTTGGTGAGATTTTAGAATAGCTGTGTTAGACTGTTTCTCTTCGTACTGTAAAAGTTGTTTCAGTCCTGGAAATAGAAAGGGATAGATGCTATACAGTGATTCCTTACTGGCTGAAGAATGCAGTTTTGCTGCACGCAAGATAATTCGGGGCTCTCCTCCTGTGAGGAATTTGATTAACTTCTCTGTAGCTGTCTTCTTTCCTTAGTTCTCTTCAGATCTAGAACTGTCTGGGGATATCCCTTGAAAGATATTTTTTTTTTTTTTTTGTGGTTGTATGTATTTCTTATCCAAAAAGAATTAGTCTTAATCCCAGAATAAATCTAACAGTAAGGAAGTGAGGAATATGTTTCAGTGTAATGTAGGACACTTCAGTGGCTGGTTACTTAGGATTCCTCAGGAAATGATGAAACTGAATTTAGCTGAAGCATACTGCCTCTGTGTCCTGCCTGATTATAGCCAAAAAAGGCAACTGGTTAGATTCTGGGAGTTGCATAGGCAGGAAACTGTGTAATGGAGGGTAGAGCACAGCTGTTGCCTTGCCAAACCTGATACAACTCTGAACACAATTGAATATTTATTTCTTTTTCCCCTCCTTCCCTCCGCTCCCTTTTGTTTAACCCTTTGACCACAGCCTGCAGATGATACTCTGCAGTGTCAAGGAATCTCAATATCTTTTGTTGAATTGTTAGTCTTCTCTATTGCCTACATACTCTGTCGGGCTAGCTGTTGTAGGGTGGTCTTGGAGCTCTCTCGACAGCTCACGTTTTTCATGGCAGCCTCCTGATTGTTATGTGTTATCTCTGCAACAAATCTCTTCATTGTGTACCCACTAAAATCTGGATTTTTCAATAAAAATTTGAAAAGCCGGGGCGGAGGAGTTGCTCTGAGAATCACCATTGTGGTGACTAAGGTGGAAGTGTCAGTGAGCCTGTGGGGAATGAAACATGAAGTAAAGGGTGGGATAACTGCTTGGCTTATCCTGTAAGGCTTAAGACAAAGATTTTAAACTCAAGCTAAAGGAAACCATTATTTATAGAGTAATTTTCTCTTTGTTTGCTAAAGAATTTTTGACTGTGAATATACAGCTATCCATACAGTCCCTGGCACAAAGTTGCATACCACCTACAGTGATACATTTGTCGAAAGGAATTTCCCTACATGCTTACAAATGACTGGTGTGGGCATTTGTGCCCATCATTATTATAGCTGATGTTTTCTGGCTTCATTCACTGCTTGCTAATGCTGGGACTCAACATCTATTGTTGCTTTCATGCATGTTTTGGGAGTTGAACTGCTTCTGTCCTGCTCTCAATACCTTTTTGTCTGCGGTATCTATAGTCAGACTTCACCTATTTGATTTGCAGTCTGGTTTGTAAATATGGGTATGTTCTGTAGAAAAGTTATCCCTGTAGATCTTGACAGCATTCCATGACATGAATGTTGATATTTTCATTTCCTGTTCTTTTGGTGATAAAGAGCTCTAGCTTCTATCCAAGTTATGAAAAACATAAATTGAGGACACTGGTATCTTTGTGAGGATGGATCCAAGAAGTAATGTTTATGGGACCTTGTAAAAAGGCTGCTGTTACATGGTTAATGAGCCTTGACGCATGCAGTTCTTTCTTCTGATTGAAAAGATTTCTGCATGGCACCAATAAAATTGCTGCCTTATAAACTGGAAAATCCCTGGCGGTAGTGTTCTGATTTTGATGAAACACTAAATCTAGGGTGCCATTTTCTGAGCATGCTCCCTAAATCTCCCTCTTGTAGCGGTGGTACTCTCTCTTCTACCCGGCCACAGCTTCATAGAAGGATCCCAATAGAGAATTTTTGGCTGTAAAATTTCATGACCACAGGTTTATTCTGTTACTGTCTTGGAGATGTTTTGCTACTGAACATTATCTGAAAAAAAAGATACAAACAGGTGGGCTGGGTGTCACTGCTAAGCTGGTAATGGAAAGTATCTAATGTTGGTCTTAACTGGTGTCTTCAAATTATCGATGATGTCTTTTAGAAGCAAAGTGCGTCTCATGTATTGTCTAGACTGGTATATGGCAGTTCTAAGAAGTTATGATATTTGATTTGTAGCTTATCAGAACAAGGAGATAGGAAGTAAAAGTGTAGATTACACATTTCTGATTATATTTCTGAGCTAATATCCCTACCAAGTAGAGCAGTGAAGGGCTAATCTTGACCCAAATGTTACTGACATAGTATCTGATACTAAGAGTATTGGCACATCTTACAAATTGTTTGATGCTTGTCACTTTAACGTGCTTTGTCTTTTCTTCCAAATAATGACTTCCAAATGCTTAACGGTCAGTGTTTTGTTGTAGGATTTTTTTTAACTGCTTGCTAGTTTGTTATTTTTCATCCTCTTGGCAAGCAAAACCTTGACCTTATTGGACCATTGACAACTTACCAGTGCTTGCTAACATGAAACTAAGGGAGGAGGAGGCATGCTCTGATGACCAGAGACTCAGAGTACTTAGCATGTGCCTGTATGCCTCTAGGAATTTGGAAGGCAACTTGAGGCTTTAAAAATATCTCCTCTTCCCCCCCCTCCTCTTTTTTCAGGTCCCGAATTCTAAAACACAATGTCGCAAAGAGACGCAGATAAGTACCTTTATGTGGACAAAAACATCATTAATAACCCCCTGACTCAGGCTGACTGGGCAGCTAAGAAGCTGGTATGGGTTCCCTCAGAGAAGAATGGGTTTGAGGCAGCCAGCCTGAAGGAAGAAGTAGGAGATGAGGCCATCGTGGAACTGGCAGAGAATGGGAAGAAAGTGAAAGTAAATAAGGATGACATCCAGAAGATGAACCCCCCAAAATTCTCTAAAGTGGAAGATATGGCGGAGCTGACATGCCTAAATGAAGCTTCTGTGCTTCACAACTTGAAGGAGAGATACTACTCAGGACTGATCTATGTAAGTAATCTTTTCTATTGGGGTAAGAGTTCTTGGTTACATAGTATGTGAACTTACTGTAATCACTTTGCTTGTAAAATGTGTATGTTAACCTTTAATTGCCCCTATAGGCCACTCTCATGTGACTTAGCTTCTTCCCTCTACTTAAAATATTTTCACTAAACTATGCCAATCCTCCTCTAGTTAATGTTGAAGCTTTCAAGGAATGCTGTGGTAAATCTGTCTTTACGTTTTAATGTCTTTGTTTACAGGATGTTTTGAATGCCATTTAACTTTCTCTTAGCAAGAAGTGAGAGCAGTTGGAAAGTGGTAAACAGGGAATCTGGTCTGAACTGAACCAAATAATAATAAAAAACACAGTCCTAGTATACTGAACATCTGAATTGTGTTTTCCCACGTCTGGAGCTTCAGTGGGAAAGAATGCCAATGCCAAGCTTTTTGTGTTACAAAAATTCTGGATGTCGGAGTGTCTTACTGAGAAGGCACATATGGGCCTGCATGTGTTTACAGATAGGAAATACTTCCTTTTCTTTCTACCCCAAAATGGACAAGAGCGGAGATTCCTGTTTCTTATTGCTGTGGAAATGACAAAGATACCATTTAAGGGACTGATGGTCATACCCAATGAAGCATGCAGCAACTACTTCACTGAATAACAAACGCAATAAACAGGGAAGGTGATGAAAGAGAATTTGAAGTCCTGACCTGGTTCTTCAGCTCTCTTCAGATTTTTCCTCTTCATGTGGCCTCTGTTTAGCCAGCAGATGTTGGTCATAATAGCCTCTACTTTGTTAATACTGTGCAGGCATAGAATGAATGATTAAACTTGGTGGTAATGTAAAATTTGAGTGTGGTGACTGGTTAAAACAGGAATTAGTGTTTCTCAGTTTATTTAGTCTCAAACTAGCCTCTGTTTACAGAATTAAAATGGAACTGCCTGAGATGGAATCCCAAGGGATTGCAGAAGTGCTGGATATTCAGTATTTTTAGGCACTATGAAATCTTCTTCACAGTAGATCAGAAATTCTATTAAAATAAAATGTATTAAAGAATAAATTTCCTATCTAAACATGTATATTAATACAGTCCTTGAAGAAAATCTGTCTAGATTTCCTCTCCACCCCCTTTATGTGCTGCCAAAACCCCAAAGCTGCCTCTCTTGTCATATGGAGAAGACAAAACAAGTAAAAACTCTCTGCAATATCTGTCTGTATGTTTTAGGGTTTTTTTTTTAATGCTTACTCCTTTTTGCCCGAAGGATATGGTCATCTTATGTGGCAAGCTATAGATGACCTCTTCTGCCCTAAACAGGGTCTGGTGGTATCTAAGACACCACATAGCAGGAATTCACCCTAGCTATCCATCTTGGGTAGAAACCATTGTGAACTGTTACCTTCTAAGTTAAGGAGCATGAACACAAGCTTGAAACTCTGGCTCTGGCTAGTGCTGTGACCACTGGTCTTCTGGAGTGGCACAAAGGCATATAGACAACTGTCCTAGAAATTATCAGAGAACATCTGAAGGATGCAAAGCTGATATAAACCGAGCGTGACTTTTGAAACCTAATGTGGTTGGAGGTTGATGCAGTTAATTATTCTATGTAGTCAATAACTCCTTTGACCATTGGTCAAAATCTATTCTCAGAGGGAATAATCTTGGTCTTGAGGTGAAATAGGATGTGCAAGATTACATGTAACATTTTTAGAGCAGGAAACATTGCTAGGTTATGTAATAAGTTGTTGAAAATAATTTAACAGCATCTCAAAGGCTGTTGCACCCTATGCAGTGGGCTGTTTCACATCTCTTGCAAGATGTCCTCTGAAATTTCAGACATAATCTGTGGCTGTAATAAATTGAGTTCTTCTAATTGGGTTGTAAGAAGTATTAAAAAAAAAATAAAATCCCCACACCCTTCACCCAACTAAACGTAGCATAGTAATGCTTTATTACAGAATCTTAGTCTTGCCAAAACCGTTTTTCTGTGCACTTGTGAAATGGACTGATCTCACCTGTCAGCAGTTCTCAGCAAGTCAGAAGATTAATGCAAAGGCTTAAAATACTTTCATTGGAGTGGCTGTTAGTTGATCATTAATCCTCTTGAAGAAACAGAATACATGCAATGTATCTCTAGCACCAACGTCTCTGGCAAGATCATAAGCATAATTTAGTTCTGCTCTTGTCCTTTCTCTCTTTTTTGCCAGCAGGTCTGTGTGTTTTTGTGGCTTTTTTATTTTTTTTAATGTTATTTTTCTGTCTACCCATCCTATAAAAGGAAGGGGGAAATCTTATGGCTAGTGCAGACAAATTTTGAGCAGGGAGTGTCAAACATTTCAAGCACTAAGAGCTTGAGTCTGACAGCAATTTGCTGTTTCCATGTGCTGATTGGTTCTGCACTGGGATGACTTGCTAATAGACTGGCTTTCACGTTAACCCTTTCTATTCTGAATGGTTTATCAGAAGATCATTTTCAGCTTCTGTGTTGCTTACCTGAACTACCTTGTTGGTATTCAGTGTGAAACTCAAAACTCAACCTTACAAGTTCCAGTTATTTCATTGAAGTTAACAGTTGCTGGAAAATAAACTTTCTGATGCTGTCAGCTTTGTGCCATGCTGCAGATGGTCCTTTGAGCTCTTCAGAGCTAGTTTAGCAGTTAGAAAAATAAAACTAGTTCCAGTTTGGCCTGTGTGTCAGTTGAAATAGTTAGTGAAAGGTAATGCCAGAATTCTATTTTGAGATAGTAATGTCTGAAACAAAGTACATATTTCCAGGCCAGCTATGCTTATAATAGATTAGCTGTTCAGTTGGAGCCTTGGGTTCAATTCAGAGATTTATGCATGTAAATCTTTACTTGTACTTTATTAAAGATGAAGATGACTCTTGTCTTTTCTGTGGTAGGGCAGGCACCTTCTGCTCAATATGATTCAACTTCCTCTTTAAAACTCTGTCACTGCACTTCACCAGCAGTTGTGACATGGTGGTCTCGCTCAGTTGCCTATCCCAGCCACGATTAGTTGCCTCTCTTTATTAGACAAAAATATCACCTCACACATCTGTCTGAAGTCATTATACTGCAAGGAAACTTCCCTTAGGTATTTCTCCTGGCAATCAGAATGTTGGAAGAAAGTTGTGGCTTCTTCCTGCATACCTGTTTCATGGCTTCATCACTTTAATTGAAATTAATGTCTTCCGTTTTCTAAACTGCTGCTCTCATCCATAAGACTAGTTCAGTCCAGATTTCAGACCTTTACACTATTATTGCTTGAAAAGCAACAATTCTAATTTGTCAGCAAACATGACCATAAAAAGTCACACAAACACAGACAAGAAAACGACATTCTTTGTGGAATATTACCACAGTATTTGCTATCACTTTTCTTTTGCTCTCACTTCTAATCCCCCAAAAGCAGCAAACAGGCATTTAGCTTTATTAACATCTTCAAATGAGACGTAGGTTTGGTCTGTGGAATGAGTTGCAGTTTTGTTGCAGTGTGAAACAGGGACTATATAGGGCATCTTCTTTTGATTACTACATACGTGTTGCTGCTGTGATGGGATTTGAGACAAGATGGTTGCTAATGC
This sequence comes from Rissa tridactyla, assembly GCF_028500815.1. Taxonomy (NCBI): domain Eukaryota; kingdom Metazoa; phylum Chordata; class Aves; order Charadriiformes; family Laridae; genus Rissa; species Rissa tridactyla. Next base: position 161,942,659 of record NC_071466.1, on the reverse strand, counting down.
AGACAGCTGGAACTGGCAGCCTAGAGGGTCTTTCTTTACTTGCTTTCCAAAACTTTGATAAAATTACAGCTTTTCTTCTAATAGTTCGGTTGACTCCAATGTCAATTTTTTCCATGCTAGTATAAGGACAAGGTGTATTGCATGTACCATGAACATGCTACTCTCGAGTTGACTCATTTCTACTTCTTGGCCTTATTATGTCTTCCAGTAGTGTAGTCAAAGGTCAGGAAAGCATGACCCAGTCTTTCAGCTGCTATTCTGTGTTGTACAAGTACTGTCTGACAAGGTGGAAAGCTAAGGCTGAGGCAAAAGGAACTAGCATTGCCAAGTTTGTTTCTGAAACTCCTTAAACTGTTCCTTTCAAGCACTACCTCAAACCTAACCTGACTAGAATGTCTCACTGAAGCCTTAGCTTCCTGGAACTTTAGAGGTCCTACGCTTAAAGGTTTTTAGCCAACTTTCATCGTTTCCCACTTTGGAAAGAGATTTAGTATTTTCTGTAAGCTACTTAAATATTCCTCAAAATTTTAGAAAATAATAAAAAAATAGAGATCTGAAAACATTTCCTGATAGTTTATATTGGGTTATGGAAAAGTATCCATAGATACTTATAAAAATTTTGCTTTCTGGGGGACATTGGGTGAAAGCTGTATCTAAATCTGCTGCATATAAGAGTGGGTTAATTACTTAATGTTAAGCCAGCATGTAGAAAATTTGGATATAAGACCATAAACTGTGTAGTAGATACTGTTTTCACCCTTCTGATTACTGTAGTCTAATCCTTACCTTTATCTAGCTAAAGAGGTTAAATCTGATTAAGTACTCTCTGCGCTCATTGTGGAGAACTGTCTGCCACGCTGAAGCACTCTTCACTGAGCAAACAATAGAAGAGATAGTAGCAATAGAAATAAAAAGTGCCAAAAGTACTGTCTTCTGGTAGCTCTGCAAGTTGCCATGCAGAGCTACTCCTCTTCAGATGTTTCAAACAGCTGCCCCTAAAATTGACAGGGAACTAGGGTACATCTAAACCCCAGGAGCAAGGTTTGGAATGCTATTTTTAGAATATTGAGGAAATATCTAAGAAGCTCCTCCTATTACCTTTGCAAGTAAAATGTTTGTTACTGCATTTTTTTAGGCGTTCAGAGCTTACAGTTTTGTTGTTTTTTTTTTTTGTTGTAGAAGCTTCATATTTTCACTAGAACTATTTTGACAGTTGCCTTCCATTAGAACTGTAGCACTTAAGCCAGTGGAAACCAACTGACAAGTCAAGGTTTGCTATCACAGATCAATGAATTACAAGTAAACTTTGGCAAATGTTGCTGACTCTTTGAGCATGGAATATTTAGAATTGTTTTCTTTATTGGCTAGTTCAGAACTCTACTACACTAATGACCTTACATTTTTCAATCTAGTTCTAGTTATACTCGTTACATTATAAATCATGGAAGTGTTTGGGCTGGAATGGTCTTTAGGAGGCCATCTAATCTGACTTCCTGGTCAGAGCAGGGTCAACACAGAATTTAGCCTAGTCCAGTGGTCTTGAAAACCTCTAAGGAACACACTGGTCTTATTTTTCTTTTAGTATCTATTTTGGCTTGAAATTTATTATGTTGTAGTTGATCAATTACGGGATAGTATACATAGCAAACATGAGGCAGAACGTAATAAAATGCCTGTTTTTAGGAGCTGAGCACCTACCTTATATAATGAAATGAACACTTGACTTGAATATAGGAACTTTGAAAAGAAGAAAAGCCAGTCTTAGTGGACTATTAATTAGCTAGGGAGCAGGCCAGTTTGCTATCAGTGTGATTAATGTGTCGGTTGATGCTCTGTGCGTACTTGGAAAGGTTGAGTACTAGTCAAGTTGGTATGACTTCAGCTGTTGCTCGGATTCTAATATTGCTTAGTGGGAAGCATCCCACACGCTGTTATTGGAAGAAGCACTTAAAAAATGACTGGTTGGTTTGTTTGATTTTCCAATAAATGTATTGTTAAAAGGTGCAAGTATAAAAAATTTTTAATTCCTGTCTTTATTTCCTGGGATGTTTTCTTTCCAGACCTACTCAGGCCTCTTTTGTGTCGTAATCAATCCTTACAAGAACCTGCCCATATACTCAGAAGAAATAGTGGAGATGTACAAAGGCAAAAAGAGACATGAGATGCCCCCTCATATCTATGCCATCACAGACACAGCCTACAGGAGTATGATGCAAGGTGAGTGCTGACTGAGATAATGACTCTTGTTGAAATCATAAATCAGGGTTGCAGTCAAAACACTGTAGGAGAAAAACAACTCACTGCTATCAAAAGGCATTGTTGTCCCCTCTGTCCTTGCTTACAGACACCTGACACCTACTTGGTACCAGTTTTTGTGTTCAGGTGAATAGCTTTCTCCTGCTCTAGTGGCTTGAAGAATCTTACAAAGAGTCTGGCAAGAGCTAAACCTTGACATAAAGAACAGACTGGTGTGAATGCATGGAATTCAGAGAAGCAGGCAAGGAGAACTGAGGTAGTGAACTTTCCCTCTCAGTGATGAGCCTATGGAATGATAGCTGTAGGTGGGCAAGTATGTGTATCGGTTGATGGAGGCTTTTAACAAAAGTATTTTAAATCCAGTTATACAGTCTGGTTGGGTGAAACAAGCTTAGTGTAACCTGCATTTTGAAGTCTGATGGTCAGTGGTAGTTTTAGTGATCTTGAGTTGTTTGGTTACATTCTTACTCTGTTAAGAATAAAACTTACTGTCAGGCAATATTAAATACATCTGTTGGCTTTTCATGGAATGAAAGAAAGCAAGCAGATTGACCTATTTTTTCCCCCCTGTGTATACAAATGAGAAGTAAAGAACCAAATATATTATCTGCTGCTTGTTTGTCACTGGAGGATTTTTAAATATGGAGCTCTGAATATCCTGTGCATATCCCCCCTTTCTGAGAGGAGGTCTTTCACAGAGTCACTGCTTGTGTTTGGGATGCTTGAAGAATGTTCAGGTCTGGAGGCACTTTGTGCTTTTCTTCCTGATTGTAGCTGGTTTATATAAAGAGATATGCTGTATAAGGTTAAAGGATATAATGGACATGTAGATTTGGCATGGCTTGTATGAATTTGGTTACTCCTTTATTTTCTGATGACTAGCAGTGCTTAAGGTGTCTGTCTCTCCTAGGTGTTGTCATTAGCCTCACTTTTTTGGACAAAGGCCAGATATAATAAAATCATGATTTAAAATTCTAATTAGAATCAGTTTTAAAGAGTTCTGCTTTTCTCCTGCCCTCACTGCCACTTGCACCTCCAAGCCTAGGAGGACGACAACAATGTCGTTGCCCAGAGTGGAAAGGGAGCAAGAAAAACTCCTTCCTTCCTGCATTAGTGGCTTTAAAAAAATTTTATGTGTGGAGAATGCTGAGAAAGGCTGCTGAAATGGGATGCCATGCAGAGCCCAGCACATGGGAGAGCTAACATGATGGATTGATTAAGCTGTATTTGTAAAAGCTTTGGGTGAGGAGGAGTGAGCCATGCAGACATGCTGCAGTGGCCTGGTGGCAGGGTATTGATGGCAATTGGTTGAAGATGTGGCAGCTCTTGAAGAAATAGTTATACTCTGTGTTACTCTGAAAGGATTGCTGTATCCTGAGGGGAAAAAACCTGTAAACCTGGACCTTTATAGGACCTCACTTCCTCAGACAAAGACTGGATCTGCCGTGAAGGACAAGGACAGATGCACTGCCTATGCTATACGTGGCAGCATGGTTGTCCCTAAACCTCTTATCACTGTTTCACTTCCTTTATTACTTCCTTCTCTCCCTTGCCCACTCCTTGTCAGCTCAAGTACCAATGTATATTTTTCTTAAACAAGCTATTGACTTAATCCTACCGGAGTTACTGTTCCCTAAAAGGAAATTTTTTCTACGTAGAATCAGAAACAGTTTCTTTGACATTGTTGTAAGGAGACTGAAGAAGTCCTTTTCCCTCTATAGACAACAGTTAAACCATTTGGAACTGCATGTGTATGCATCTTGTTCTTCATCCCTGCCAGATACATCAGTATGTGGCAATGGATATCCAGACAGCTCTAATTCTGCCACAAGGGACAGGTCACCTTCCCTGGTCTGACAGTGGTTCAGAGCTAGTGATTAACTAAAAGGATATTTTCTTTCCTTTTGAAAAGAGAAGGTGTCTCCATCAGACCACTGCTTGAGTGATGTCTAAAACTCAGAAATCCTAAATTTGAATTGCTTTGGTGTACAAAGCTAAAGAATGGCAGCCCTGCCTGCGTTTTCCTAGCACGGGAAAGTTGCTATGAGCTCAGCTGGAGTGTTTATCTTTCCCAGAACAATTCTAGGTATGCAATATTCTCAGCAGTATTGACAGTCTAGAGGCTTACCCCAGCTCTTCTTTGCATGGTTTGAGATTTTTTTGTTGCTGACTTTTTGGAACACATATTGGACGTGAGTATGGTTCCCAGTTAGCTTTTGAACTAGCTTGCTTTGACTTCTTTAACTAGGTTGGGGAAGATTTTTGTGTGTGTCTCGCTTCATATGTGCATGCATATGTGTGCTAGCAAGAACCCTAGAGATTGTTTTAGGGTTATTTGCTGCTTTATTTCCTTATTGCAAAGGATAACAGTAGCATTCTGTTGTCCGCTACTGGGAGCGAAGGTGAGTGGGTTGTTGCAGTGTCTCTGGTTCTGGCTAGCCTCTAGGGCAATGGAAAGCAACATTGCTATTCCACTTTCTCAGTTTTGCTTAGTGGTGGGGGAGGCTTGGTGCAGCAGCCAGTGGTATGGCAGGAATCTGTACAGAGAACAGAAGATGAAAGGGTCCAGTGCTCCACGTGAGCCGGAGGCATTTAGGATTAAGCTGCCTTCCCTAAGTTACTTTCAGAGCCCTGAAGACCGGGAATCCTTCTTGGTCTGGAGAAGGATAGTAAGCTGTTGACTCTGACTTCTGTCAGCATGGGGTATAGTTATCTCTTAAGCTGACAGAGCGGAAAAGCCTTGCGTGTTAATTGATTTGGACTCTGAATTTTTTCTGGTTTTCAGTCAGTTTATGGTATTCTAATAAGGAGGCCGTTCAAAGGAACGTTCCTCAGGAAAGGAATTGGGAAGGGTGAGGAAGATGAGAGCTTTATTCCAACCTCTGCTAATCCAGGAACTATTTAACCCTTTTCAGGCAACTGTGCTCATGCACCATGGGTGAGCTTGGTCCTCTTTTTGTGTCTACCCTGGTTACTCCATTCACAAAAGTGTCATATGGCATTTATATATTCCAAGAGGTTAAATCGCTTTTCGTTAAATTTCACCAGCAGTACTTCCTTGAAGCAATAACACAATGGAGAATGTGTTCAGAGTGTTGGGGTTTTTTTTCTTTTTTTTCTGCTTTCTCCGACCCAAGACATTAAGACTCAGAAACGAGACGAAAACATTATTTTGCTGCACGGTACTTGGAGAGACTTCCTGTGCTTCAAGAGCAGAACTCTGAAAAAAGTTTAACATTTTTGTTTTCCGAGAAAACAACCATTTGTCTTAGTGTTTCTGTTCCCTGGGTAACCTGAATGCCAGAAGCATCAGGTCTGACTGCTTTCAGAAGAATTACTCTGCTGCTGATGATGATTGAAGCACAGTGCCTGCAAGTGGAGTGGTGTCTTGAGCAAACAAATCATTGTTTTAATGCAGCAGATGTACACCGAAGGGGTACATTCTTTACCTTAATTCATGGTCTCCAGGCGATCTATTTAGAAAAACATATTTTAAAGCTGTTAAACAGCACCTGTTTGTCTATTTAGAACACATAAAGGGAATTTTCTATGTCAGATACTGATAGAAGCTAGAAATTTCATTGGTGTCTGGAGCATGATGGCTGTTCTGATGCCTGTGTCTGAAACTTCTGTAATAGGTTAGATCAGTATGGTTATTCTGGTTTGCAAAGCTGAACCTGCTCAACTAAGAGATAGGTAGGAGAGAGAACAGACAGCACATTGCTAATGAATGTACTCCATCTCCTTCTCATCCAGTTTCTCCACATATTAGTATAGGGCTCCTAACAGTTCACTGAACAAAACTCTTAAAATCATTGTGCAGTGATTAAACCCTCCTTGACATTCATGGATTAGTCTGCAAAGGAACCTGCGCACCCAGCACCTTGCTGGTATTCACTTGGGAGTTAGGTAGTCTCTGGGTTTGGTGTTTAAAAGAAAAAATTTTGAAGCATAGTAACTTCATGATTTTTATTGGCCTTGTTACATTAAGGGAGGAAACAGTGTTAGCTATTGTAAGACAAATCACTTGCTGTTGTAGATCTTCATATGCACCTCAGGCCCAGTTGTCATTTTCACAAGAAACAGACCTCTATATCAGTTTCCATAGTACATGACCTTGAAGTATTTTATTTGTAATTCTTAGGTGTTTACTTATTTCTTAAGTTTCTGAGCTAGTGGGACACTTTTGTTTCAACTTCCTTGGTCTCAAGTCTTCTTTCTCAGCTTGCTTCTTAGCATTGGTTTGCTGTGCTGCACTGTATATTGCACTGTGCCAAAGTGCATCTTTATTTTCTATACAATATTCTGTGTGTGTTTACCAATTCAGGGATACTTAATTGACAGGACTGTCCAGATTATGTAAAGGCACAGATGTCTCTTTGAAGTTGCATGTAAAGGTCAAGTTCTGTTTCCACTAAACCCAAAAAAATACAGCCTGTGGTTTCACTAGTTTGTTTCCAAGATTTGTCCAAATTTCTGATGCAAAGGGCAACGTTAAGTTTAGATACTAATTATGGAGGATACTTGTTTTGGTGGTGTTTGTGTACAAATGGCAAGAAAAGATGTACATAGTTTCTGATTTTTCTTAAGAAATGTTTTACATGCTTTGAATTGCTTGAGAGTTCTAAATGCAGCTCTCAAAATCTGTGTCTTGAAATGTGGTTTTCAATAGAACAAGGAGCTAAAAAAGAGTCCATTGCCCACTTGTTTTTCAGTAGTTACCACACCCTTTTTGCTTCATTCCTGTAAACCAGAGCAGGAGATCTCCGGCCGTCACTTATGTAGTGGTTCAGCCCTTGCTGTCAGTCTCCCTGCAGTTCATTTGTTTCACTATTGTGAGCTGCCTGAGCTTTTGCAGGCTGTATACCAGTTTTTCTTTCCTGTCAGAACTTCATAAACATTTGTGTAACCTAAAATTACAGCCTAACTTGTTTCCCTGTTTTGCTATCTCCAGATTCACTTAAGGAATGCTAGAGAAAGGGGTATGGGCTCTAATCCAAAAATGGCTTGGGGAAATAAATATTTGCATTTGACCCAGTAGGATATATTTCACTTTTTGAAATGAAACTTGCTTTTCTCCTCATGGCTGTCCTCAAACTTCAGATAATGCAAAGCTGAATCTTGTCACTGCAGTGTTCCTGCCAACTCAAGTGATTTTTCTCCTTTTTTACATCTTGAAGTTCTGTTGTTGAGAGCTGTCTTGGATATGCTATGTTTGTCCTTCATTTGATTTCTTTCTTCTTTTTTTTTTTTTTTTTTTGTACTTGATGACAGGTTATTAGCATTTTGAAACTTCTTTATAATACATTCTTTCAATGATAATGCAAAAACAGGCTCTCGGGCTCTGGTGTTCCCCTGGAGTGTTTTTGATCCTACTAAAACCAGCATGTAGGTTAAAGTACCACAGTGAACATACTTGATTAGATTTTCATGCCAGTGGGGTTGTTCCAAGTAGCAGAGTGTGTCAAGTGCCTGGGGGCTCCTGCTGTGTTCGAGCCCTGAGGAAAGGACATTAGTTGTAAGATGATGTTGAGGCAGGGACCAAGGAACTGAAACTACTGCATGGTTGAAGCTCTTACATGCATTTAAGACTAATTCTTGATTTAGGTCAACACTCTAACTTGGTCAGCCAGCCAGTTGCCTAAGTTGGGCTACAGGCAGTCACCATGATGCTAGGGGAGCAGTATGGTAACGGAAACCTAGAGGGCCAGACTGCTCAGTCCTGCCAGACGCTTGGTGGTTAGGAGGTGGGTGGTACCATCTAGCTATGGTTAAGCTTTTAGCCTTAATGAGTCAGCTATAGGCAGGGGACTGTAAGCCAAGCCTTTGCCTTTCAGCTACGCTTCCTCTTAGCTGGAGAGATGATGTCACCATTGTGTGAATGCTATATTACTTCTCCTTTTATGGAGATGAACAGGCTTGAAACTGGAGTCACTCATGCAGAGGAAGTGGGTGATAAAGGCCTGCTAGGGTGTTCTGTCACTGAGATACAGAGCTTAAATTGCACATTCTCTTCTAGCCTCCCAACCTTTTTTCTTCTCCCATCCCAAAACACCTAAAAACAAAATTCGAGAGTTTGGAGCTCTATTAATTTATCAGTTATGCCAATATAATTGGCCACAGCAGTTCAGCATTCATTCAGTTTCATTGTTTTGCAGTAGAATATTTGGCTGAGGACTTTTTATGTACGAGATGTCTCGCCTGTGAAAACAAATTTTGGTTTAATTAAGTTTTTAACGTATGCTGAAGGTCCTGGAAGCAGTTTAAAATGCGGTCTTTTATTTTTGGACTGAAGAAAGTCAAGAATGAGTTAGATATTATGGTTTTTTTAATATAGTAAACCTAATCTACTGATCTTATTATACCATACTGCTGTATAGCTTAAATTTGAAGGATGTTTTACTTCCTGAATTTCTGGATGCTTGAGGCTGATGCTTCTTATGATCACTTGATTACTATGGTGATGAGAGCTAAAGAAGAGCCTAGATAAAAAGCTTTCCTTGCCAGCTGGTCTGAAATATAGAACTGTTGCTATAATTAAGTAATGAGTTGTTATTCTGGATTGTTTTTAATAAGTGACTCTGTTTAGGATTGAAAAGCAGATGCAGATTTCTTTTAATCAGGCGTTTCTTGATTGTGTTATTATAAGCAACTGAGTTTATGGTACCCAGCGCTTTCTCTTTTGCTGAGTAGGTCGCTTGCACAACTGACAATGGAGTAAAGGCAAGTGCTGACTGAAGTTGTGCAGCACGCCCATGTTGAATGATCCTTTAAAAAAAAAAAAAAGGGGTGGAGGTGGCCTTTTGTCTGGGCAGCTGAATTCTGATTCGTGATGGCACAAGTCAGTATTGTGTGGGGAATGAATATTGGCATTTAAAGCAATTTTTAATTGGAAGTGTATCTAAGAGTTACGCTTTTGTATGCGTTAGCTCTTTGGCCCTTTGGTCGGCTCCAGTTTCCTGTTGCTCAACACATTATTCGAGTTGTCTGTCTGTACACAATTAGAAGAATTCCAGCTATCCCAATGACTGCTGCTTTGCAGTCCTGGGAAAGAATTTCCCCCGGATTGCAAACAGGAATGTTGCCTTTTATGGCAGTGTCTGCACGCTGCCGGTGACTTGCCCGCACTCGCAGGTACGTTCCTGCTGGCTTAAAGCGGAGGTGACTAACGCAGCTGCAGCGGGCCACCAGGGAAGTATGTTGGGGGAGGAAAACATAGTGCTGAGACGATTTTGAACACTGTCTGTGACTTTTCCTGCCTGAACACCTTTCAACACCTTGCTCCGTGTTAAGGCGTGGAAAAATCCTGTGCTTGCCCCTTTGGGACTTTCTTGGGTCGCTCCAGGGCGCTTTTGCCACCTTGCCTCGTTGTCGTGGTCAAAAACTGTTCAGTGCCACAGAGCTTCTCATTATTATCTGATATTTTTCTGTTGGGCAGGTGGTTTATCTGTCTGCTTACCAATGCTGGGTTTTCAGGTTTTTTTTTTTTCTGTATTAAGGATCCTCTCCTGGAGGAGAGGGAAGGGGAAGGCATGCACTTTTCAAGTGCATAGGGCTCCATTGCCTATGTGAGGAGCCCCAGCTCATAATTCCAACATTAGAGGTGGCTACTGGGAGTAAGGACCAGCTTCTTTAGGATTATCATTTTTTTTTTTTTCTTTTTTACCCTGTCTCTCAAATTGGCTTCTTAGAAGAGCCTCTGTAGTACCTGGATGCGAGTATAACCTTTTCTTGGAGTGGGCTGCTTGTTTATAGTCAAGCTTTTGAAAGTCAAATGTTATTCAGAGGCACAATCTTTTATTTTCATATAGCTGCTTTGTGATAGAGAATTGCACCCGGGTGTCGCACTACCGAAGAATACATTTCCTTAGGCAATCCGTAAATGAGTCATTAGTTATTCCCCTGATCCACCCTGAAAGTGCCCAGTCACGAAGAGGGCTGGCGTGTGCCCGCTGAGTCCTTGACCCACTGGGAACCTTGGATGCGTAGGGCCTTCAGAGGTGTCTAACATCTACTCTTTGCCTGTCCCTCAGCAAAAGCGGTCCATATCTTAAAGGCAATGAATAAAATTCAGCACTTGAAGAGATGAATCTGCAATGCTAGTGAAGATGCAGTAGCTGGTTTTGAATGCTTAAGAATTTGCTGTGCCAAAACCATTTGAGTGATGAATTTCTTCTGATTGCTTTTTTCCAGTCTTAGGGCTGATCAGCTCTTTCTGAGAACAGTATTAACAGAGATAAAACAGATTCTTTTCCTCTTAAATTTTTGCGCTCATCTGCATACAATCAGTTTCCAGTAAAGAAGCTTCAGAGCAGGAGTTGCCTATCTGTAGCGTGTGAACCTAATGTTTCCATTATTGGTTTCAGAATAATTTAAGAAAAGATAGAATCTAAAATTTGGTAGGTTTACCTGCTTTCCTTATTCTGTGAAAATGTGTCCACAGACTAGATATACTTCTCTTCTTATAAACAGTTTATAGGAAATTTTTCTTGATGAATACGACATTCATAACATTACGAGTGAAATACTAAATTCACTTGCAGTAGCAGTGTTTAAGGGTATATAAAGTGATTTCAGATACTTGGACTCTATCTGACTATAAAGCCCTCCCTAATTACAGCTCAGTCTCTTTAGCTTGCACAAAATGACTTGAATGGTGACTCAATTATATTGTCTAAGTACTCTCTGGTGGGGAGAATACTGAGTGCCCTTGGGTTCTCTAAGCTACTGAAGAAAGGAATAGAAAGAAACAGTAGCTAAAATATGGAGACAGTCACATCCATAAACGTACTGATGAAGGTTACCAATTGCTGAAATAATATTAGAGCAGTCCAGTGAATTTTATAGTCTTATGGATGTTTGAGGCTTGCTTTCTCTCTCTTTAGAGATTAAACTTCAGTCCAACACAAAATTGGAGCTAAGCGTGGAAAAAGGAAAGAATGACAGTAACTGGATGAACTTTAACTGTGCCCAAGTCTGTTCCATGTCTGAACAGGTCTCACTGCCCCTGTGATGACTACAAATTACTAAGGCTGTTGTGGTGTAGGCACAGGCACTCTCCAGTCTGCCCAGTGTTCCCAGGTGGTTCCTGGTGGCATGGGGAAGGAATGGGATGCAAATTGGAGGCGGAGGGGGGGTGGGGGGTGGGGGGGCAGGCACAGGATTGAGGGGTGGATGAAAGGTGAAACCAAGGCAGAAGCAGGGGAGCATGCTCACACAGAAGTGGTGGGGGAGCAGTGGGATGAAGGCATGATGGAAGGACTAGTCAGCACTGTATATAAGGATGTGGAATTATAGGTGAAAGCTGAAAGGACGTTAAAGATGTGGGAGAAGGTAGCGTGGATAGGCTGTGTGAAGTAAGTTCTGTAACTGGAAAGATGTTATCATCCACATCTGGGAATTGAACACAAGAATTAGTATGTCTACTGGTTTGTCAACATGAAAAAGAAAAGGTTTCTACTGTTACCGGCTGCTCTGTTAATACAATAGGGGATGGTGACACAAATAAATCATCTGTATAGGACTTAAGCTGCTGCTCAGCATTGTAGTTTTCAAGACCATTCTGTACAAAATAAGTAACAAAAATTTCTCACTGAACTTACAGTGTTTCTTTTTGGGGTGAAAGCCTATGTTTGATCTGAGGTTTTGGCACTTTGGGATTTATAATGGTTCCTGTCCCACTTCTCCCTTCCCCCTTCCATTTCCACTGCTCTGCTGATAACTTTGTAAGTCAGTATGAGCCCAGTATAATGGCAGGGGAGAGGGCTGAAGAACAACAGATGTATATCAAGCTATGGCTCTGGGGTAAAGAAGCATTCAGTGAGAGTTCTGTATTGTTTGTAGAAAAATTGTAATGCAAACAATATTCTTTCTGGATGAAAAAAACTAAATTGCAGTGGTGCCATTATACTTTGGCAGATGGTGGGAAGTTGTCATCTATTGCTGGAAAAGGGGTTACCTGGCCATATTTCTGAAGATACTTGGCAGAGTTTACTAGTTCCTGTGTTTCTCTTTGGTGTTGATTTCATATTGTCACAGAAATTGAATTTTAGAGTCTCAGTCTAACTACTTTTTTTAAAAAATTTTATTCTAGATCGAGAGGATCAGTCCATCCTTTGCACGTGAGTATTAACAGTTGTCAGCTTGGCTGGATGTCAAAGTCTGTGTTAAAAATCTTGGTTGGATGGCTGTCTTAATTGTAAATGCTGGGGGTGGGCTCAATAAATCAGGTAATAGTGCAGAGTCAAGGAAGGTCCCACTACAGTTCCTCAAATATATATATGTAATCCTTTCTGCCAAATAATTTCCCTAAGAACTGGAGGAAGAAGTGAGGTTTTGAAACAGTCCCTGTGCTCAAACTCCTAAAGAAATACAGCTTTGTCAATGGAAAAGGCTTGGAGAAGTCCTTCAGATTTTGATGCAGTTGTTGTATTTAAATACATTCTTACTGATGAAGCTGATACAGTCACAGATAGTCTTAATACAGCAGTTTCTCTTCTAGAGACAGCAAAATTCGTTGGCCCTCAGTTCTGCTTAAGGAATTGTTATCTTTCTTCTTGCAGTCAGGAGGCTTCCTTTGGAAAGACTCACTTTATTACCTTTCACCCCTAGCTCTGCAGCAGCCTCCGGATTATTCCTCAGCCACTTGGCAATCTTCATATCCAAATGACTAGAAAGCATAATTCTTTATTGCATTCCCTCCTCCATGCAGGTATACAGAACTGGTTGAGGGTTAGCCTGCAGTCCAGCTATGCTGCTGCTGCTTGCCAGTACAACTTGATTTTTCTTGGTTTTGAGTGAGGCGCCGTAATGGCGAGAATGCAGTTAAGAAGCTCAGTAGTCCTTTCGAGGTTAGAAATATGAATATGTCTCCCTGCATCTTGTTTGTGAATGAATTGCAGATTTTCTTTACAGAGGTGAATCAGGAGCTGGTAAGACAGAGAACACCAAGAAAGTCATTCAGTACCTGGCTCATGTTGCTTCCTCACACAAGTCTAAAAAAGACCAGGTAAGACCTGGGTTTAATGGTGCTTTATTTCTGTGATGACTTTGGGTAATAAATACATATTGGCTGATGTTGGTTAAAGCCATATTGCTTAATAAAATCCTAAATACTAACATCTATCATAGGACTGAGGACAGTGAACTATGAAACAATAAAAGCTTGTCAAAAATTGCAAGCCAGGGAACATTATTCTAAGTCATAACTCCTTTGAATTCAGTGGAACTACAGTGAGACAAACTCATCCACAACCTCTTGGATTTGTGGGCAAGTGCATGGGCAAAAGACTCTACAAATGAAGCATCACCTGTACTGATCATTTTGCACAGATGTATTGCTTATAACCAGTCTAGGCAGTGTAAAACCTGTATAGGTTAGGTCTGGCTACTATATATACTGTCTCAAAACTGGCAAATATAGGGATAGGCTAGTGTGCATCCTCTGAAAACTTTAAAATTGTAGGAAAACATTAAAAGGGTGGAAACAGCCAAGTGTTAGCAGCACGTGAAAGGAGGGTGGTGGTGATGGTGGGAGGACTTTAAAGATGTCTCACTTATATTTTTTTCCCCCTCCCTCTCCCCCGATGGACTATTGCCGAATTCGTCAGTTGTATCCTCGTAGGTGAGCTGCACGTTTACTGCACGTTCTGCACCAGGAATGCGTTTTCTGTCCCATTGTGTGATTTTTTTGAGCAGCTTTTCACTCCACACCAATATCACTTTCTGCAGCTAAAACAAATCCATAGACAATTCACAATTTTATTTTTTTTGTGTGTGGTGCACAGTAATCTTTTTATGAGGATGTTCAATTAGAGACTAAAGTAATATCAAGAATACTTGTGTTCTGTGCTCAATGCTAGTTTGCATTTAAGGTTTTTCTTGCAGGATTTTCCCAGATATACCATTCGAGAAGTATTCCCCCAGGGCAATAGGACTGGACCAGGTTTTCCTTGAACCATAAGCATTTAATGTGTGTGGTATTCCTAGTAAGATAAATGTAGTTAGGCATTTAGTTTGCCATTCCCTGCAGTGAGATGTGGCTGAAGGTTGCAAAGAAACATTGGGGGGAAGGCAGCCCTGCAGATAGGGTGTTCCAGGACTGTGAGCTCGTTAGCCAGAGCTGAACACATTGGAAATGTTCACTGGTGGGCTATGTAATGAAAGCCAGATGCCAAGTGTGCTCGCTGTATCTCTACATAAGAGTTTTCCCATAGTACTTAATGTGTAGGCATGTCTTATGTGTGTAGAGTATATGAATAAGAAGGCATCTCTGCACGCACACGTAGTAATAAGTAACTTCCGGAATCCAACCAAAAATAAACTTTCTATGTGCCAAACTTTCAGACATATGAAGGCTTTTTCCATGGTCTGTCAGTAGCTGTATTTAGAAACATTCTCCTTTTTTCTTTTAAGTGTGGAAAATAGAATCATGGGGTTGAGTTAAGTATTCTTCCACTGCTTATCCTCGAGCAAAATTTCAACTACTGAAGCAGGACAGGCAGTCTGCTTAGGAGAATAAACCAGTACTAAGTTGGGCTGGTTGGTGATTTGCCCAAGTTTGATGGTTGTTGGTTGGCGTTTTCCTCCTTCCCCCCGCCTCCCCCTGCCCCAAGTTTTGATTCTTCTGAAAAGTCCTGGAGCTCAGGTTTTGCTCCAGTTTTGTGACTAAACAGTAGCACTAGCCTTACCAGAGCGCATTTAGAACTGGAGTCTTCGAATGTTAATTGGAAATGAGTGCTCTATGCAACAATTCTTTACAAATCTTAAACTTGGCACCAGATTATAAGGGTTTATGAAGATGAATATGTTAATTTTTTTGAGGATCTCAGGTATACTGGTTACAGCAGATTTATTCTTTAGGGTTGAATGTGATAGTGTCGAACCTTTACGCTGCAAGGCTAGGCACAGAACTTAACCAATGATAATGTAGAAAGCAGCGGTGCTCTATCTACCAGAAAAGTTTCTTGACTGTCTCCTATTAGAAGTTTTGGATGTAAATCCCTGTTTTTCCATGTATCAGAGCAAAATCGGATTTATAAAGCATATTCTTCAACTCTAGTTTGGTTTGGAGGTAGTGGCAGCTTCCACCAATCCCTGTGCGTTAGTATCTTCAGCTAAATAGCTTCTAGCTGCATGGTGTGACTACTAAGCACATTAGGGCTGCTTTGGGGGACTACTGAATCTAATTATATAAACACTTTTTATCATTTGATGAAACTTTATTTATGAAAGTTGAGCTTGGTGTTTTCCCATGTTCTCTGCTTCTCTACTGACTTTTTAAATCATGTAGTGTTTTTTTCAAGATGAGAATCTTCGCAGCTAATCAGAAATTAATGGGTAATAGTTGCTAATGCTTAAATGTTTGTAATGAAGGTTAGGTTATTGATGATCTTTCTCCTTTCCCCATCCAACCCACTGTTGTTGGGACTCAGTTATTTGAGAATCTCTCGCACATCTGCAAAAAAGAAGACCAAAGCAAATCCCTGGAGTGTAAAAGCCAAAACAACAAAAGAACCCAAACACCCTCACCAATCTTCTAGTTTTTTAAATTGCATGCTGTTAAAGCTAGCTGTGAGTTCTAGGTGCCTTTTTCCGTATTTACTGAAGAATAAATGGCCGGCAAAACTTCTGCTTTGTGTAGAAATCATTCCAAAATGTGTGAGATGCAAAAAATTCAGAGTACAAGATAGATGTCAGGGATTTTAGTTGCTTTAAATTGGTGGTGTAAATTCAGAGCAGTAGAAGGAAAGTGTACTGAAGAGTGTGTGCTCCCCAACCACAGGCTAACATCCAGTGGCTGTTACAGTTTCTGTTTTCATGAGGAATATTGTACATACTTCAAATGCATGCCAAGTATTAAATAAATTTGTTTCAGGTCAAAGAAGAGCAGTTACAGGTGTCAGAAAATTGGCAGTGTCTTAATGATAGGAACCTTAGAATTTCTAGAAAGCTTGTTATGGACAGCTCTGTGGTGCAGTGTTTTTACTTTGCAAAATTACCCATTGTGTAATAATAATAGAAGTCTCTTCCTTCAATGAAAGGTGAGTGTCAAAATTTAAGGTAAAAAAACCCAACAAACCCCACCCAAAATCTTCTGTAAAATTTTAAAGATAAAAGGATTGTCTTTTTACACAGTGTACAGTGTGTGCCAGTGAGGAATGGATATATCGCAGTAATTGCAGCCACTTAATCTTATGTGCCGTTGCCATGGCATGCTGGGAACTTGCTCCTTCCACTGTATCGTGGTGCTAAGGCAAGTCATGAGAGCTAACTGACTTGACCACCTCACTCTTTAGCATTTTCCTTTCCCCCGAGCTCTAAATTGCTGTGTTGCTGAGCTGTCGTTCTCTATGCATATTGCTACCTTGGTGGTTCAAGAGACCTAATTGCCTCTAAACTACAGTTTACCAGCACCTCCTTGACACTAGCGACACTTTCTTCCTGAGGTACTAAATAACAGGAGGGTCTGTAGTATGGATTTCTATAAACTTTTGATCTTTGTGTAGCTAGGTGTGACCTTGGTTTTATTTTTAGCAAAATAATTAAAATAGATAGGATGTCAAAGCCTGACTTCTGTTTAGAGGAAAAAATGGGCTTTTTTTTAATCTCTTCCCTCCTTGTTCCATAGCTGGGTTGAAGTGCTATGTCGCTGGCATCTCTCACTCGCGTAGTAGCCGATTGCAGTCGCAGACAAAGATCTAGGACTTCACTGCAGGATGGGGAGGAGGAATTGGGTGAGGGAAGAGTGTTCTGACTTCAGTACATATGCAAGAATGGGGGGGTGTGATGTGTGACTGCCACACAGTTACAAGGACTGAACCCTAGTTTCAAGGTTTTCTCCTTACAAAGCTACACGCTGGCTCTGTTGTGAGAGAGCAGATGTCCCAGCTCAGGTACCCATCCCAGGCATAACCCCCTTGTTATATATACTTGACAGTGAATTAAAGCGTTTGCAGCAGCTGTCCCTTCTGTATATGTGCACTTCTGCAGGGACTGAGGGTCTTGTTTGACCTTGAACTTTGCAAGCATGAAGTGAGGTGATTGTGGAAGTAAGAAATAAAGACTTGTAGCGCTTTGTATAGTTTTTCATTTATCTTCCTCTTTTTTTTTTATTGCATGTATTTTTAGAGAGACTGTGTAAGGACTAATCTGTTTTATAATGCCCTTTGAGAATGAATGGGAACAATTTTCCTTTAGAAATACCCTTAAATAATTTGCCCATAAATTCCAGTTCTTGTGAATCAAACTTCATTTCCATCCGTTATGCACAGGAAGTTTTGAGTACTTACTGATAACTGCTAAAAAGAGAAACATTAATCTAAACTGTCATTTTCTGTCTCTAGAAGCTTTTTAGGTAATCTTGAAATATATAGAACGCCATGCTTTTAGCACAGAGAACAAGTAATTTTTAAAAACAGCCAGGGATATATCTAGAGCCTGCAGGGAAAGGTGCATATGCTCCAATGGTCTAGTACTTGGCAGGGATAAAGGTTCTGAATTTTCTTTTTCTACAGCTCCAGCGTTTTGTGTTCCTTGAGGGGAGGAGTGTGCGAATATGGCAACAGAATGCAAGCGATCATGCAGTTTGTGGGATACCACTAATTCTCTTTTTTTGTGTGCCTCCTTACAAAGGAGGTTTTTGCTTGTTTGTATTTTGGAAGATGTAGACTCTTAGTGCAAGCTTTTTGTTTTGTTTTTATTTTTTAAAACATTAGACCTTTTCAGACTAGCTTCTTAACCTACTGCTACCAGAATTCCAGCCTAGATGGCAAAACACTTCTGGGATGAGGGCCTGATCTTGGATGGTGTGGTGTTTCACTTTGATCCTGGGAAGTCTGTGGGATGTTATAGCCAAGTGGCTTTCTTGTTAACAGAAAGACAGCACTGGGATGCCCTTGCGCTGAGGAAGGGAATAAGGCAGCATATTTATGAATGTTTCTGTTTTACCCAGGTAACTAATGAGTCTCCTTTGAAAGTTTAAGGGATCATCTCCTAAGGTTTAATATGGCTTCTCCGCAACAGATGCCAAGCTAGTGTGAATTGAAACTTCAGCGCTGGTTTGACCCAAAGTTAATGCAGTAAACCACTACGTGCTTTATTAATTTCTGATTTCTCTGTAGGGAGAACTGGAGAGACAGCTGCTCCAGGCTAATCCCATCCTGGAGGCCTTTGGAAATGCCAAGACAGTAAAGAATGACAACTCCTCAAGATTTGTGAGTATTACTAGCCAGCGTGAGTTCCAGTATTCTACACTTTCTGGAGGGAAGACTTGGTTTGGTTTTGGGTAAACTGCTGTTAGGGATAGGACAACTGTCTGTGAGTGACTTCCCTCAAATTAATCTGGGATGTGAATTTAATTCAGTGAATTATCTAGAACAGACCTGATAGGTCTCTGGAATGAAGGAACCTGACCCTGTGCTAGGATCATCTATGCCAATTTTTATTGTAAGTTCACTGCGGTCAGTTTTATCTTGGAGAGCAAATACTGATCTTTGTTCTGCTTGCTCTGGAGAGCAATGGAGAGTATCTGAGAGGCAGATGAGGGAGCTGGAACTAAATGAAAATGGTCGAAGCTAACATTGAGGGAGGCAGAACTGTCCAGATCATATAGCACGTGAGACTGAAAGGACTCTGATTGTGGGAAATCTAGGCTGAAACAGAATGAATTTGAATTGTAAACTGTCTGAATGTCAGAAATGTCTGAAAGTGTTCGGTATCTTGTTTGTTAAATTGCTGTTGTGATCAGCAGGCATTGCCTATGGCTGACCTTCTGTTTTGCCTAGAACCTGCCTGACCTGTTCTGAATTTCCTTTCATGGATTTAAAAGAGAAGGTTTACCTTTTCTGTGTTTGCTGCTGTTGCCAGATAGAATAACTACTAATTTTAAAACTATTATCTTCCTCTTAGGGCAAGTTCATCAGAATCAATTTTGATGTCAACGGCTACATTGTTGGAGCCAATATCGAGACCTGTATCCTTTCTGTAACCACTTGAAAGAAGTTAAAGGCTACAGAGGTGGCAATAATCCTACCTAGCAGTTTCTTCACAACTCACTTTGTCAGAAAGTGGTATGAAGCACTCTAAGTTTATGCTAGCGAGATTACTGTTGTAGTCTGTTTCTTCATATAGTATTTTGTGACCTTTTTGATCGTGGTGGAAATCTTTTTCTGAATGAGTGAATTTTAATCTTAGGAAGCTGAAATGGAAGGATAAACTGTGGTAAGATAAATAGCTTTGGAATTTCATAAGCCATTCTCACTTCTGTCCAAGGCAAGTAGGGATGGATGGCCGCTGTTTTTCTGCTATTTATTTTATCAGTTAAGTCTCTCTTATCATAGCCATCATTCAGAGGCTGTCAGAACTGACACCAGAAACTCATTGGGTTGTTGACTGATAATGATTGCTAAATCAATACCACTGTTAGTTGGCATGAGGAGAACATCAGGTAGTATGAGGTTTTTCTCCTGCCACAAAATAGGAAGTGATTTGTACGTCCTGCCATATGCCTTGACTCTCTGAAGATCTGCTGGAGAAGTCACGTGCAATTCGTCAAGCTAAAGAGGAAAGAACCTTCCACATCTTTTACTACCTGCTATCTGGGGCAGGCGAGCATTTGAAGAGTAAGTATGATTTTTTTTTTTTTGTAGTCATGGTATTCCCTCATCACAATGACAGAGGGTCCAAAACACTTGTGGGCTAGGACTGGTTCCTTCATAGTTTCTGGGCTCTGCCTGTTAGATATGGTCACCCCTCCTCCACTTCTTTCGTACACTCATACATTCCGCTGCCCTCCCCCTGCACACTTCTCAGTTCCTGAAAACTTGCTTCTCTCGTTCCTTCCTGCACTTGTCTCCTTGCCAGCAATGACTCTACGCCCTTCCTTATCTAAATCGCTGTCCCCTGTTTAGTCTCCTCTGGCATGATGTAAACTCTTCTAGTGCAGGAATGGTCCTACTGTGATGTGCTCAGCATTTAACAGAATGGAGCAAAGCTACTGGCACCTAAGCAGCTCTTTAAGTCTAGGATCCTAGTGCGCCTAGCTCAGCCTAGTAATCAGGGTCTATGTTGTGCAATAGCTGCAAATTGACCTGAAGGAACGACAGGAGAGGACTGTCCTCATATTTGCTACTGTTTCAGGAGCTATATATTAACTTTCTTTCACCTGACTTGAAACAAATGAGGTGTCTGAAATTAAAGGCAAATTTACTTTCAAGTTAATCCCTGCTTTTTATGGATTTAGGGCATAATGATGATTGACACTGCTTTAACGGAGTAGTCCAGAAGAGGGAATAGAAAGAAATAAGGCAGAAAAACTCCAGTTTTATCTAAAATACGTTAAATGTTTAGTCTGCAGTAAAACTGGGCTTAATCCCAGGTGCATCCAGCACCTGCTAGCACATGCAAGTCAGAAATTTGATCTCAGTAGTAGCTTGCTGTCTATTCAAAAAAAAAAAAAAAAGGGGGGGGGGTAGGGAAGAGCAGGGGGAAGGCATAGTAACTTCTCTCTCAATTCTTTCCTAAGCTGATCTGCTGCTGGAGCCTTACAACAAATATCGCTTCCTTTCCAATGGGCATGTTACAATCCCGGGTCAGCAAGACAAAGATATGTTTCAGGAGACCATGGAGGCAATGAAGATCATGGGCATCCCAGATGAGGAGCAGATAGGTATGAATCCTGTGAAGGTCTTGAAAATGCAAGGAAATGAAAGAGGGAACAGATCATATCTCTCTTGAGTTGTGGGTTTGTTGGGTTTTTTTGTTTTGTTTTGTTTTTTTTTTCTGGGGTTCTTTGATTGTTTGTTTGGGTTTTTTGTTGGTTTTGTTTTGTCTGATGTCCACCCCCACCTGCCCCCCTCCTTCACGCCCCCCAGGCGAACACTGGACAAGTAACAAACTTCAGTGTCTTTGGAGTGACCCACATCAGGATCTAGCAGCACAGTTTCAGTTTATACAGTTAAGGTTAGAAGACAAGCAGCTAACAAAAACACGCTGTTGCTTGCTGTTTTTGTTCCCAATCTGAGGGCTGTATATCCAGTTTATAAATAACACATCCAAGATACAAGAATCCCCTCATTCGCTTCTGCAATGCATGGCCTGTGTGCTCCCTCTATCCCTAAGCAGTGGCTTTAAACTATCTAATCCAACCACTGCTGGATTAGTACTTTGAGAATAGCCTGGCCGTAGTGCCTTTCTTTCCAGCTTAACACTGAACTGCTGATCAGAAATTAATATTGTCTGATTCTGGGAGCACAGTACCATGACAGCGAAGCTAGAATTGCACACAGCTAACACAAACTGCAGTGATATCTATTCACCAGAGCTCTGTGCTGTCTCATTCATGATCTGCCTTGCTGTTTGGGATCCAGTGTTCTGCAAAATCTCAGTGTCTAAATGTATAAGGGCTTCTGAAGCTAGGACTGTGTTTTCTCTACACTGAAGCAAGCATCTGTGGTGGTTTGAGGTCACCACCTCCTCTGCTGGAGGCTGCAGCTCTTGTGGCTGTAGGGAGTATGTACCAGTGCCTTAACTATCGCTCTTAACAGTCCAGCGTGCTGTAAATCCACACTGTCGTTACCCGCAGTTTAATACACTTCTTGATATCCTGAATCATCCGAGACTGAAACTGCTGTATGAAGGTGAAGGGAAATTTGCCTAAACTGAATAAAAGAACTGGCAGCCTAATTTATTGTCAGGATGTCCTGCTATGCCCAGTTTTTTGACTTGGAGTTTTCAATGTATGCACTAGGGCATGTCTTTGCTGTCAGATAGATGAGCTATTGGTTACAGCCACTACGGCAAAGATAGCTTTAGTGTTTCGCACTTGCTCTTCATATTGAGAGGTACATTTGTGATCCTTACACAAATCTTAGAAGAATAGTACATACAGTAGCTGGCTGGATGGTAGGCTTATTTAGTTTTGATGTAAAGTATAAACACTAACTATTCTCACTTATGAGACATCAAAATAAGCTGTCTGTCCAAGTGTCAGGACTCTAGATTCAACTGTCAAACCACTGTATTTCATAACATGCCGCTAGGAACGTATATGTTTCTTTTCTGTTAGTCCTGGTGTAGCATATATAGAGCCTTTGTTCGCTCTGCTATCAAAAGGATATTGTTTTAAAACAAATGTTTCTGTAACAAGTAGAAATTAGGGGACAGAAGAATCTTTGGTACAAGATCCCCTTTGCAAGTGACTGGCAGTTTACTTTGCTCAAGGCAACTAGAAGCTGTTATGCAATAAGCTTTGATTGATAGATGATGAAAATTGGATTGATGCTATGGCATTGAAAAATGTCTCCTGTTCTAGCATCTGATGCTGCTTTTGTGACTTGCACCATTTGAAGAGTATGACTATATCATTAGCAATGGGTGGGGTGCTTCAGCATGTAATTAGTAATAATTATGGTACAGCCACTTTCACCCACATCCTGCTGCCCTTCATACATTAGAATTTATGTCTGTATGGACTACAGACCTTGGTCAGGGAGCTGAAAGTGACACGTGGTTAGAGGAACAAAATCTTCCTTCTCTTAATTGGTTTGTACTCTTAATAACTGTCTCTTTCCTGTTTAACAGTAGTCATTGAGGAAAATAGTGAAATTTGGTCCTCTAACAGAGAACAAACATTTTATGAAAAAAGTATAGATGATGTAGGATGGCACATTACCCTCAAACCTGTCTCCCACTTTACCATAGTGATTTTGAGAATGGGTGAATTTCCAGGCTGCATAGTCTTGCATAGGAGGGACAGGGGAAGTCCTATGTCCTGAATGGGAATCATGTAGAGGAATTATCTGTGGTGTTTTTTGCCAAATTCCAGAAAGATGTATGGGATGTTGAGAAGGGCCTCTTAACCATGTCGGGAAAGGTAACTGGGTCATATTGGGGCTTTTGGTAGTGTCTGACACTAAGCTATTATTATTACTTTAAAAGGTCTGCTGAAGGTTATCTCAGGTGTTCTTCAACTTGGCAACATAGTCTTCAAGAAGGAGCGTAATACAGACCAAGCCTCTATGCCAGACAATACAGGTAACCAATCTCCTCTTCCCACCCCAAAGAAAAATGCAGAAAAAAGCCTACAGGAAGTTCTTGCAAGTAGAAGAATGTATTGCAGTATGTAGAGAATGCTGGAGTCCTGTTTTTCTCTAAGGTGAATTATTTGTCAAAGGAGCTGACATGCTCATTCTTACAAATACACACAGTTTTGCCAGGCGTGGGTTTGCAGCCACCCATGGGCAGGAATGTGGCACTGTTCTTGTGACAGGGCTAGGCAGGAAGTACACGTGATGACCAGATGAAAAGAATTACTCTACTGGAATACGTAGCGTGTGTGTATTTTAACCAAGCTAGGAATGATTGCTATAAACCTATATTATCAGACTTTAAGGAGTGTTCTTTACTGACTTTGTAGGTAGATTTGTAACTGTAGGAGTAAGGTGGATGGTTCTGTGGTAGATATAAAGTACCTGTACGTATTTTAATTGCGCTGCTTATTGTTGCGTGTGTAAACAGTACCATGATAGAAGGCTATCTGTTGGAAGACTTAGCTCATAGACTTTCATTATAGATGTACTGCAGAAATATGAGAGGTTGCTAATTTATCTTTAAGTGTTTATATTGTTGGCTATTATTATTATGGAAAATATGCTCTAAACAGCATTTTGGGGAGGAGAGTAAACCATTTGGCTTTTGGATCTTGAATCTGAAATACAGAGTTACCTCAAAGACTAATCAGTAGACGAAGGCAGAACGTTTAGCTAGATTAAGAAGTCTGTTACTTGACGCATCTTTAAATTTATTACAGACTATGAATTTTCTAAAGCTTCCATCTTATGATTTAGCGGTATGAGAGTGTTGCTTCAAGTTTACTCTTGTGACTTCTGGAGAAACTCAGTAACCTGTAGTATGGGTTGCCTGAATTTTCTGGGGATTTTTCGGTTTTGAAGATAACTTTCTTTGTCTCATTAACCAGTTCTTCATTTCAGGTTTTTTTGTCTTGGGAAGGCAGTTGCAGGAATGTTTTTCTTTTTCTCTTGCTTTCTGTGAGAAAAACAAAAGAACATTAATCTCTTTGTTGTTTCCTCTTACCGTCTTTAGCTGCTCAGAAAGTGTCTCACCTTTTGGGTATCAATGTGACTGATTTCACTAGAGGTATCCTGACTCCTCGCATCAAAGTTGGGCGAGATTATGTCCAGAAAGCTCAGACTAAAGAGCAGGTATGCATTCTCTAAAAATCAATGAGTACTTTAGTCTTTAATCTTGCTGCCGCAAAGCTAACAAATATGCTAGAGGTTTCTGTAGCGTTTAATAAGCATCTTTATGGCTGCGATGTGTGGCAACCATACTTGAATAATGTAGCATACATATTGTTCCTAGTATTTGCTCATCTGATCTGTATAAGGATAGAAATCACCCTGCCCATGCAGCACGTTTTGTCATCGGGGGAAAAAAAAAAAGAGAGAATGCAACTCCTCTAATTTTGGTGACTGTCTGTCCCAAGGGAGTAAGTTCCTTCATTGCTGTATGCAAGGATGACACTTTCAAGTCGCTGTAATTTGGAAAGCACTGATTTTGAGTAGGTCAGCTACTATGGTGGAAGAATTTGCTGCACGCCCTTAAAACCGATTGTAAATTTTGTAACATTCTTGAATTGAGTTGTGCTGTAAATGAAACCTGACCCTAGGAGCTAGTGGCCTCCGGAATGGAGCAAAGCTCCTGTGTTTACTCACTGCAGGGCTTCTTTATGAACACATCCTTATTCTCAGTGTAAATAAACATGCCCCCATAACATGAAAGGGATTGGGGAGAGAGTGAAGTCTAGAAATAGTCACAGGCTGCCTTTCCATTTTGATATTTAATTTCTTACTATGCGTAGTATTTTTGTGTCAGTCACAGGTAGGACAGTGGCGGGAGGGGATTTGGCTTCACAAGTCCTAAATTACAAAAGACTTTAAATGGTTTTCTTTGGGCCTATGAAACATGCTACGTTACTATAGTCTTTAGAGATAGCTGGGCATACTTTTCCTTCTTGAATACCAGACATTGGTTTCTCCAACAGGCAGGATCCTGAAATTTGGCTTTTACACACTAATTTAGTAAGGCAAATTATTCTTTCTCGTTTATGGAGTATCGCTGTGCCATCTGCTTTTTATTGGGAATAACCTTTCAAGCGAGCCTTGTTCAACGAGTTTGGTGGTGGAGAGAAAAATCTCAGACTACAGTTGGCCATTAGATACTGAAACTGTGTAATCTATGCCTTCCTTTGGATTGTAATACAACTCCTGATCTTTGTCTTTTTTCTATTTAGGCTGACTTTGCCATTGAAGCACTGGCTAAAGCCACTTATGAACGTATGTTCCGGTGGCTGGTTATGCGTATCAACAAGGCACTGGATAAGACCAAGCGACAGGGTGCGTCCTTCATTGGAATCCTTGACATTGCTGGCTTTGAGATTTTTGAGGTAAGAAGAAGTCAGGTCCTTGCACTCAGCACAGTTTACCATGGAGCAAAGACCACTAAAGGAAATCACTTTAAAACTGGACAAGAATAATACACTTTTGGAAAGGATGTGTATTCCACATTTGTTATTCAAGATCACTGCTGATGTGAACTGTCAGATACGTTATTAAATAACCTAAGTGGTTCATTCTTTAGTATTTTATGTATTCTGCAAATGTTTTATCTCATTGCTATGTATTCTGCTACTTGCATCCTTTCAGGCACGTTCATCAGAATTATTTTAATTTCACAGTTCCAAGTTTTCTTGTTTGTTTATAGCTCACAGCTTAAGAGTTTGCTAACCTGCAAAAAAGTCTTTAAAAATGTCACGTAGAGTTATGGAACACCACCTAACTTAAAATTTTATCTCCCGTTAATCTGTACCAAAACATTTAAAGGATGGTCCACTGAAACCTGTTGGCATCATTGAAAATTGTCAGAAGTAGTTTCCTCTGCTTCCTGATAACTTTTGGAAAAGACAAAGACACGGTAGACCAAATCAGTGCCAACATATATTCTGACCTTTGTATGCTCCCTTCTGCAAGAAGCTTGAAAATTGGGGATCAGAAGCGTGGTTTCACATACAGCTAAACTGATTTAACAGCTCCTTGATGCAGAAAAGAGGTGAACTTGCTCCTTTTCCCCTTTGCTGCACCTAGCTGCAACTGCTTGCACCGTTCACCTCTAGCACTGCAGAAAATATTTTCTTAGGGTGTTCTATAATTGAATCAGTCTGCAAAGGGGAATCTGAGCATAAAAACTGATGCAAGATAAATGTAGGAGAGGAAGAGCTGAAAAAAAGTTGAGGGAGAGATGGAAAAGAGGGGAAGTGGGAGCTTCCGCTATAGGTGGCAGTGAACTGTTAGGCCAAAGCATTATGTCTATGAAATGACAATTTTAGAGCGTGGCTTTGCATTATACTTAGTCTGAAGTAACCACAGGCTGCCATCAGAAAAGAACTATCCTGCCATCCCCGTTATCCCAGGCAGGCAGCTCCTGTCAACCTGTGTTATGCTGGATCTAGCTCATGTGCAGCTGCGGAGTGAATTGGACAAACTTATTCATGAAATGGAAAACTAAGCCACAGAAAAGTTGATTTTCATTTTTATTCCCACTCTCCCACCTCCCCCCCTCCTCTGACCAAGTCTACCTTTGGTTTCATGGTTGCTGGATCTCATGAAAATGAGGGGAGTGGAAATACATGGTTAGGAAACATGGAGGAAGTAAAACAGGACAGTTCTCTTCAGCAGCTGCATTATATTTAGTGTGGTCTAACATGAAAATGCACCCTTGGTTATTAACCTTGTCCTTACGGTTTGAAGAAATCTGGAGGTGTTGAAGAAATTTCACTCACTTTTGCTCTGATTTTATATATGAGGATTAAGAGGGGACTTTCCAGTCCACATACTTTTAGGAATTAGTCTTCAAGCTTCTGTTGCTTCTTCTTCCTGTGAAGAGGAACTGCCAGCTCTGAGTTTGTGAGAAAACCAGAATCTTTTCTGTTCCTGGGTTAACTAGCTGCAGTAATTCTTCTGCTGTTTACAACTTAAACGTTCTTTGGCAAAGTCTCAGGAACAGTGTGTATGAAAATCCC
Source organism: Rissa tridactyla (assembly GCF_028500815.1). NCBI lineage: Eukaryota > Metazoa > Chordata > Aves > Charadriiformes > Laridae > Rissa > Rissa tridactyla. The sequence goes on along the minus strand of NC_071466.1, from coordinate 161,915,307 downwards.
TAGGTATTGCAGCAGTGATGCAGTGGCACGTTACAGGAAAGGCAGTTCATAAGCAAATGGGGTTATTGACAAAGGGCTGTCCACCCCACACAGAACACTAGCTTAAATTCCTGAAATATAAATGTGAGCTTTTGCGCTAAGAGAATAGTAGGTGTGTTTTCAAAAGCAACTGTTCAAACGTGTTTCTACCTTTTTCTTCATTAGCTGAACTCCTTTGAGCAGTTGTGTATTAACTACACAAATGAAAAGTTGCAGCAGCTCTTTAACCACACCATGTTCATTTTGGAGCAAGAGGAGTACCAGAGGGAGGGCATAGAGTGGAATTTCATTGACTTTGGCCTGGATCTGCAGCCGTGCATTGACCTCATAGAGAAGCCGGTAAGCTTGTTGTTCAAATGTCGAGCAGCCAGAAATGGCTGCACTAATTTTGTCATTGAGTGCATAACCTTTACCTTTAGACTGCACACTAGCTCTCTTGCTTTTGTAGTCCTCTACTGACACTGTGGTATACTTAGAAGCACAAGTAAACAGTTTCGTCTTTGTCTGAAAGTATGTCGCCAGTAAATCTGTTAGTTTCGTAGGAAATATTGTGTGAAAATAGATCTAGTCAGCCACTTTTTCTTCTCAGAAAGTTGTCTTCATTTGTGTAGATCTGCATGGTGCTAGATGTATGTGTGCTGTACCATAAGTAGTGTGAATTTCCTTACTTAACTATAAGTGTGATGAGAAGCTGTGAATCTTTGTTGCTTTTATTCTGGTCTAATGAAACTCGGAAATCTTTAAATTTCTAGTAGATGTTCCAATAGTAAGGACGAGTTTCTCAAATGTTGTGCTATGGTCTTCTGCATTTAGGCACCTGGATATTTGGAGAACAGTGCGATAGTGTTCAATATTTATTTTTTTCCACATAAAACAACCTAGACAAATGTCATGGAAGAGACTGTCTCATAAAAATGTTCAGAATTCAGATGAGGATTTTGAAGAACTGTTAACAATTTCTATTATTATTGAAGTAGTTGAACTGATACCACACAACAGTGAATGTGATGGGGATCAGGCTTAGGTACCCTTTTTTTTTTTCCTAGCCATCTAAAGGTGTTAATTATTGGTGTAGTCATGTATTTAATGATGTTTTGATGTTTCCCATCTTTAAGGCTGGGCCTCCTGGTATACTGGCCCTGCTGGATGAAGAGTGCTGGTTCCCAAAAGCAACAGACAAAAGCTTTGTGGAAAAAGTTGTACAAGAACAAGGCACCCACCCGAAATTTCAGAAGCCAAAACAGCTGAAAGACAAAGCTGACTTCTGTATCATACATTATGCTGGCAAGGTAAAGAATTAATAGCTAAAATGTGAACACTGGAATGTCTGCTGTATTTTCTAATGCATAACCACTGCTTCTTAGAAAAGGCTACTTACCAAAATGGCTGCCTATGGGAAACCAGTGGAAGATTTCATGAAGTTGTTCCATTGCTGTGGACCTTACAGGGCCTAAGGGGATTTGCCTGCAAGTCAATTATATATATATATAGTTGAAGACATGTCAGACTGTGACTTGGTGAGATTGGAGGTACTTCTCAGAAACCTTGCATTCGGGACTTCATCAGCAGAAATGATGCAGTTGTTTTTTGTGCCACGGTCTGGGTGGTGCAAACTAACATTGCAAATTCATTCCCTTTACTGACAGAACAGAACATTCTGCTGCGCATTAGGGTTTGAAGTTTATAGGTATGCTTGCTTAGATGGCAAATCCAAGAATGATTAGGTAATCTGTTGTTGATTGTGCAAACCTCAGTGCTACTTTTATAGACTGCAGGATCTTGTTGCATCTTGTGCTGCAGAAAATCCCCCCCAAGTTTCTTGACGTGTTTGTCTTCTCCAGGTGGATTATAAAGCAGATGAATGGCTGATGAAGAACATGGATCCGCTGAACGATAACATTGCTACTCTTCTCCACCAGTCATCGGATAAGTTTGTGTCTGAGCTGTGGAAAGATGGTATGTAATTAAACTTAATCTCACTTATTTTCTCTTGTTTTATGTGGAAGACATTGTTTAATCATCAAAAGTCTGAAGAGCTGTGTTGCTTTTTTCCCTGAAGACTAAGCCACCAAGATGAGCATTATCTGGAACATCCTTTGCTTAGATCATGGTATTGCATTAAAAGTCCACTGTAACTCAAGAGAAAGTTTCACTTGCATCAACTTATGTTAATCTTGCTGCCTATATAGCAATTGTTTCTCAACCAAGAATGCCAGGAGAAAATACGAATGCACCATTATGTCCCAGCAGCTTGCATAGCTGCAAAATGAGGTTGAATCTATGTTTTCAGTCCTGCAACTAGTGTGTTCTTTTTGCGGTGTTGTTCAGTATTTTACTCTATCTTCTCTGGGTTTATCTGCTTTTGAGTCTTACTGTTGCTGTCACTTTCTGTGGTGGGTTTTCTTTGACGTCTCTGTCTGTTGCAGAGATGCAGAACGTTCAGAGAGCCTATTTCTATCAACACTTTCCTATTCTTCATCTAGAACCAGGTGACTTGAGAAACCCAGCTGTCGTGTCATGTGTGTAATGCATCCTAGAGCCATGCAAGAAATGCTTCCGTTAACTTCTCTTTGTCCCTTTGCCATACCTGCTTGTCTTTCTTGTTCATTTCCTCTGCTTTGTGCTAGTAGCTCCTCACGGACTTTAAAACAAAAGCAAGACTCTCACCTTGCAAGTGGATACAAGAAAAAATATGGACGTATTCAGGTGCTAAAGGTTGCTCTTGCAAGACTTGCATAGGAACAGCTAAAAGCAAATCCCTGTCAACTGTTTGAACATAGAGTTAGCAAGTCTATTTCTTGCAAGATTTGGAAGATTTCCGAGACTGTGTTTAAACTGAAATCCAGTTTAACATTGATTCTAGCATTGGGATTTGACTTCAACTGATGATCATTTAAAAGAAAGTTAGTTTGGCAAAGGAACACGTACTGCATGAAAAATGGCCATCAGCAACTTGTGCCTAACAAGGCCTTTGCTGTGTGACACTCCTTTTGGACTTGAAATGTCAACTGAACCACAGCTGATCAGTTCTCAGTTATTGTTCTTAGCTGGATCTTCTGTTGCAAGGGACTGTCCTTTTTGCTATCTTGATGTAGATTGTAGGGCTCAAGATTTTTAAGAGGATTGTTCCAGCCGCAATCTGGGACACTCTTCTGTGGATTTCCCTGTGATGTCATCTAGTAACATAACCTTCTTTTCTTTCTGATAAGACAACCTTGACCCTATTCTAACAGCCACTCTAGAAGTGAGCAGTTCTGAACTATTATTATCTGTAAATCAGAGTATCCTTTCTTGTTTCTTATTTTGTAGGGGTTTCTCTTAACAATTTGGTTTGGTTTTGTTTGGTTGGTTTTTTTTTAATCCGAAGCCAGTTGAGTACAAGTTGATGTAATTTCTGAAATGAAGACTGGCAGCCTGAGTGTAGGCATCAGCCAACCACTAAAGATAAAGTGAAGTAGTAGCTTGAAGCCCTTAATAAAAATTTACTGGGGGTGTTAGAAATTTATAGTGATACAGTTGGTTTTGGTTGCGTGGGTGAATTTTTATCTCCATGTAGAAGAGCAATGGGGAAAAAATAATGCTTTAGTTTCTTCTTGCCCCTGCTACTCTCAGATCTAGCTGGCTTCTATTGAAAAAAAGGATCTGTGGAGTCTACCCGTCAAGGTGATAGCTTCGTCAGTGCTTGGATGTCACTGTGGCATAGTGGAGAAACTGTTGGGGCAGGGAGTTCTGACTTTCTCCAAGTGGTATTGTTCATGTCTCTGTCATAGAATACTTGTACTCTAAAAATAATTCAAATAGTGGTATCTTGAGGTTTGGTTTCTGTCATGCCTTTTACCATGCCTTTTACCATGTTTGCTCAGTTTACAAGTAGATATGGCTTTTCTGATCACCGGTCACGGCAGTTCTGCCTGTAATGCAAGAATGAAGCTAGACTTTTTCCTCTAACTGTGGTGCCTTCTGGGTCAGAGTTAACTAATAGTTGACTCTGCTGGGCTAGCAGCTAGAACTCTTGTTTTGTTGTTTTTCATTGTAACCTAAGCAAGTAGAAGCATCTGAAACTCACTTCTAGATTGCTGTTTCAGAGCTGTCATACAGAGCATCAGTAGAATATGTTTGGGAGTAAGTTTGACTCCATCACTCAAACTTCCTGTAGTGAGCTGTTGCTTTTCTTTCCTTCCTGCTCCTATCCCTGCACAAATTCTCTACAGGAGTCGACATCTGTGTAGAGATGAAGCAAAAAGGATCCTGCAGCTCCTCTCATTTATCCCGTTCTACCCAGATGTTCTTTGTACGTTACAATGCTTCCTTTGTTTGTGGCAGAATTTTAACATTCTCTCTTACGCTTTCTCTAGTTGACCGCATTGTTGGGCTGGATCAGGTAGCTGGTATGTCAGACACAGCATTGCCAGGGGCCTTTAAAACCAGGAAGGGTATGTTCCGAACAGTGGGACAGCTCTATAAAGAACAGCTGGCTAAACTGATGGCTACCCTGAGGAACACCAACCCCAACTTCGTCCGTTGTATTATCCCCAACCATGAGAAAAAGGTAAGGACAGTTATAACAGTACAGCCCATGCAGTCTTACATGGGCTTCTGGGGTCATGTGGCTGGATTGCTATCTTTTGTCAGGTTTTGCAGAGATCATAAAGAGGTCCTGCTTTCTCAGGGTATCTTTCTATGGTCATCCTAAATAACTGTATACTTACCACAAATTTAGAGACTGATCTTTGCCATTCTTAAATTGCATTTTCAATTGCTTCTAACTGGAAAAGAGAGAACTGGCTGCTTTACAAAACAGAGGGGGAGGCAAGGGGGTAAGCCTCTTTTACAAAAGCTTTGTGGTATTATAAAATATGCTTTTTCCTCACTAGGCTGGAAAACTAGATCCCCACTTGGTCCTCGACCAGCTTCGCTGTAATGGAGTGCTAGAGGGAATCCGTATTTGTCGTCAAGGTTTCCCCAACAGAGTTGTGTTCCAGGAATTCAGACAAAGGTAAGGGCCTAGAAAAGAATCTGAAGCAGTCTTTACCCTGGCAAAGTTAAGACATAAGTGCAAAAATTGAAGTATTTTATTGCAACTAGATTGCCACTGTTTTCAAAGGCAGCAACAGAGAACATCTGTCCCTTGGTACTCCCTGGCGCAAAGACTTCTCTAGTAAGCGAGTAGTTAAGGTGAGGTGTAGAGGACCCCATCTAGGACTGCTGCTTCATATTCTGTTGTATAAAGATGCAATTTTTTTCTTCTAGCAAGACCATAAGATGTCCAACTCATGATGCCATAGGAATGCATTACTGATTTTTGTTGTTGTTTTCAAATATTCTTGTGTAACTAGTCTAGTGCTTTCTCCTTTTCAGATATGAAATCTTAACTCCAAACGCAATTCCCAAAGGATTTATGGATGGAAAGCAGGCTTGTGTGCTGATGGTAAGACATCCTAGAAACTCCACTTGAATAAAATAAACTTCATGGGTGTGGTATGGAAATACGAGTTGTGCATGTTAAATACATCTTGTACTCACAGACCAAAATTCCAAAGTAAAATGTTTTGACTGAGAGAAGGAGGGTGCAGAAAGCTGTCTCTTGGCTTCACAGATGGAGGCTTTTGACTAGCATGAGGTTCAATAATCCTAGGCAAAGAGGATCTTTTTTTCCACAGATGCATACACTTTGATATGCCAGCAGTATTCATGGAATCAAAATGCTTAGAAGCATTAATGTTATCTTTAGCACATGCTTAAAGTATGAGCTTCAACAAAGTTTTTGTAATGGCCCACTGAAGACAAATGCTTTCAGTGAAGGCTCCAATTAATTTCTGCTTCAAAGGGAAAGCTTTGGCTCTGTAGCTTGAAGACAAGGGGAGACTGAATTGAATTTGGCTGTAAGGGATTCCTTTTTTTGTCTTAAAGGAGTGTACCTTATTTCTCTTAACCTAGTATAAGAGTTGACAGTAAATCCTTTAAAGGAGGACAAAGTTGGTTGGGGTGCCTTTTTCTGAACACAATTAGGACTGGGAAAAAATAAACAGGAAGGATCAACAGATGTGTTTCCTTTAGGAAAGGAAGAGGGCTCTTGGCACTAGGCATATGTTCCTCACAATGTCCTTGTAGTTTTGGGTACTTGATGTGGTGTTGTTAAACAATGCTTTCTATCGTATTTTCTGTCTCTGGTTACCTCCATTTCATGCTGTTCTTGGCTGAGCTCCAACTCCTCTAACTGGGACAGGATTTTATTGGGAGCTAGCAACTTCGGTTGGCCTGAGTGGCTCAGTTGTAGGGAAGTGGCTCTTACAGCTATGAGACACAAATATGTTTTGTGATGTTTCACATGAAGCAGTCTTTGCAGGAGATGAATTCTTCTCTCTCTCATTTCAGATCAAAGCATTGGAGCTGGATTCCAACCTTTATCGAATTGGACAGAGCAAAGTGTTTTTCAGAGCTGGAGTCCTTGCTCATCTTGAAGAAGAGAGAGACCTGAAGATCACAGATGTCATTATTGGCTTCCAAGCATGCTGCAGAGGCTACCTGGCCAGAAAGTAAGGACCATATTTTGTAAAGTACATCATAATGTGCTTCAACAAGGCCAAGTGCCGGGTCCTGCACTTGGGCCACAACAACCCCATGCATCGCTACAGGCTTGGGGAAGTGTGTCTGGAGAGCTGCCTGGCAGAAAAGGACCTGGGGGTTCTAATTGACAAGCATCTGAACATGAGCCAGCAGTGTGCCCAGGTGGCCAAGGAAGCCAATGTCATCCTGGCTTGTATTAGAAATAGTGTGACCAGCAGAAGTAGGGAGGTGATTGTCTCCCTGTACTCAGCACTGGTGAGGCCACACCTTGAGTATTGTGTCCAGTTCTGGGCACCTCAATGTGAGAGAGATATCAAGGTGCTGGAGCGAGTGCAGAGGAGGGCAATGACGCTGGTGAAGGGCCTGCAGAATAAATCTCATGAGGAACGATTGAGGGAGCTGGGACTGTTTAGTTTGAGGAAGAGGAGGCTGAGGGGAGACCTCATCACTCTCTATGACTACTTGAAAGGACATTGTAGAGAGGTTGGTGCTGGTCTCTTCTCACAGGTCCTTAGCGATAGAACAAGAGGGAATGGGTTCAAGCTGCAGCAGGGTCGGTTTAGGCTGGACATTAGGAAAAAATTCTTCACAGAAAGAGTGGTTAGACACTGGAATAGGCTGCCCAGGGAGGTGGTGGAGTCACCATCCCTGAATGTGTTTAAGACTCGTTTAGATGAGGTGTTAAGGGATATGGTGTAAGGGAGAACTTTGTAGAGTGGAGTTGATGGTTGGACTCGATGATCCCAAGGATCTTTTCCAACCTGAATGATTCTATGATTCTATAAACATGCGTATTTCTCCCATTCAGGTACAAGTTTATCTTCAAAAAAAGCTGACTAAAAATTACTTTTTTATCAGAAAGGCCATGATTTATTTATTGTATGTAACAGTTGATGGTTGTTTTAGGGTTTTCTGATCTCTGTAATGCCAGGCTTTTGGCACCTGCAAGAAACTCAGTGTGCTGATATCCCACATACTACCAGAGCAGTAAAGTCTGTTCCTCTCTATAGGAAATACTATACAGGAAGCAAAGTTTTTGACAGAAGAGCTGCAAACTGCAAATGTGAAAATGAAAAGCTCTTAGTACAGTACTGATGCAGAAGGTGTAGGATTTCTCTTGAGCTATTTGGTACGACTGCAAATGATACAGTTCTAAAAACAACAGTAGTATCTGTCAGCTTGACAGGAAAACACACCTCTGTTTCAGATCTCCCTTTTTTGAATTGAAAATAGTGAGGCTTTTCAGATTAGAAGACATCAGGGAAGAACTCTATTAAATAGGAAATTGAATAAAGGAAAGGATAACCCCTCTTACCTGAGGAAAAAAACAAAACAAAACCTTTAAAAGATAGAGGAAGTTAACTGGAAATTTTGCTGGGTTTTCAGGAGAGAACCTTCTGAAGTAAAAATGTAGAGGTATCTAGGAAAGCCTTGGTGGAGAGAATTGCATGCTGTGGTGGTTCCCTTGTCTGACCTCCACTTACCTTGCAGAGCCTTTGCCAAGCGCCAGCAGCAATTGACAGCCATGAAAGTGCTTCAGAGGAACTGTGCTGCCTATTTGAAACTGCGGAACTGGCAATGGTGGAGATTGTTCACCAAGGTAATGTTTTTCCCTTTGCAATTTTGACAGTTTGGTTGCAATTTCAGCTTCTCAGGTTGAACCAGGGCACAAAACCTACTTCCGTTACAATTGGGCTGGCTTGCAACTGCACCTTGATTCATTTAGGCAGAGAATATCATAGCACATTTTATAGCTATGCAGTATGCCTGCATAAACCAAGTGCAAAGCTATATGCAAGTAATAATGTGGAAAAGCAGAAATAATCTTTTAATGCTTTATGCCTAAGAAGAGTAAGAGGATCACTTGCTTTGGTGGTATGGTACTTCAAAGAGTCACTTACTGCGTGGCTAGTCAATTTAGCTAGACAAAAAATGTTAATACGGGGATAGCTTGCCATCTTTTTTTTCCAGGATGGTAAGAGCAAAGGAAAAGCACTGAGATCTGATCTTGATGTTAGACTTGTAGATATTTTACCTTTATAAAGACAATGAACACATGAAGACATGCTCTCTTTTCTAAATGCACGGGATTTCTTGCTTTTTATCCGTGAGACTTTGCAGCTAAATAAGAGTCGAAAGCAGAGTTTAACCTTTTCTTCTCTTTCCTATTAAATGACTTCTAAGGGTTTTTGACAGGGGAGCACAGAGATGGGTGTTGTTTGATTTTGTTTACGTTGACCTACCTATGAATTTCCCCACTGTATGGCAACTTTTTTATTCTCCTGCTATTACTACTTAGCCCTTGAGGGTCTGGAATTTACCCAGCCCTTTCCTGATGCATCCCATCCTGGAATAAAAGATGGGTAGGCAGAAAGTGGTTTATTGGTAGGGTAGGTGGTATCTAGTCCTTTATGATCTTCCTGGTGTTCACAACAAAACAAATGGTCATTCCTTCAAATACGGTAGTTATCTAAAATATTGTTTTATTCAGTGCTTATCAAGTCCAAGAGCATTTCTTCGTGTTTTCCTTGTTCCTTATACATGTCTCATTCCTTTGGTTTCCTTTTCAGGTGAAGCCCCTTCTGCAAGTAAGCAGACAGGAAGAGGAGATGATGGCCAAAGAAGAAGAACTAATAAAGGTCAAGGAGAAGCAGCTAGCTGCAGAAAACAGACTGAGTGAGATGGAGACCTTCCAGGCCCAAGTGAGTTTGCAAATCTCATGTGTAAAAGTCATTCTCTCTCTACCTGGCCAACTGCTTGAGAACTCCTCCTTTGCTTTCTTGGTCTGATGGAAAAGCTGCAGGATTCCACCTTGTTGAAATACGTGACTTGGCTGCCATCTTGTTCAATTTCCTTTGCCCTTCTTCCCAGCTCAGTTCCTCTAGCAGGTCATTTTGTACAGTGACCACCTATTGCCCTTCTATAGCTGTTCTGTGAAGAAAAGTCTCCTTTGGCTGAGTATTATAGCAAGCTGGTTGAATTCAGCCTCTTCATTAATGGAATCCTTCTTGTTTGGAACACAGAAGGTGGCAGCAGGATTGCTTTTCTGTAGGGCAGATAATTATTTGTGTTACTTTTCCAAGGAAAAAACTAGACAATCTCCTTATTTCAAATGGATGTGGTCTTGAGAAATTTGTTAAGGCTGACATAATAGGTGGTTGCAGTGCACAGTTTGTGAAGGAGAAGAAACACTTTAAAACTATGCTTTGATATTTAGGTTTTGATTAGCAGCTGGAGACTGCTGCAATGATGAAGACTGTAACTGTGGAACACAGGATCACTTAACACAGATTGCTAAGTGCTTTGGTAGATGGGAGCTTGTCTTATTTCTTGCTTTGTGTCCAATGTAGCTAATGGCAGAGAAGATGCAGCTGCAGGAACAGTTGCAAGCAGAAACTGAGCTCTGTGCTGAAGCTGAGGAGATAAGAGCCCGCCTGACAGCCAAGAAACAAGAGCTGGAGGAGATATGTCATGACCTGGAAGCAAGGGTGGAGGAAGAGGAGGAACGGTGTCAACATCTGCAGGCTGAAAAGAAGAAAATGCAGCAGAACATCCAGGTAATACCTTAGGAATGCCGTCTCTTGTCAGTAAAGAGGATAGTAAGGGTTAGTGTGGTTCTTTTGCCTCAGCTTGTGGGGAAGCAGGAGAGAAAGAACAAAGAAAAGACAGTGTAGAAAAATCTATCTGTGGAAATAGCAATAGAACACAGCGATTCTGGTGCTGAGCCTGAGGCATTCAGTCAGTCATCTGGAATGAGCTGTTCCATTCTTGAAGATGAAAGTGATGGCCACTTGTCAAATAGTTAGACAAGTCTTTGCTTAAGCCAGGTGTTTTAGCAATGGTAGCATTCTTCTCTGCAAAATAGCATAGTTCTGCTACAAAAACTTGTTTGTAGAATGCAGTATGTTGCATTAAGTCATGGCAGAGATGTCACTTCTGGAAAGTACTAACAATACCTTGAAAGAAAGGTAAAGAAACCTTCTATGTTCTAGTATATTTACATTGGTTAGTGAGCAGCACTGACAAATGCCTTGCTTTTCTGTGGGTGTTGTGAAGGAACTAGAGGAGCAGCTTGAAGAAGAGGAAAGTGCAAGGCAGAAGTTGCAGCTAGAAAAAGTGACCACAGAAGCCAAATTGAAGAAACTGGAAGAAGATGTGATGGTTCTGGAAGATCAAAATCTCAAATTGGCTAAGGTAAGACTCCTGCAACTTTTTATGCAATCTAAAGATGCACAGGTGTTTCTCCTGGAGCCACCCACCAAAGGTTGACCTTTCCCATATTACCAGGAAACTTATGAATTAATTCAGTCTTGTCTTTGACAAGTCTGACCTGAATTTTTGAAATTAGCTGCCTGCCTGTATTCTTTACAAGTCAGTATTGCATGACATTTAAATAGCCTTGACTAAGTAACGATCCACGAGCAAACGTTTTCTGATACATTGTTATGCCAAACAGTATCAAGTTATTTCATAAACAGACTTCCCTTTCAGCTTTGAAAGGGCTATCAAATACAAATCTTTAAGTACTCATTTATTTGAATACTATTTGTAATCCAGAAGGGATTTCTTTCATTTCAAGTTTCCTTGTAGCAGGAGTAGGCACTTGTGACAGTGACATCTTTAAGGACAGTCAACTCTGGGGAAAAAGTTCCTGTAATTCCAGCAACTACTTTGACACTGCCTTCTCAATTCTGCAGGAAAAGAAACTGTTGGAAGACAGAATGTCTGAATTTACAACAAACCTGACAGAGGAAGAGGAGAAATCTAAGAGTTTAGCCAAACTCAAGAATAAGCATGAGGCCATGATCACAGACCTCGAAGGTGGTTTTAGTTTTGTTTGTTTTTTTTTTTTTAAGGCGGATTCTGCAAAGGATTTGCCTGTTTAGTTTTCGGTGGTTTCGTGTTAAAATTTAGTCCTCTCCAGTTTCTGAGGGGTTAAAAATTAGTCTATAGTGTGTGTGCTATTGATCGGTTTGATAGAGCTGTTCAGTTGCTGGCTGAAGGTTATGTGCCTTGTCAGCTGAGCCCTTGATCTAAATAAAAATCCTCTCCAGTGCAGCAGGCCAATGGAGAAGAGAGGCTGGTTCTCTTTCTTCTCCTGCTGTGGAAGTGTCTTCACTTTTCTACTTCCAGCAGCACCAATCTGTCAGGGTTAGTGCTCTTTCTGATACCCTGTTTGCACAAGTTCTTCAGCGTTCAGGCTAGAGGCACTTCATCTGGAGACTGCCTGGGTTAACACAGCAGGAGCCAGCTTATTTAGCTTCAGTAAAGGGAGAGCAGACCTTGTGTTCAGCATCACTTAATGAGTGCTTATGTCTGTGTGGTGTGGGTGTTGGGAGAGACTGGCGTTGTGCTGGCATTGTTTATTACAGTGAAAGAGGGGAAGGAGGTTTGGCTGTAAGATGAGGGAAAGGGAAATTGCCCAGATATGTTTTGAGGGCAAAATATGGGGGCAGTTGCACGTATAAGTCCTGACAGAATAATGCACTCCAGTTACAGTTTGGACAATTGTATTATTAGGAAAGAAACTGTTGCTTAAATAGCTTTGTTTTCTCTGCTTGTACAACATTCTCTGAGTATGTCTCATCCATGTAACTTAATGTATCCTCATCTCCATCAGAACGTCTGCGACGTGAAGAAAAGCAGAGGCAAGAATTGGAAAAGACTCGTCGAAAGCTTGAAGGAGACTCCAGTGATCTGCATGACCAGATTGCTGAGCTGCAGGCTCAGATTGCAGAACTCAAAATGCAGCTGGCCAAGAAGGAAGAGGAGCTGCAGGCAGCCTTAGCTAGGTGAGAACCTGACCTGTGGTGTTCAGGGACTACCAGGTTGGAAAGTATTTCTTGTCTCGTGTCACTTTGGAATAGGGACTGAATGGTTTCTATGGCTGTTGTATTCCAGCCTGTGGACTGTTAAGATCCATGTCCTCAGCACCAGAGTTCTTTGGCTGCTGCTCACTGACACATTCTCTGTATGGGGCTAGACTATGAGTGTAACATGCGCTGCATACATTTCACTGGAGCAGTAAGATTTCCGAGGGGGTTAAAAAGTAGTGGCAACACAGTGTCTCTGTTGTAGTTGCTATATTCATCTATTCAGTAAAGCGTCCAATTTACGATGTAAAATGGTGCTTTCTCTTCTGCTTTCTTCTGTTGTCAGTCTCTCTCTGTCCCCTTCTTTAAGGTAAGCAATCGTGCTCTCTCAAGTATTGGGAAATAGAATTTGTAGATGATATATGGATCAAAGTTTGAATGTAATATTGTAGAGCTGTCCAGCACCAGCTTTTTTCCTTGGTTATTCTTGGTAGGACAGGTGGTTTTAATTTACATACAGTTTAAATCTGGCTCTGACCAGAAACCTATGTTGAACACAGGGTGGAAGAAGAGGCAGCTCAGAAGAACATGGCCCTGAAAAAGATCAGGGAGCTTGAATCCCAGATCACTGAGCTGCAGGAAGACCTGGAGTCTGAGAGAGCATTCAGGAATAAAGCTGAAAAACAGAAGCGGGATCTGGGAGAAGAGCTGGAAGCATTGAAAACAGAGCTAGAAGACACGCTAGATTCTACAGCTGCTCAGCAAGAACTCAGGTAACTCCAACATGTGGCTGTGTTGTCATTTTCGGTTTTGACTTTTTAAAGAAATGTTGCCACATCCCATCTCTTACCAAAGCAAGTCTTTGTCTTGCACAGTGTGCAAGCTGTAGTCAAAAGCGCATTACCTCACCTGATGCAAGAAACTTAATTTGCTCCCTAAACATAGCGTTAGTGATACCCCTGAAACATTCATACTTTCAGGCTGCTACTTCTTAGGCTGAAAGTAATGCTGACAGCTTGCACTTAAGAAGGGTGCAATGCTAAGTTTTAGCTTCTACAAGTGTCTTTATAGTTTGTAGGGCCAAACAGACCTTGGCATTTTTCTGCATTAGAGATGCTGTTGGCGGATATACACATCTGTTTCATTCTCTCCTTGGCATCTAAATGGAAACTGTGAATTTTGCAGGTCAAAGAGAGAACAAGAAGTAACGGTTTTGAAGAAGACCCTTGAAGATGAGGCAAAGACTCATGAAGCTCAAATCCAAGAGATGAGGCAGAAACATTCACAAGCTATTGAAGAGCTGGCAGAACAGTTAGAGCAAACCAAACGGGTACGTGGAACAGAAAACACAAGGCCAAAGCAGTCAGCTTCCCTGAAATTATAGCTGCTCTATGACTATGTCTTAAAGCTGCAGAAGAACATGAAGTGTTCATGATACTAGGCTTCTGATATGTGTACTCTTCCTACCGTGGTAGATCGCTTTTCACTATGAAGCATATATGAAGTTGTTTTACGTAGTTGAATTCATTCTTTATTCCCATCAGGCACGTTATACTGCATACAAGACATTCTTTTCACTGCTAGCACTTGTTGACTTGCACAGTGTTTAATTTGGAAATCTGATGGTGCAAGACTATCCCCTGTATTGCTGTCTCCTCTGATTGTTAGATTATGTCCTGCTTCTCTGTGGCAGGCTGTTAAAATTGGGGTTTTTTTTGAGTAAGAAGCCTACAACTTAGCCACTAAACGCACAACAGTAGCTTGCCTGCTGGGCTGAAATATATACTCCGTGGAAGGAACCTGCCCGATCTAAAGTCTGAGGGATTTTGCTGGTTTTATTTTTCCTCTTTAGGTGAAAGCAAACCTTGAAAAAGCAAAGCAAGCTCTGGAAAGTGAGAAGGCTGAACTGTCCAATGAGGTGAAGGTTCTTCTGCAAGGCAAAGGGGATGCTGAGCACAAGCGGAAAAAAGTAGATGCTCAGCTCCAAGAACTGCAGGTGAAATTTACAGAAGGCGAAAGAGTGAAGACCGAACTGGCTGAGAGGGTTAACAAATTGCAGGTGAGTGGTATGAGTTTTCCTTAGCTTCTGATTCAGCCCAAAGCTAGAGAGAAAAGGCTGGAGGATAGTACTACCACATAGCTAGTTCAAAAATGTTGTTCCTCCTGAGGATAAAGTTCCTACAAAAAGCAAATCCATAGTTTGCTTCCCAAGGACTATGCAAACTCCTTAACTCATTGCCAGGGCAGGACATTTGGATTGATGTCTCTTTTCACGAGCAGCCCTGAGAAAGTGAGGTAACTAACTAGTTGCCATTTGGGTTTTGTAAGCCTTAAAGCATGTCTGCTCCCCTTCAGCATGCAACAGTTTGTACAGAACAGTTCTGTAAACATTCAGCTGCTTGCGAACCTAGACTGGCACGAACAGATGATTGTGCAACTTATTTGAAAGTCAGTGTCTTGAGTCTTTGTAATATGGTTGATGGTGATGAGGTGTGGTTCAAGGGTGATGTGGAAATTTAGGGTTTTCTCCTCCTTTCTTTAAGGGAACAACAAATCCCTTTGATTCACACAGACCATTGTCTTCTGCCGCCTTCTTTATGGAGGGTTGTCATTAAAAGTTGAGCAGTGATGGTGTGTGCACTACCTTTTGGGGTGCAAAAATGTGATTTTGAGACTCTAGATACAGTCCTGAAGCAGATACCACAAAATAGAGTTAGTTTAATAGAAGCTTTTAAAATTCTTGCCAGGCTGTCTAAAATCTCATCTAGGCCTTAAAAAAAAACTCCAAACAACCAAAACGGGGAAGCTGTTGCAACAGAGGTAATCCCAAGTAAAAATCTCTCTTTGACTTGTCGTATTTCGTCCCTGGGACTTTGGAAATGATGTATTTGTTCCCCTGAGAGATTATACACATACCTTACTTTTGAGAGGTGCCTTAGCTTTCACTTTTGGGTCTCGTAGCTGCTCATCTCTTTCTGGCTTTGTTTTTGCTGATGCATTTAATAACTGAAACTCTGATCTCTCCTTCAGGTCGAGTTGGACAATGTCACAGGTCTTTTGAACCAATCTGACAGCAAATCAATCAAATTAGCAAAGGACTTCTCTGCTCTGGAATCACAGCTTCAGGATACACAGGTGAGAGCTTTGGAAGCCAAGGCATCCATGTGTGGTGCAGCCAGTGTCCGTCGCAAATTCTTAAAGTGAGAAATCACTCTGGACACCATTAATTACTGGATATACAACACTTCAAAGGATTGGGTCTGTTTTTTGCTAAGGGGTTATATTGCATGGTATTGAGAGCATTTCTACAGAAACAAGCTGTTTATCTTCCTTCCGTTTCCTCAGTATGTGGACCATATGTAACTTTCCCTGTCTTAGGTTTAGAAGTCCTCCTGTATCACTTTTCTGCTTGAGAGCTCTTTAATGTTAGAACTGCACTGGAAATCTAGTTTCTTGTTTGAGATCTTCATGTTCAGTATTTGACAGGGGTTGTGTGTGTGTGATTTCTGGTAAATTTGTGAAGTTAAGCAGAAAAATTTATTTCCTAGTGAATGTCGGGGAAGTGATTTATTAAAAAAAATTGGTATTTTTTTCAGGAAAAAAATAATGCTGATTCTTATACTTTGGGATAAAACAACCATTTACGGTTAATAGAATATAGCTCTTTTGGTAAAGCACGGAGTACCAAGTTGGAAGGGAAAGGAAGAACACGCTTCAGATACTAAGTAGCCTTGAACAGTTCTGTCTACTTATTGCTCTTTTTGAAAAACAGACTCAAAGATAGTGCCCAATACAAAAAATTATGCACTGGTTTGAAGACTGGTCTTACTAGTCTCTACAAGATCCTTCAACTCAAGCACTGGCAGCATAAGTCAACAAGCGTTGCTGGTAAATGACCAGTGTCTTACATTTCTGATAAGACCAGCATTTTTAACCATGCTAAATCACTTTAGCCTTTTGTCTGTTTCTTTGATACTTGAATATCAGTATTGATATTCATGCAGTCATGCATGTGTCATGCAGTCATGCAGCAGAGTACAGTCACACTGTTGTTGGGAAAAGTTTTAATGCTTTGTGTGTTATTCGGAGGACTCCAGAAAGGACTGTGGATGGCTTGTGTAGTGAAGTAGTATACTTCAATCATTAGAGCGTACAAGAGAATAGGACCCTTCTGAATATTTTGTTTCTGTACTGACTCACTGGAAGACAATTATTTAAATTCTGTCTTTGGTTGTCTTATCTGTGAAATAAGTTGCATGTTTAAACTCAACTTCAAAAGTACTCCTTCTGGAGAGAGTGGGTGAGGACTGTTAGCCTTTAAAGCCAAGGAGCAGTGCTGAATTCCACCGGGGCGTTTGCTTTATAGGAGCTGCTGCAGGAGGAGACTCGCCTAAAACTCAGCCTCAGCACTAAGCTGAAGCAAATGGAGGATGAGAAGAACAGTTTGAAAGAGCAATTGGAAGAAGAAGAGGAAGCAAAGAGAAACCTGGAGAAACAGATCTCTGTTCTTCAGCAACAGGTATGGAGTCCACATCCCATAAACTAAGGACTTGTGAGAGGACGCATAAGCGCAGGTCTGTCTTGAAGGAGGTGAAATCTAAATGCAGAATTGACTCCTAGTAACAGCATCTTTCCTGGGAAAGGGTGATCCTGCTGACTTGGGGGAGAGAGGAAATGAAGAGGTCTTTGATAATCATACAGACAACTTGTAGATTTCTATCCAGGAATTCCTCTGGTAATTCAGTCATACAGTATTATTTGAGGGGGAAGTAATACCTTCAGAAATGAGCAGACTTATTTCTTCAACTTCTGGTGCCAGTAAACTACAGATAGCATTATTTGTGGCATGGCTTCACATGCGATCTTTTCTGTCCTTCAGGCAATAGATGCGAAGAAGAAGATGGATGATGGTCTGGGCTGCCTGGAGACAGCAGAGGAAGCCAGGAAGAAGCTGCAGAAGGACTTGGAGGGCTTGAGCCAGCGTTATGAGGAGAAGACAGCTGCATATGACAAGCTGGAAAAAACGAAGACCCGCCTGCAGCAAGAGCTGGATGACCTCACTGTAGACCTGGATCATCAGCGGCAGATTGTTTCCAACCTAGAGAAGAAGCAGAAGAAGTTTGATCAGGTATGACTTCAGTCATTGGGCATTCAGTAGGTGCATCTTATTGACAGATCTGCCTTAAGAATATCTAAGCAATGCTGCTTGGAGAATGCATATTTATTTCTGAACTAAGGCATAGCATGTAGATTGGAGAAATGAGCTTTCATAGAAGTAAATTAATTTTGTTCCATATGTAAGAAGTTTAGCAATGCTCCTTTTCCCAAAGGGATAACAAGATCAAGTTCAAAGTGGTGTTTGCAGATCATCTTTGAGAGAAAGTTGGAAATAATAGGTTGGAGGCCTAGGAAATCAGAAGTTTGTTCATTTGGGGTCATAACAGTTACTAAAGGTGGGATGGCATGCTTCATTCTTTGAAGCTGTATTTTCTTCGTTCCTTCTATCCATGGCAGAACAGTATTGAGAAGGCAGTAACAAAAAGATGTATGTTTACCTTGTTAGAGAATTGTCAGTAATTTCTCAGAATACTGATGCTGTGCTCATATAGCTCTTGGCAGAGGAGAAGAACATCTCCGCCAAGTATGCAGAAGAACGGGACCGCGCTGAGGCAGAAGCCCGTGAGAAGGAGACTAAGGCCCTCTCCTTGGCCAGAGCCCTGGAAGAAGCCATAGAGCAGAAAGCTGAGCTGGAACGAATCAATAAGCAGTTCCGCACAGAGATGGAAGACCTGATGAGTTCAAAGGATGATGTTGGGAAAAGTGTAAGTATGAAGTTAAAATATCCGGGCAGGAAATGTCGCACAGGTGATACTGTTAAATACTGCAAAAAGCTTATGCTACTGTGAACACAGAGTAATGTAGAATAAAATACCGGATATTCTGTAGAAGAGGATATTCTGTAGAAGAGTATACTGGATACATTGTGAGTTTGTGAATGTTATGTTTGTATTACCTTAGTAGGTGAGAAAGATGGGTTGGGAGAGTCTGGAAATGACCCGGATGAGGTAGTGGCAAACTGAAAATTAACTGGTATCGTTGTGGTTGAGATGAAGGTTTAATGTGAGCCTAAAATACAGGGATTAGCCAGGCAATAAAAGACAGTAACCCCATATTTCAAGACAAAAAAAAGTTTTGATAAGCAGGAAGGAAAAGAAAAAGTTCAGAGGCTAAAAGGTAGTTTTTTGAATTATGTCAGAACCAGAGGTGTTCAGTTCTGGTAAGTCTGCAGTAGGTCAGGTCTGGGCTAACAAATGCTTTCTCTTTCTCCCCACCACCACACATACATGACCAGAACTAATAGGTAATCGTGATTCACGCTGGCAGCTTGCAGTGTGTGAGCAGCTGGCTTTGAGGGGTATTTCTGCCCTAATACAAGGGACAGATATAGTGTTCTTAGACTTTTTTGCTCTTAGGAGAGGTGAAATTGTCTGTGCTCTTTAAGGAAACCTCACGTGTGGTACTGTGCTGTAGGTCCATGAGCTGGAGAAAGCTAAGCGAGCCCTGGAACAGCAGGTGGAGGAGATGAAGACACAGCTGGAAGAGCTGGAGGATGAACTGCAGGCCACAGAGGATGCCAAACTCCGGCTAGAAGTGAACCAACAGGCCATGAAGGCACAGTTTGACCGGGACCTCCAGGGACGTGATGAACAGAATGAAGAGAAGAAGAAACAGCTGATTAGACAAGTAAGAATTGCTCTGTAAATCCTGAAAGTGTTCTGTACACAAAGGCACTTGTGTCCAAAGATGGTTAAACAGACAGCGCCAATCCACAGATTCTTCTTACTGGTAACTCTCCGGGCAGCGATGCAAAGCTGTGAGAGACTTTCCTCCTTGTGTGCATGCTTGTTCAAACAGCCTTTGTCTATCAAAGGAACCCGTGTAGCTTTATTAGCAAGGAATGCTAGCCCCATCCCCCTGCCAGGAAGAATGAAAACAAGTCACATGCTTGCACTTAGGTACAGTTTGAAAGGGAAGTTTGAAAGCGAAAAGTAGCTGTTGGGAAATCAAGGAGCTGAAACATTGATGCCTGTATTTCTCCATATAGGTGCGGGAGATGGAGGCGGAATTGGAAGATGAACGAAAACAGCGCTCCATTGCCGTGGCTGCCAGGAAGAAGCTAGAGATGGACCTGAAGGATTTGGAAAGCCATATAGACACTGCTAACAAGAATCGTGAAGAAGCCATCAAGCAGCTCCGCAAACTGCAGGTGAGAAGCTGCAACTGTTTTAGCTGTCAGTGTAGAGCATTTACCCAGGGAAATGGGATACAAGATTTCACCTCATGAGAACCATGCATCAGTGTCACAAGAGCAGCAGAGCCTTGTAGCAATTTACTGCAAAAGATTTATTGGCATTTCAAACATCCTTCTAACCCTGATCTGCCTGTTTAACTCCCTGGGAGACAAGCTGTAGGGAAAGTCCACTCTAGTGCTCGCCTTGTGTCAGTGTTTTTGGAAAGGATTATGGAGCTGCAAAGCTTAGAGGGACTTAAATACCATTTAGGCCTTCTCCTGCCCCAAGACAGTTCTGTTATGCTTTTGTAATTCCTACAAGCATTTGATCTGTTCTTAGGAAAAACTCCAAATCCTCCCTAGACTGTCCATTCTATTGCTTCACTAGAAAGCTTGCTGTACCCTCCCTTTCCTCCCTCTGTATCTGATGAGATTATTTTTTTTTTTCTGCAATTTAAGCAGGTCTGTTTGCATCCGTTACTGCTTCTCCTTGTTAATTGTGAAACAGGAAAAGGACGATTCCTTTTGTTTATACAGCAACCTTTTTGGTAGCTGAAGAGGAATCCCTGTTTCTGTTTTCTCTTCATGTTTCCTTAAGACAAACAAACGCAAGTTGTTAATGTGGATGCTCTGAAATTCATCTTTTTTTTGTTCTCCCTTTTCAGGCACAGATGAAGGATTACATGCGGGAACTGGAGGACACACGTACTTCCAGAGAAGAGATCTTGGCACAGGCCAAAGAAAACGAGAAGAAGCTGAAGAGCATGGAGGCAGAGATGATCCAATTACAGGAGGTAATGGAATATGCGTTCAAGTGAAGGACTTGTTCGTTTTCTTTGGCCAAAAACTAAGTGTAGCAGTCAAACCTCGAGTGGTTATTTCCTTTCTTTTGTACTTTTTGCTCTGCTCAAATAGGAGGTCCGCTTCAAAATGCAGAATTTGGACCTTTTTTGACAGCTGTGACAGGAGTGTAGAAAACAAAGGAAGCTGTGGGGTGGGTGGGGAACAGACCGTGTCTTATAATTAAGTCTGGATCTAGCTAGAGACCATACCACCCTTTACCAGTAACTACTTTTTTCTATGCTGCATTAATTGGTAGCTTCCCATTGGATCACTGACCGTCTCGTTTTCATTCCAGGAACTTGCAGCTGCTGAGCGTGCCAAGCGCCAGGCCCAGCAAGAAAGGGATGAGCTGGCTGATGAGATTGCCAACAACAGTGGTAAAGGGTGAGTAATGTTCCCTGTTTAAGGGTGGAGGATCTGGTTTGAGAAAATACTTTGCAAGCTGTTATTTTTATGTAGACTGCAGCACGCGCTGTATCCCCTCTGCTCTGGAAAGACTGAGCTTATCCTGTAAAATTAGAAACGGTGAATTTTCTCCAAGGCATTAGTGCCACCAACATGATTTCATGATTCTGTGTCCTATAGAGCACTGGCTATGGAGGAAAAGAGACGCCTGGAGGCACGAATAGCTCAGCTGGAGGAGGAGTTAGAAGAAGAACAGGGCAACACAGAGATAATCAATGACCGGCTCAAGAAGGCAAATCTTCAGGTACCTGTTCAGGCTGCATGTGCCAGCAGGGGTTCTCTAGTCTGTGTAAATTGTCAAACTGCACTCAAAGTAATGCCAGCTGCTGCTTCGTGTACAGTGCAGGCCCTCAGAAGTCCGTAGAAGCAAGCAAGATGAAACACATGAATACCACAATACAGAAAATAGGGTGGGCAGTCAGAGATGATGTTAACTCACTGTTTTTGATCATTTAGATCATTGGGTAGCTGGAACAATCTCCCAAGTTTATTTAAACAACACAAACAACAAAACAAACCCAAAACCTCCCAGTCCCTTTTTTCTATATAAAGGAATTATGAGAAAGATGAGCTGTAGCATGCTGCTCCAACTTGGCATGCTGAACAGTGCCACAGTGTGTTTGGAAAATGACTTTTCTGCCAGTTCTATGCTTCTTCAAATGGACTAACCATATGGAATTTGTTAGGCTGCTATAGAAACCGTGATCTTAATCTGCCTGTTCTCTGCCATATTTTATCTGCCCAACTTTGAGAGTCAAGCATGTTGTTTTCTTAGCGCTCCAAAACCAAGGAGCTAGGGCTGATCATTTCCCAAACGATTGTTCACTCTGGTGGATGAGCACATAATTCTCTACTTGGTTGACTGTTAGCCACAGCCCTGGTTTGGAAGTGGACCAAGTTCTTGCCCTTTCACCTTTGAATGTCGGTATTTTTAAGCTGCTTCTTTGTAGTGGAAGTAGACGGACAGTAAATAAATGATAAATTAGTAAAGCACACATATTGGATCCACTTGCCTCAGGCCTTCACCCCAGAAAGCATTGTATGCGATTGTCAAATTTAGCCCTAAGAGGAGGTTGATAAACCTGTTATTCAAGGAATTACTTTGAAAATCTGGGTAAACTTAAGATATTCTGAGAAGTAGCCTGCCTACAAACAGCTCCCTCTGTATCGGAGTTATTCCAGGTATTCAGCTCACCCCGAGGGTCCTTTTTTCTTTGTGTGTCAGCATGTGTCTGAGAAATAAATCAGCCTTTCAGGCTGCAGCGCTCGGTATGCTGAGTACTTCTCTCTGCAGATTGATCAGATGAATGCTGACCTGAATGCTGAGCGTAGCAACGCACAGAAGAATGAGAACGCTCGCCAGCAGATGGAGCGCCAGAACAAGGAGCTGAAGCTCAAACTGCAGGAGATGGAGAGTGCGGTAAAGTCCAAGTACAAGGCTACCATCACAGCCTTGGAAGCAAAGATAGCGCAGCTGGAAGAGCAGTTGGACATGGAGACAAAGTATGTCCTAGTATAAACTCTGTCTGTTTTACAAACCTCCACCCACTCTGGCATTTTAAGTTCTTCTGAACAAATTCTGATTTTACGAGAGTGAGTGAAGGCTTCATCCTAGGTATACTGGGTAGTACAGATGTAAGATCTTGGTAAACCTTCCTTGTTTTTCACTATAGAAACTTCTAGCTTCTTCCAGACTTAATCACTCATAAAACTGCAGCTGTGGTACACTTGCTGTCCCTCTGTAGCTTCAGGAAAGGTCATATCTGTGTGACATCAGTGCCTTTTGGTCATTTTTGGGAAACATTGCCTCCCATCCCCCCTTTTTTTCTAAGTAGGATGACTTTTGCTATCTTCCTAGTTTCTAATTTGCTCAAGTCAGGTCATCTTGTTGGGAACAATGGGAGATAAGTTCTTGTCTGAGCATCACTGTATTTCTGTGTAGGGAGCGCCAGGCTGCCAGCAAGCAGGTGCGTCGTGCCGAGAAGAAGCTGAAAGATATCTTGCTGCAGGTGGATGATGAGAGGCGTAATGCTGAGCAATTCAAAGATCAGGTGTGTATAGTTACCTGCAGCATTGGTGAGTCTTCTGGTGGGAGGACTTCCCTTCTGTGACCAAGGCATCATCTCCATGTAAAAGGCCTCTGGCATTAACCTTCCTATGGATTTCTCTTCTTTTCCCTCACTGTCATAATTACAAGATGACACAGATGAAAATGTAATGCTTTTAAGGAAAAGCTTGGAGCTGTCAAGTCCTAGGTGGCTTCCTTCAGAAAGGGAAGAGGGGCTTTGGAAATTCTGCTTTTTGCTGCTCTACCTACTGTGCTGTAACTGGGGAAACATTGAGCTCTTCTCTTTTTTTTTTTCTTTTTTTTTTTCCTCTCCCCGTACACGCTCAGGCGGACAAGGCAAACTTGCGCTTGAAGCAGCTGAAACGCCAGCTTGAGGAAGCAGAAGAGGAGGCCCAGCGAGCTAACGCATCCCGTAGGAAGCTCCAGCGTGAGCTGGAGGATGCCACTGAAACAGCCGATGCAATGAATAGAGAAGTCAGCTCCCTGAAGAGCAAACTCAGGTAAGGCAGAGCATTTTGTGCAATACCTTGGCAGCCAGTCCAGTGTAGTCTTGCTGTAACTGCTCCCAGTGGCAGCTGCCCGCAGCAAACAGCATGGCCAGGTACTTCCTTACCTGTTTTGGGGCTTTGAGCAACCCTGGTCTAGTGGGAGGGAGGTGTCCCTGCCCATGGCTGGGGGGTTGGAACTAGATGATCTTTAAGGTCCCTTCCAACCCAAACCATTCTATGATTCTTTCCAAAGCCTGTCCTGTCTGGTGAGTTCAGTGAAACCTTGTCTTACTGATGTACTGTCCATCCCACCCTAGGCGCGGGGACCTGCCATTTGTTGTGACACGTCGAATTGTCAGGAAGGGTACAGGAGAGTGCTCCGATGAGGAAGTGGACGGCAAGGCAGATGCTGGTGATGCCAAAGCTACTGAATAAGTCCTCCCATTTGACCCAGGTTACACATGATGGAGTGACCCATCCATCCCTCCCCTCTTCCATTGGACTTTCAGCAAACCCTCTCCTCCTAAATTGGCTGGGGATCTGCAGAGCAAGCCCAGCTCTGTGTATCTGGAGCCATTGGGCATCTGTGTTCCCAGTTTCCTCCTCTTTCCAGTTTCCTAATCCTCTGTATTTAATGCCAAAGAGTTGGGGCTCTGAAATCTGACCAGCAGTTTGGCCACTACAAAGGCCTGTAGAAGAACTGTCTGTGCCATGTCTGCTGGTGAATCCTTACACAGTTTGGAGGGAGTGGGGTTAGGGAAAGATTATTTTTGCTGTAAATCTCCTTTGTCTTCGATTCTAGCTGCAGGGAAGCTCCTTTCTGTATTCTTTCCCCTCCCTCTTTGTTTGCTTTTGGCAATCATGTTCAGTGACCTCAGACTTCTGCCTCTTTTAATCTGCCCACCCACGTGGTTTGGGAGCAGTTTCAGGAAAAACGGTGTGCTTTGGCCATGGCAACTTGCCCTTTCTTCTTTCATATGTTTCCAGGGAGGGGTGAAGAGGGAAGCTCCTCTTGGGACCAGTTACCTGGAGGACTTGCCAAAGTTGTCCTTTTTTTTTTTTTTTCTTTATTTTTTTTTTCCCTCTTCTAATTTTTACTGTCTGGACAGATCTCTGAAGTGCAATGATGTCCTGTTAGTGTCTCTGCCTCTGAGCGGTTTCATCTAAAGTAGCGTGGACCAGTAGTTAATGACGGGCTGGGGAAGCAGAACAATGTCCTTGTGCTTGTCTGAGAATCTCTGGGGGACCAAATATATTTAATGGCAATAGACAGAATCTAGGGGAACTTAATAGGGTAGTGGGCAGAGGGTGGGGATAAGGGGAGGGAAAGCCTTCTTTTATTGACGTGTCCAAGCCTCTTGCACCTGCTCTATAACCAGGGGTTGGGATTAGTTATTGTGCACCATTGACTAAGAGTATATTAAAAAACCTTTAATCTGCACAGATATATGTAAGGCCTTTGTATCTCTCGTAATAAGTAATTAAGAAAAAAATAAAGGTCTTTATCACTGCCTTTCTATTGGGACCATGGTTATATATAGATAGTCTTTACTTTTCTACACCGTACACTGGTTGCTGGATTTACCTGTATTCTTAACCATATTGTATATGCTGCATTTAGACCTACTTATGAGCAAAGTAAAAATAATTAAATATGAAGCGCCATACTGTATGCCTGAAGCGCTCTAAATGCAGGAGCCTTATGTCCCAATTGCTGTCACAAAAAAAAGATTAATTTTTTTTTTATATAATAAAAGTGCCTTAGCATGTGCCTCAGCTGTGTGTCACCACTACAGTCAGTAATGGTTTACTGGTGCTCCACTGATGTTACCAATAAAGATTATCCATGTGCTGCAGTCTGTGTGCGCGTGTTGCCGTTCCCTCCTTCCCTAGGTGCACCAAAGATCAGATGCGTCGCCTCCAAAGGTAGCGCCTGTGGTGTCAGAGCATCGGCCTGTCCTGTCAGCAGCGCTGCAGACATCCCCTGGCGCCGAGTGAGCGACTCTCCATAGCCGAAATCAGGCGTTATGGCACCCTCAGTGTGCCACCGGGGCAGCTGGCAGTGGCCAACACGGGGGATTTTGGAGGAAGAGAATGCACCTCGTTTGTGCATTTTCAGAGAGTTACCTATTCAAAACAGGAGGCTGTGACTTTTATCTGAGCTAGTTCTGTTCTTGGCCTGTGGATGGTATTTCTGAGTCTGTAACTAACAACCGTGCAAACAAACTCTCTTCTTCACTTTTATTTCCAATCTCGGGAGTCACTGGAAAGTGAGGTTAGTGGAGGAGGTGACAGATGTCTAGAAGTCTCTTTTATCAATGGATTGTCAAAATTGCCTTTCACTAATCTTCCAGCTTGTCCCCAGAAAAATCTACTTTTTGTTACATTTTTGCTAGAAATAGAAAAACCTGTGGCTGTATTCATCGTATGGTCCGTGGCCCTTTGAACTGCGCCAGGTGTGTTCACGTGTTCCGGTGCTACAGCCAGGGCATAAAAAGCTAGAGCGTGATGCCAGCACCTGATAATTGTAACCTCGTCCTTTTCATCCTGTGTTGGCAGAGTTTTAAAACTTGATGTGAAAGTCTGAGTTAGAAATTGTGGCTGGGGCTGGGTCAGAGCCTGGGCGGAAGTGCCGGGGAAGGAAGCGCCAGTGTTCACCACGAGGGCTACGGCGCGGCCGGCAAGTGCTGCTGCCAAGGCTGGTGCTGGTAAACAAGGAGCAGGGAGGGTGCAGCTTACAGTAAACTCCTTCTCAGGGGAGCACGTGTGTCTGCTCAAAGGGTGGGATTTCTGTCTAAGCAAATGGTGAGAGGGAAAAAAGTCTTCTCATTAAGAAACATAAGCGTAGGCAGAAGTTTAAAAAAAGAAAAAAGGGGGGGGGGAGGATGTGCAGAAGGAGGAGGGATGAAGATTCACCACATGCTGCCGTGTGTGTGTAGTCACATCAAGGGGTCAGTGTGAGCATGAACAACTTTTGACGTTACATTACACAGGCTGCAGCTTTTTGAAAGCCTGAATAGGGATTGATGTGTGAAGGGATGGAGATGCGTTCGTGGCACGTGGAAGACAGGCGCTGCTCTGCTGGTGTCTTGTGGATGCACTTAAAAACAGGACTGGAGTTACTCTCGTCTGGGAGTTTATTCGTTCAGATACTTCGATCTTTTTCCAAAGTGTTTTGCAGAAAACATGTAGGGTATCTTTGTGAACAGCGTGCCCTTTAAATTACATTAACGTTGCTTTCCCCATCATAGGAGCATCTTGAAATAACACCAGCTGGCCAGGCACTGCTGTGATACAGAGTGGAACTGCCCTAACACCTGTGCTGACGGCATGATGACCCTTTTCAGCTCAGGCTGCTTTTTGTGCCCTTTGCATTGCGGTGTGTGAGCCGGCGTACTGCTGGGATGCTGCTCAAGATGGAAAGAGACTTGTGTCTTTTTTTCCACTGGCACAGTACTTTCCTTCAACTTTCCTTTTCTCTTGGTCCAGCCCTGTGGAAGGGCCAAAATTAGTATCCCGCAACATTTTCCACTTTGCAGAGTGCAACCTTGAGCTAGTGAGTTCTCCTGCCTCCAGGTTAGTTGCTCTTCTGTGGATCTCTAGAGCTGCTAAATGCCTCACACAGGTTTTCCTGCAATTTTGGGGATGGTCCGAGTAGGTGAGCGGTTACAAATGCTGTAATAAGTGAGAGTGGAAAAGAGATTGAACTGGGACCTGATCTGCAGGCCCTGTGTTCCAGTCGTTCCTGGAAGTCCGTGCTAGAGCTCTGTTTGTTGCCTGCATGATGCAACCTCAGGGCTGATCCCAGTAGGCATTGGAAGGGTCTGAATGAGAGGGGCACGGGGACGTAGTGTCAGACGATGCAAGGGATGATGGTAAAGTTGATTTCAAACACTCCTGTCCCTGCACTGGACCATTGTGCTGGCACCAAGACTCTGTAAACTAGATCATTAAAGATAATAAACCTGGCTAAAAAAAAATAAAAAATAATTGATGCAGGTTACAGTGTGGACCCTGCAGGCTGTTGTAAGAGCAGAACTGAGGGGCAGAGCAATCGGCCCTGTCACAGCCCCGGGGAGACGGAGGTAAATCACTATCAGTGAGAGCAGCTGAGCGCTCGGCTTGCTCCTGCTCCAGCTTCCCCCCGGGCAGAGTGAAGGCAGTGGCCATTAGAGCCAGCTCCAGCTGGGTTCCTGGGCTGCAGCAGCAGTGACCTGCCAAATTTAGGATTTAACCCTCTTCCATTTCCTCCCCAAACTGTCTCAAGTACCACTTTAATGTAAATGGAGAATTGCTTTGTCAAAGCCCAGGGTGCAGATGAAATGGCTGCGGGGCTGGGATGCCTCAGTGACAGGCACGGGAGGGAGGGAGAGAGGGGGGAGCTATGGTGGAAAACTGCATCCTTCCCTGCTGGGAGGGAGACGTGGGCGAGGGACGCTTCAGAGCAGCGGTTTGAGTGATCTGGAACTAAAACACAGGCTGCTGCGGCCCAACTAGAGATCAACAACAGGCCCCAGGGGCATGTGAAGCATTAACTGTTGGCCCGGGGGCATCCATCCGTGCGGATGCACAGCCTGGCTCCTGGCACTCAGCAGGGAGGGAGCTCTGGAGCTGGTGTGGGTCCCCCTAGCCTGGCTGGGTACAGGGCTGGGCTCCCTGTCCTGGGACCTGCCCAGCCTGGTCTGGAGATGCCTTGTCCCAACCCTGCTGGCAAGATCCCAGCTGTGTTGCTTTCCCTGAAGAGCCCGGATCCCAGCTTTGCCGGGGGCATGTCCTTTCACGCTCTGTCTCCAAGCACAGCCAGAGACAGTAGTCCCAGTTCCAGGATAGATAGCTAATACTAGTAGATAAGTGTTTGCTGTCTCTCTGGACCTATTTCTTTCCTTCCTCTGATGCCAACAGTGGGAGCAAAAGCAGAAGGAAAAGGAGGAAAAACCAAAAAAAAAACAAACAAAAACTCCTCCAGTCCTAAATTGGTGACTCTCACGTGCTTGCTACCATTTTGAGCCAGCGTGGCCGAGCAAAGCAGCAGTGCAGCAAGAGGGAAAGAAAAACGTGAAACATCTTGAGCGATGATGGTCTGGCAGGTGAGAGGAGAGGCGCTGGAGTTCCTTCTCAAGTCAGCTCCCTGCGGGGGGGCAGCCTCCCTCTCCGAGAGTGGGGAGGGCTGGCCTATGGCGCTTTCAATTCGGGTAAAATGCGCAGAGAAAGGGCACTTAAGCGTCAGCTAGGTAAAAGTACCCTCACACTGGACTGGGCCGTCGCTTGGTTGCGTGTATGAGGAGCGCTTAAGGCAGGCTGCCCTCCCCGCTCACCCACGGCGCTGAGGACATGCGCAGGCAGCAGAAGTCCGTAGGACGCGACGCTGCCAGGGTGCGCGTGTGCCCCGCGGGAGAGGTCTGCCCTGGGGGTTTCGCTATTGCTCAGCTCCCCGGCCCTAGGGAGGAACAAGGGAGGAAATAGGGAAATGATGGTGCTGCTGGAGCAGCTGGCCTTGCCATGCTGCCTTACTCATAACGCGGTTGTGTGCGCTGCTAATTAATCTGGAATTATGCTGTCAATGGCTTCATTCACTACAGCCTTAATTGTCTTTGGATGGAAATTGTGTGGAATCTCATGGAAGAGGGTGTTACGTTAGGGTGTGTTGCTTGGGATCACTTTCTTAGGCTCCCTTTTAGTAGAGGAGCCATCACCCAAATCCCTGACCTCGTGTAAGGCCGGGGGGCTTTGTGGCCAGAAAAAGTCTCAGTGGGGACAAGTTATGAGTGGAGGGGGCGGGCTGTGGTCAGCTGAGAGATTTGCCGAGAAGCAGCGAGATGCTGAAGCGCATCGCCAAGAGCTGGGCTGACCAGCCGGCCCCATAAGGCAGCCTACGCCAGCTTTGTGGGTGAAGTGATGACTTGGAGGGGAAAAAAAACACCTCACCAACCCTTGGAGCTGTAATCAAAGAAATTTTGCTTCTTGCTTTTCATTCCCACTGTATCCAGGGAAACATCTCTGTGTGTTGCCTTATAAAGAAACAGCATCGCACCAGAGCCGAGCCCACCTTTCACTTTTCCTCCCCCAAACTCCTGACGCTGAGCTCTCCTGCTGCGGCAGGGAGGGAAGCATCCTTTCCCCTAGCCCAGGCTCTTCCCTTCCACACCCTGTTTCCCAATCCTGGGCTGTCCCCGGGGGGCTTGAGAGGACCCTGGCAAAACCTCCCAGCCCTGCAGGCTTCTGGGTGGGTGCAGCCCCCCCAGGCTGCCCCATGGCCAGCGGGCGTGTGCCAAAACCTTGCTGTTTCATTTCCTTCTCAGCACTTCCCCTCTGAGGGCTGAGAGGGGCACAGGGGCTGCGTGCACCGTGCCTGGGCTGCCAAATTCATCCTGGGTCGGAGCTGGCTCTTACAGACCCTGTTTCTGCCTCCCAAAGCCTCCCCTGCAGCCGGTGCAGGTGCGAGGAGCTTCACCTCTGGAGGAGAGACCCAGTCCCAGGCAAGGCTCTCGGCTTGCAATAAGAAATGCTAACGATGTCGTTAGAAACTGCAGCGGGCTTTGAAGCAGAGGTATCAGCAGAGCCAAAAAAGGTTTTAACGAGGTAACACGCGGCCCAATTTGCTGTGCAGGCTTTTGATCCCTTCTGCTGTCGATGTAATTGCGTGCCGCACCGCTCATAGCTCGCCGGCTCGTTGTTTTCAGAAGCATGAGGCACCCAGCTGTCTCGCCCTGATGTGTGCTTGTGGGTAAGGCGCGCATAAGGCTCTTGATCAGCTTTTGCTTGAAGCCCAGCTCACCATTTCCCTCTCACCTGGGAAGTTTCTGGGAGACAACTTCAAAGACACGGCTTCTGCTCCAGAGAGGATCCGCAGCTAAGAAACCGCAGTGGGACCCCACGCGAGGAAAGGTGCCGGGTTTGTGCTCTCTGTGTTTACTCAGGCCCTTGCTGTGAAGCTGAAGGGAGTTTATCGTCATGACACCCCGTCCCCTTTGCTAAGGGCAGTGCTCAGCTCTCTGCTGCAGCCGGGGAGTTTGGGTCCGAGGAGAGACGGCCAGCGCAGCCAGCAGCCCTGGTGTTCCACTGGAGGGTAACACACAGCATCTCCGTGGCGCAGGAGGGAATCTACACCAAGAGGAAAACCTCCCCTACCCCAGAGGTCGTTCGCCTGCACCCCTTCCCCAGGCAGAAGCTGAGAAAAACAGAGGTGTTTGAATAGAAAAGCCGGCGGAGTGGCTGGGGACAAGTGCCTGAATGTGCAGGGCTGACTGGTGCAGGACACGTGTCCCCGCTGCCACCGACAGAAGCGTCGGGACAGGGATGGGACCAGCACGGATGTTCCAGCAGCCAAGGATGCGGTGCCACGTGGAGCGTGGCCTGTGGGGCTGGTCCTCCCCTCGCAGGGCGTAGCGCGTCCCCAGCGTAGCTTTGGGGGGACACTGACAAGCAAAGTCTGCCACCGTGTCCCCAAGAAGGGACCCGACTTGTTTACTTTGGACAGCAGATGAATGAGGGTTAGGGACAAAATCAGAGCGAGAGGGACCAGATCACAGCTTCTCTGTGGCTCCTCTCTCATTATCTGGGTGCAGAGAGGCATGTGACGGAGAGAGGAGGTGGTCACCCACCACATGGACATGGGAGGAGCTGCATCCAGGATTATTGTGCAGGACGGTCTGGAAATAGCCTCTCTCCAAAGCCAGATTCCAAGGTCTTGGTGGACAGAGTGACCGTTCCCTGTTCTGCTGTCCATGCCCTGACAGAGGAGTCCCTCAAAATCTTCCCTCGGCATCCCCCCGGCACCTCTGCAAGCCGTGCTACGGGGTGCCTGCTCTCTATAGGGCCGCAGTACCTCCGGCTCGCCCAGCAGGAGAGGCTGCCTCACCACACCGCCGTGGACTATTAAAAGCAGCAAGATGATTAAAATAAACTGTCACAGAACATTCATACCAAACAAAAAGCATGAGCTGGAATCCTTCGTTTCCTAGCAAAGTTAATCTGTATTTGCAGGCATGGGAGATGCCCTGGAGTCGGGAGGCGGCCGGGCGATGCTGGCAGGACACTCCCCAGCCCCACTTGTCCATCGGCAAGCGGTGTGTGGGCAGGGTGACTCCAGTTTCCCCCCTCGAACAAAGCCTTTCCTGACTGCTGGGGAGGAGGAAGGAAACACCCCGCAGCGGGAAGAGCTGTGGCTGGAAAGGCCGGTGTTCTCTTCCCGGCCGCAGCAGAGCCACGGCTGCGCTGCAGGAGGGGGAGAGGTGCCTGGGTGGGAGCTCATGGGGCACCTCTCGCCCGCAGCCGGGGCTGTGGGGTTGAGCCCTGTGCTGGTGTCTCCGGGGTAGGCGTATTTCAGAGGCAGAAAACCTTCCTGCCCTGCTCTTGCAGGGTCAGGTGTAGGCACTGCAAAGGGTGCGACACGACTTCGGCCACGCTTCCCGGTATTCCCTGCAGTAGGCGAAACACGGTACTGGGGTCTGCTAGACGGACGGGTGCCTCCCCAGCACCAAGAGCCCCCCAGGCCGTGCTTGCTGTTGCACCCTGATCGTGCGCTTTCTCTGGGCTCAAGTTGGGCTTTGAACCGCCCCGTTCCCACCCACCGAGGCAAAGAGGGCTCCCTGTGAATTGTAGCGGGCTGGTAGGACTTTCGCTCACCCCGGGGCCAACCAGAAGAGCCCACGGCTCCCTTCTGCACTCGGTTTCCTCCAGCAAAGATTAGAGGCTCCCTGACATCCCTCCAGCTGGTCCCAGCACCCTCCTGCCTGCCCAACGGGGCCCCTGCCATTACTAAAAACGAGGCACTTTTAAGCTCTTGTTTAGGCTGAGGGTAAAGCCTTGGTTGCAACCACTCAAGTTCCTTTGTTGGGACGACCACGGCCACCCCCTTCCCAGGTCTACCAGCCCTGCGTCACCTCGCACACAGCTGAAACTGGGGACCCATCTGTACATGGAGCAGGGCGAACCCGCCACGTTTAAGTCGCCAGGTGAGAGGGAACCAAGCAGCAGCGATGGGTGGCACAGACAAGAAAATTTTGCTTTGACATAATTTGTTCCCTTTACCTACTTATCTTTTGGGTGCTGCCTTTTCTTCTCCCTAGTTGTGACCAGCACAGCCCTTCTCGCCAACCCGGGCAGCTACTGAGCCAGGTCAACGACTGCTCTCATGTGGTTTTGATACTACTGCTCTCTGGTTTTGCTGAGCAGTGAATAAATAAAATATTTGCTGTCTTTTCTCTATTTATTTTTTCTTTTTTATTCTTTTTTTTCTCCTCTCCTCTCTTCAAGTGCTTTGATGCCTGTCATAGCACAACATTTCACAGAAAATAAGAAGTGCTGATGGCAATTCCTGCTCTGCAATTTGAAATCCTGTCCTCTTAAAAAAAAACACAAAAAAACCCCACACTGATGGGAGAAAGACCAGTGGTGAAAACATGAAACCTGGCTTTAGCGAATGCTCACACCCGTGTCTGCAGCTGGGCATAGGCTTCTGTAGAAGCTGTCGGGTAAAATTTGGGGATGTGTAGATCTGGTAGGGTCCTAGTGCTAAACTACAGCCTCAGAGGATGACGTGGGAATTGTGGATGGAGAATATCGGCTGTGACTGATGGTCTGGGATGCGTTTAAAAATTAAGTAGCTCAGAAAACTAATGAAGAATGGTTTCAGCTGAGAAATTTCTCATGGGTTGAAAAACTGGAGGAAGGGGATGAATTATCAGCGCTACAGCAGGTGAAAAGGGGTCGCCTTATTTATTTCCGAAGCACAGCAAGAGGCGATGTGTACTTACCTGTGTTGATTATGAGCCCCGCTGAGCTTGATTATAATCTGCTCTCCCGGGCAGGCATGCTGCGCTCGGCGGCACGGAGGAACCGCAGAAGGAATTTGTCTGCGCCGGGATGAAATGTGGTTACTGGCTGCCACGCTGCAGCAGGGGCTTGTTTCTGAGGGGAAAAAAAGGGACACGGGGGCAGTTTCTTGCAGCTGGTAATTTTTTTTTTTTTTTTGGCCTGTTTCTGACTGGCGTGGTGCCGTGACACCTTGCTGGCGTCTCGTCACAGGGCAGAGCTGAGAGCATGAGGCAATCTTCTTCAAAACCAAGCAACGGCGTGGTAATAGCTTTATGTTAAAAGCAGAGAGTTGCTCTAAACTAATTCTAAAGCAGACGCTCCGTAGAAGTAGAGGAGCTGGGAACTGCTTTGACAGTGGTTTTAGCTGGAGCTCGAGCAATTTATCAAAGGAATTACCTGGCGTGATGGCGGTGCTAGAAGGGTCTGGGCTCAGTGACACAGGGTGGCCTTTCCCCTCTCAGAACAGACATCTTCTACCTAAGGATTAAATCTGAGCATTTACAAAGGACAGATGGAGCAGTTGCTCCTTCTCTTTTTGACAACACGCTGCCTCAGGCCACGCAAGAAGGCTTGGAAGAAGCAGGCCTGGAAAAGCTTGCTTCTGCTGGCAGAACCCCGAGGTTCCTCCAAGACCTCAGCACCCGTCTCAGTTTATGTTTCAGGAGCCGTCGTATCGTGACCCGGTGTTTTTCCAGTGGTGACAGTTAGAAAACCAGGGGGATTCACGAGCAGCCTGATCTCTGCCACTGGGGACAAGGTGAGCCACGGGCAGCACGAGCAGGGATTTTGGGCACACTGCAGAGACCTCGGCGGGTGCTGGGGAAGAAGGCGGCTGGAGCAGAGGCAGGGCAGTGAGCCCCAGCTTATGGGCTTATGCTCCTGGTAGCTCTGGAGCCTTTGACGAGTTTTTGGTAGCGGACGGGTGAGTTTGTGGCTGTTCAGGATACAAACGTCTGGGTTCTCATTTCTCCTCATCTCCCTTCTCCTGCTACTGGCTCCCAAGGGAAAGTTCCTGCTGCAGGAAAGGGTAAGAAAAGAAAAACCACAAAAGCAGGGAGCTGAGGGACACAGGGGGTGAAGCAGTCCCCAAGGGGCTGTCCTGCTGGAGCAGATGCAGGGATGTTGGCAAGGGGGCTGCAGCAAGGGCGGACATCACCCACGCATCCAGGCTTGGGTTCCCATGGCTCCAGGCCAGCCGGGAGCTGCAGAGGAGGGCGCAAGCTGAGAGTGTGCCTCCAAATCCCCAGTGGCCTTCTAACAGCAGGAGCCCTTGGGACCCAGCATCCAGCACCGTGCGGGGTGGTGGGGGTCCAGAGCATCCCCCTCCAGGCGGGGTGGGCAGCCGGAGGAGACGGAGTCCCTGGGAGAGGCACCGGCGAGGGGCGAGCAGCCCCTGCAAGGAGCAGAAAAGAGAGGGGCTGAGGCTTTCTTAAAGCCTTATGTGTTTGCGTGTGCACGTGGGTGTCTGTGTGTGTGCGTACATGTACGTATAAGCTTACATACGGGTGCGCACAGACGCATGCGTGTAGCTTTGCATTAAGGAGAACGTGGGTGTTTTCCAGGGTAAAGTCCATTACGCAGCTATTGTAATTAACCTCTAAATACATACTGCAAACTGAGGAAACTTGGTGTTAAGGTCAAACACAAAGTGTATTTGGTGAGCGTGTTAAGGTAAGCAATGTACAGCTGAAGCACCCAAAGGGGCTGATGGCTGGAGAATGGGAATGAAGGGGAGAAAAAAAAATACCGTGTCTTTAAAAATAAGTGTAAGTGAGTCTGGGAGCGAAAACTAAATTGACTCCTCCAGAATGACATGGTTATAACCTGGTACCGCAATTACATTTATTTAGGTGCCCTACCTGTGCATTCCCACTGCTGAAGAACACACTCGGATTGCTTCCAGCATTCCCCTCTGCCCTAAATTGCCTGAATTTATAGCACGTACTTGGGAGACTCCGGCAATTTCCCTGTTCCATATTTAACCCGTGTTACCCAAAGCACCTCAACTCCGTTCCGAGCACAACTCATGTGAAGGTAAGTGGTATTAGTAAAGTCTGAGGCGAGCCTCTGGAGGGAGCGGGGCCAGCAGGGCAATCGTAATCCTGAGTCACACAGCCCGTTTCTGGGTCGGCCGGCCCCTGCGGCGTAGGGCTGGTGTCCGCGGCCAGCGCCAGTGTCACTCAGGCAGGGATTCCACCAAGGTTTTATCACCCGCTTCACAGGCAGGGCTGTGGAGATCCCCTTCTGAACTTCGCATGGGCTGGTACCGTTTTATTTTGGTTTGAATTCGCAGCCCTGCCCGCCTTCCAAGGGGCTGTTCAGCAGGCAG
Source organism: Rissa tridactyla (assembly GCF_028500815.1). NCBI lineage: Eukaryota > Metazoa > Chordata > Aves > Charadriiformes > Laridae > Rissa > Rissa tridactyla. The sequence goes on along the minus strand of NC_071466.1, from coordinate 161,879,588 downwards.
GGACAGGAGAAGGGGCTGGAAAACATGACTAAATATGGCTGTGTTTCTGATTGCTACAGACTGTGGGATTAGCGGCCCCTTCTTGCCAGCAGCCACAGCTGAAGTTCCCAATGTTCGAGGAGCACCGAGAAGAGCTGCAGTCCAGCCCTCCCCCCTCTTTTTTTTTTCCTTTTTTTTTTTTTTTTTTTTTGTTTTCCACGGAGAAATCTGCAACCTATTGTCTGGGCTAGCAAATTTGGCACCCTCCAGCCGCCTATAAAATTGCATTAGGCGTTTATATTTCCTGTAGTGAATTATGGGTTGTCTGGATTTTGGATGATTCCGGGCCTTGGTGGGTTTTTTTGGTTTGTTTTTTTTTTTTTTTCAGTAGGGGCTACAAATTGCATTTGAAATAATTTCATCTTCTTGGAGATAAGAGAGGACTGGCAATTGGCAGAGCAGACGGATGTGTTCTGAGACAGATGTGGGCAGCTTCCCCTGCCTCCAACTTGCACCCACAGCACAGCCCTGATTCAGGGTACTCGCCTTGTCCAGAAGCGTGTCAGTAACCACATCGATCACAATGATCTTTCTCATGCTTAAAGTTAAGCAAGTGCTTAAATGTCACGCTGAATCACAAGAAAACGATTTCTTCGCACTCTCACAGTCAGTCCTCTTGACCCAGCTGGCTCTGTGTTCATGCACGCGTTGCATTTTGATGCAAACTCTTAGTATTTCTGCAGATGTGGCACGTACGGAGGATTTTCTTTACAAACTGGGGTTTGCCTAACTTTGAAAATATCCTCTTGACTCGCACGCAGAGAATTTATTGTGCTTTATCGACGTTTTCTAATTTGGATCTGAAGCCAGAGAGGCAGTAACTATTTCTGGAGTGGAGAAATCACGTAAAACCAGAAGTGTGTTTTCAAATCTTATTTGAAACGTGTGCTGTATCAGCAACAACTAGCATCGTGACAGGGTAAAATCAGATTGCAAGTGCTTATTGATATGATGCTATCATAAATTCACATAGCTCTTTTCTGTGCAAAGGAAAACCAATAATCTTTTGTAGAAAACATACAATCGAAGGGGCACAATTTTGGGATCACTTTTATATGAATAAGTAGTGTGCGTCTGTCCCGCTGAGACGAATGCTGGACTACTGAATAGCCAGCAGGTGGAGTCATCCATAATGTATGTGTTATGATCTGGAAAGTTGAATAAGTACGACTGGACACGTGGAAATTTCAGTTGAAAGTTGAGACCAAGGAAAATATGAGGAATGGAACTGGAAAACTCGGCGAGCGCGGAGGAGACAAAGAGCTAAAACTTTAGCAGCAGAAGAGGAGGGGCCTGCAAAATGTTTGGAATAGCGAAAAGCTGGAGCAATCCTGGAAACACTCCTGTGGCTTGGATCCCGAGGCGTAATTCATGCTGTTGTAATTTGCGCAGACGGCTGCCATCTCAAGGGAAGGCTGGAACAGCTGGGAAACATCAGGGTGTGGGCCTGCTTCAACCGCACACCCTTTCTTTATCCCTCCATCAGTCACAGAAGTGAAAGGTGATACAGGGCCTGCTGTAGAAAATATCTGCAAGCTGTTCTCTGCCCTGGGAGATGGCTCCTCTTGCTACTTGAGTCGTGTTAAGGACCAGCTTAGTTTGGCATTTTGTGTATAACAACGCACTTTCAAATGATTTTCAATAAAATGATTAGGGAGAAAGAATCAGCCTTGACTCCAGAGATCAGCCAGGTAGTAAACTGAGTTGTAACTGAGGGGCTCTAATAAACAGGGTACTTCACTGAAAACGGAGTTGCGTGATAACGCCGGTTCTGTTCGCATGATGTGCCCCACCACCGCGGCGGGTGTTTTGCTTTGTCCTTCCCTCCAGCTGCCTGTTACACCGAGAAATGAACGCTGCCTCCGGCAGGGCATGTGCCCTTCTCGAGCTGCGCAGCCTCCAGCCTATTTGGAAACGAGCAGTTGCAAATAATGATTTGTACCACCTGTTTGTCTGTGTGCCCACGTAGGCTGAATAATAACGTCATGGCCACTCGGCTGCTACAGGCTTGTGTCTGAGAGAGGAGAGGGCGGCACAGACCTGACGTACTTCGGAGACACAGTCAGGGATGTCTTTATGCAGGGGCTGTGGCTCCAGGGAGGCTACCGGAGGACTGCATCAACAGCCATCGCTGCTGACCCATTGACATAGACTCCAGCCTCCAACAACCTCTGGTTCACTCATGACAGGCAGCCGAGGGGAATAAATGCCAGGTATTTCCCTCCTTCCTGATCTCTGGCACCCAGAGGGTGGGGGAGAGCCAATGCATTTGGTTTGTCTTTTTTTTCTGGTCTGCGTCCCCATGCGCTCGCTGTGGTACCGCAGTGGCTCACGCTACTTGTCTTGAGCAGGTCTGCCCCGCTGTCTCAACAGGAAAGCAAAAGACCTTTAGTTTCCCAGACACGCTCTTCACACAGTTTCCTATTATTACAAGTTTTGGGGGTATGGTGGGAGGCCCCTTCATATTAGAAGTGATGAAGGACCTACTTTATTCCCCATCCTCCCAGGCGTAAGCAGTGCAGGCAGACGGCATTTTTATGCTAACTGCATATATGCAGATAACTGCATCTGCACTGCAGGTGTCGTACTGCTTTAGCAGCATTGGTATACCTGAAACGGAACAACTTTTGTACACGATGATGCCCCACAGAACCACAGACCAAGCAGCAATTAGCAACGATAAATGTGCTGCAGCAATGTTTGAAGCCGGCAGGAAAATAAGTCAGGAAAATAAGTCAGGAAAATTTTGCTCTGAGTTCTCTGGTTGATTTCCAGACATTGACATTGCTGCCCTGCCGGAGCACCGAGGTGCTCGCTGGTGCATGCTGAAGCCAGGTGTCCTCTTTGCAAGAGGTGGCACTGGGAAAAGAGGTGGCACTGGGTGCATTGTGGCTGTTGCCCCACTGACTGACAGCTGCCAGCACCCTTGCGTCAGTGTGACATATTGATATTGGCCTCCTGCCCCTGCATGGGGACTGGCATCCTTCCAGCAGACGGTTTAAGTCAGGTGACAAGGTCCTTGGATTTTGTTGACTTAGGTTATGTATTTTTGGCTGCATGCTAATTGGTGACAAGAAAAGGCAGCTTCTCTTAATAAAATTTTGTAGCAAAGAGCTGGCCCTAGATAAGCAAGGAGAAACATTTACCCACGCCTGTTGCTATGGAAAGCTCCATCACCGCTTCCTGCGAAACCAGGACCAAAGTGCAGGCTGAAACTTTACCTTGGCAGCACTTTGTTACCTGTGGGAGTTAGTGCTGTCAGGAGGAAGTGCATTTGGCTCCAGGAGCTTGGCTGGCAGGATAGAAACAGCAGAAAGGAGCAGGGTTGGGCAAGCCGCTAAACCTCCCCCGACCCGCTTAGCAGAGAGAGCGAATCCACCGGGAAGTAGAGGGGTGAAGCTGTGGGAGGCTGCGAGGGCAAGAGGGAGCCAGTCAGCAGGATGAGACATAACGTGTAGATGATGGAAGCAGCAAGAAACCGCCCTCAGTTGTGGTGGTGGAGAGGAGGGATTTGCTTTGAACTGTCTCCTAGTGATTTCTATGCCTTCGGGTCAAAGACTGAGTTTGTGCCTCACTTCATGCCTGTGCCTTAGAGCCTGCATGAGTCATTGCCTCTGCTCCATCCCAGCACGTCGTGGGACTCCTCTCTTTGTACTTCCATAGACCTTTCGCACCCAGCATCCCCATGCCACCTGATCTCCAGCCCAGAGGGAGCACCAGCACATGATCCTTCAAGGAACCCCTTCACAGGGTGTCTTTCTGGGGGAGAAGCACCCCAAAACTTTACTCTAAAAGGATATGAATCTGTTCAAAAGGATATATTCTTCATACCAGCTTCTGAGAGCTCTCTGGAAGCATAACATGTCTTACAGTTGCCTCTCATTGATCTGCCAAATATAAAGCACTGGTGAGAACTCTGCAGACTTATCTGTAAAATCATGGCATGGTCTTTGGCAAGAGGGCTGTGCAGCAGTGTTAGGGTTAACAGAGGAGTCAGCTGTCTGTTTAGTATGTCTCAGATGTCACATACAAATACCTAAAAGGCAGCTGGGTTGTGTGAAAGGAAATCAACGGATTAAGGTTGTAGTCCCAGCTCAAAAGCTTTTTTTTGTGACTTCAGGAATGCCTCATATCCCATCTGCTAAATGGAGATAATACCTACCCCACAAGCATATTGTGAAGATTAATTCATTAATCTTTTTTAAGAGGAAATGGAAAAACCTAGAGAAATAATAATATGAAATATCACAGCAGTAATGACAGAAAGCAAACGATAGCATAGAGCATGGCAGCGGCAACTGCAGAGTCAGTTTGGTAGGGAGGGCGCAATACCTGCCTCAGCTCTTTTCACCCGCACCATAGCCGAGGGTGCTCTGTGCTCTGCGGTGGCCCCGGCCGCTCTGCTGGCAGGCTGCAGACCAGGGCCAGCCGAAAACCCCTCGCCAAGGGACCTGCCTGTGGCACCACCAGCTCTCCCGGGCAGTGTTCTGCAGCACAGGCCTTGCGAACGCAGGACGCGAGGGGGAACTGGCAGCAGCTTTGGCACCTGCATGGCAGGAGAGGGTGGAAATGGGGTTAGGGGAAGATAAAGAGAAAAATGGAGGCTGGGAACTGCAGAGCGACTCCTTCTTTCCATATCCCTCAAGGGGGGCATTGGACAGATGCCTGGATCACAGCGAGAGGAGCACACACAGACTTGTCTCCAAACTATTTACTCCTAGCTTGTCTTCAGGTTGAAGCCTTCTGCAGTGCCTTACGGGCCATACCTTAACCTGTACCCTTCATCCAGAACCCCTCATTAAAATTAGGAGGAGGACAAACACAGAAATGCTGCTTTTCTCTGAATGAGTAGCATGCCAGGCACGAGAATCTCAGCTTCTTTTTAAGCCAAGAGCGGACCGAACACGTCCCTTCAATGTTGTTTGACAATCTGGCTCATTTTATCAAACACAGTCAAGACGGATGAGACATGTGTTTACCCTTGGTGGGGGAGCAGACAAAAGCTGCATGTAATTGTCCTCTGGGTGCCTGCCATTCCATGGGGATTTATAATCATTTTGAAAAAAGAGATTTTCCCCATCACCGGAGGAGACAAGCTGGTACCTCAGCACAAAACATCCCACTTAAAATAGCTTTTAACGTGGCCTTGGAAACTATTTTTGGATTAGGAAAAATGTGGTGTAAGGAAAGGCTGGAGTCATGTATTGTAACTGTCACTCATGAACATCAGCAGATGGGTAAAGACACACCAAGGTAACCCTAACTGGTCCACAGGCTGTGTTACACATGGTAATATTTGAGAAGTCAAGAAGGGCTTCCTCCTTTGTGTGTTGACTCATAACGACCACCTCCATTCCTAGTTTTCTGCGTTTCCTCCAAAGCGTTCGCAGGTGGAGGAAGAGTGCCATTCCCATCCTGTAATAAAACCAACCACAGATTTGTACTATGATCTGCAGATCACTTTCTCCGTCAAGTTGCCATGGCTTCCAGACTACTTTCAGGACAGTACAGGCTGCCTGTGCGTTCCTCATTCTAGAGCAGGCATCATCCTTGGTGCTACCAGACAGCCGCTGCCTAATAAAATCAACTTCACTTTTCTGTTGAGGATCCCAAATTTGTTCCTCGAGATCAAAAACGTGGAGACATACAAAAGGGCTGATGAACAGGCTTCAGGTTTTTGAAGACTGGTGTCTCCATCTGGTTGGAAGTCATTTGCAGCAGAATGAATGAGGAGTTATATATATAAAAATGCAGGAGAAACCCATGGAGGCTGTTGGGAATTGGAAAACAGATCAGCCCTGTTCTCAAGAAATCAGATGCAGACTGGGGCTGTGAGATGGGCTCTGGGGTGAGCTGCCCAGAGCAGCATGGAGAAGGCCTGGAAAAGGCCAGAAAAGACCTGACATGAGGGACGGGAGGCTGCGCTGAGCAGGGGCACCATCAGGTACTGAGTTGGGCAGTGCACACCCAGATGCTGGATGCTCCTGAAGCAGGGGGTCAAGTCAGTACCCCTCACCCCAGACTGTCAGCTCAGCACCGCTCCTGACAGGAACAGCCGCGGAGACCTCACCCCGAGAGGCAACCTTACGCGGGCGGGGGACAGAAACATGGCTGTGCGTGCAGTGGGGGCTCTGGGGACATGGCTCTGCCTCAGCCGTGCTGAGGGGCGGGGGGAAGTCCCGCACCCACTGCCACCTGTTAATCATGGGATCACAGAATGGTTTGGGTTGGAAGGGACCTTAAAGATCATCTAGTTCCAACCCTCCTGCCATGGGCACAGACACCTCCCACTGGACCAGGCTGCTCCAAGTCCCACCCAGCCTGGCCCTGAACACCTCCAGGGAAGGGGCACCCACAACTTCTGTGGGCAACCTGTCCCAGTGCCTCACCACCCTCACAAAAACGCTTCACTGGCCCGAACCACAAATCCTCCCGCCCAGCCCCGTGGCAAAGAGACGCCCTCAGCGGCAGGCAGAAACCAGGCCGCCCTCGCGCCTCAACCCTGCGGCCATTTTCCCCCCTCCCGCAGAGCTGCGCTCCCGGCTCGGCCCAGGCCGCGGGGAACAAGGCCGGGCCGGGCGGCCATTTCCCGCCGCCCCGTGCGGCTCCACAGCGGCGGCGGCGGCGGGCGGCCTGTGCCCCGCGGCCGCCCCGCCCCTCCCGGCCCCGCCCCGCGGCCGGCCCCGCCCCGCGCCCCGCCCGCCGCCGCCGCCGAAGGTTGCCGAGCGGGGGTCGCGCGGCTGCGGCGGCCTGGCCGGCGTTTCCGGAGATTGCCGAGGGGCTTCGGCCCCTCCCCAGCCGCCTCCGAGCCCGTGACTGAGGCGCTCCGGCGGGTCGGAGCCCGCTGCGCCCGCTGCTCTGGTCGCGGCGCGGGGCTCACCCTCCTCCTCCTCCGGTGTCGCGGTGACAGAGCGGGGCGATCGCGGCGGCGGCGGGGGGCGGCCGGGGCTCCGGCGGCGCGGATGGCGGAGGGCGGCCAGCCCCCGCAGCAGCAGCAGCAGCAGCCACAGCCGCAGCTCCTGGCCGGCGGAGGCGGCGGCGGCGGCGGCGGCGGTGGGGCCGCCCGCGGCGTGAAGCGGGAGCCGGAGCTGGAGCAGCCCATGCCCGCTGGGGACGGCGCCGAGGGCGGCCACAGCAAGCGGCTGCGGACGGAGGCGGAGGCCGAGGGCGGCGGCATGCAGGTAGCGGGCAGGGCCGGGCCGGGCCGGGCCCTCGCCGGTTCTCCCGCACCCGGGGCTCGGCGGGAGGAGGGGGGCGGCCGGGCCGGGCCGCGTTTAATTTCGGTTTTGCGGGATTTGCTTTACCGACCTTTTTCCCTACCGGGAGCAGCGAGTTCTCCTTCCCGGGGCTCAGTCCAACACGTGGGGCGGCGGCGGGGCCGCGGCCCTCGGGGAGCAGCCGCTGGGTCCGGCGCTCCGGGCAGCGCCGTTCTCCGCCCGTCTGGGAGGCGGCGGGTGGCGGGGCTGGGCCGGGGACACCGGCAGGGCTTTGGTGGGTCTCCCAAACCATCGCCAAGATGCCCACCCGACGCCCCACGACCCCTTTCCCCCTTCCCAGGCAGCTCTGCTGCCTGGGAAGGGGGAAAGGGGTCGTGGGGCGTCGGGTGGGCATCTTCCAGCTTGGCACAGGGGCTGCCAATGTTCCTATGGTCCCAGAAACATCGCTATTCCCAGGTGCCTTCACCTTTGCGTTTGCCAGAGTGATGCTGCCAAGGTGCTTTCTGCTTTCCTTTGTCTGGGTGTTAGTTTTATTACGGCCCTTCTTTTTGCTCCCGTTTCTTGCGACCAGTGTGCCAGAGCTCTTTGGAAGCAGCGTGGGTTTATTCGCCTGAACTTGTTTCTCTTCTCGCCTTTCCTTGGGTTGGTGAGCGCTGCTGGGAGTTTCCAAGGGGAGCATCCTCTCCGCTCCAACGTGCTTCTCATCTAGATGCCCAAATACTGGCCAAGGATCTTCCTTTTTTATTTCCCAGGCTGTACCCGGTTTGCATGTTCAATATTTCTTTTTTTTTTTTTAATAGTTTGCAGCAGGAAGGTTTTGTTCGTGGTTCTGTTTGATGTTCAGCCTTTCCTGGTGGTCTCTCCACCTCACAACATCACTTTTTCACTGGTGTGATAGTGTGGGCTGAATGTAGGCTGGAGCTTCACACCCGAGTGCTGCCGCTTGCGCTCCCTCCCGCAAGGGCCAGCAAAAACCATGCCATGCTCTTATTCCTTGAAGTAGTATCTTCTCCCACACGTAGATGTCAACTGTGACTTAGACAATGTGTATAATTGCAAGGAGAAAGATGCTGAGCGTTGAAGGAGTGCTTATACGTTGTGTCTTGCTAGGAATTATGAATGAGTGCCTGAACATGGTGACATGAAATTCTTCCAGCTCTTCGGGGTCGAACTGAGGCACAGGCTACAGGAGATGCACTCATTTACCTGCAGTTAGTGATTAAGCTGGTTGGTGTTGATGTAAACTGGCGGTAAATCAACTGAAAATTGCTCAGGAAGGAACTTGAATTGGTTTAAGAAAACAATTTTAATATTTTTTTTTTTCATTGCAAATGAGAACAATTTCTATATACATAAAAGACTCTCCTCTATATTTACATCGAGGAAAGTGTTTTGTTATCTGTTTAATGAATAACACAAGATATTAAGATTGCAGCATTCAACCATGGGGCTACGACAGTGTGCGTGCACAGCAGTGTGTAATATTGGTGGTAATGGTAGTAAGGATTAATTGTGGATCTTAGCGCAAAGTTGGATTTTGTTTTCATATCAAACGCTGGCAAACAGTGGAGAAATTAGGTGGAGAAGTGCAACTAAAAGAGTCCAATTTTGAAGTTAAGTGTGTTTATAGTCTGTATAACTATTCTTCAGACTAGGACACTCATATTGTAACTACTTGGTATTCTTAGTGTAATTGTAATCTTTCCATATGTATATATATGGAAAAGATTTTTTTCAATCTTTTCAGTATAAAAGATGATAATAAACATGTATGTATATATGCACACACACGTACCATTATGTCCAGACGTTTCCCTTGACTTTTTTTACTGTTAAAGAGTGTGGTTTATTTATATGGAGAATCTTCTCATGGTTATAAGCAAGAAATACCAGATTTGAAAGCCAAACATACAAATAATATCAGAGTTATGAAAAATGTGTTCTGTAATATTTAGGAAATTTGATATCTTTTTACCTAAAAGTCAAAATACAGGATTGCCTTTCATGAAGATTTCTGTCCAGATAGCGTATTCTTTTGAAGTACCTTATTTGAGAATAGTGGGTGGTTCTTAGTAAATTCTCTATGTTTAATTGTACATAATGCTTACAAGAGGAATAAAGAGCCTATTCTTTGATATTTTTTCTTTTTCTTTTTCTCCCCCCCCCCATGTACTAGAGGCTTTCTGGAAGCTGGAAATAACACCGGCAACCTTGTTTTTCCTGCAGATCCTGTCAATTTTCTACTTCCTGTTCCAGAGCCACAGGCTGTTGCTGTGTAAACTTGGTGACCTCGTTCGCGTCTCAGTGCTGATAGTGAGGAATCCCGGGGTGCCACGCTTGCCACGGTTTCTTCTGTGCATAACCCCTACCTGCTCATGGTTCAGAATGTGAACACGACTTGTAGTGCTTAAATAAATCATTTAGCTATAGAAATTACTAATGCAACTCTAAAACTAATAGCTTTTTTTGTGTGTCTGTTAACATGAAATATAAAAACTAGCCTATAGGGAGATTATAGCTAGTTATTAAGAACCTGTGGTAAAGTGTGCCTTAAAGCTTAAAGTAGCCCTTAAATTTGCTGGGCTGCTTGTTTTCTGCAGTCTCAGGCCAGCATGCTCAGACAGCTTATGCAGTTAGGGTTTCATTATCTAATCCATCTCTGATCAGGCCGGATAAATGGTGTTTGGCCAGTGCTGATCTTGTTAGGAGGGTGGTGTAAAGCTGCTTGAGTTGGGATTGGGACAAATCGGATCATGGCTACTATCTGCTTCTGGGACATATTTCAGTTAATCGTGGCGTGGGAGGAAAAGGTCCAGCACAATCTGCTGATTTTTAGCTCCCTTTGGTCCATATGTGGCAAAAATCAAACACCACCAGCCAGGAATGTCTCCTGGAAGTATTTGGATATGTTTGTAAGCTTTGGAAGTGAAGGGCCCCAGAGGTACTGCTGCTTTTTAACTGTATAAATACTAGCTAGGAACTAGCTTGCTCTCTGTTTGCTGGCTTGGATGAGTTGAATCATTTGGATCAGCTTGCTGATTTGGGTAAAAATAGTCCCTAACAGAGGCAAGGGGAAAAAAAAGTTATATTGGCTTAAGTCACTTGTGAAACTGCACTGAAATGCAGTTGTTGATGCAGCTGTATTTGCTGCTTGTTGGAAGAGATTGACTGCTGCACCGATTGTAGAGAAAGCACCCTTGCAATAATCTCTCTCCTCCTCCATTCCTCCCATGATGAAAGACAAGAAATGTTGTGGCTAGCTGGGAAGTGTCCCTTCTTTTTCTTTGGAGCTGCAGACAAGGATGTAATTCCAGGGTGCTGTGTTTGTCTTTCCCATTGAGATGCTAGGGGTGTACCAGCCAGCTTATGCAGCTGAAGAAAGTTATTAAATATCTTCCAGTTGCTTTGCATGGGGTTGAATGAGTTAATCAACCCCTCATTTGGTCCCCAAGCTGAATTTTGATTTAACTTTTTTATGGGACCTAGGCTGGTTAGTGAATTAAAATTATACGTAGGGGTCATCTGTGGTTGGAATTAGATGCAAGACGTGAGCAGAGCTGATCTGTGCTCCTCTTTCACGAATGACTTGTGTGCTCAGTATCCCTGAGTTTTTGGGAGAATTACTCTTCTGCAGCCGTGAGCATGGTTGACTGGTCAGGGAAGACAGTTAACGCAGCTGTGGCCTATGCCTTATCCAGCCCACATAAACTTTTAGTGGCAGCGATGAGTGGTGACTTTGTGTTGTCATTCAGGCATGTCTGTGTAGGGTTCATAAAGATGACTAGTGGTGTTGAGATCAGTCCCCTGTGACTAAATAATGACATAACAGACGATAAGTCTTTGCTCTGCAAGAACGTCTGCGGCTTCTTTTCCTACTGTGAGCCAGATGATGGTCTGTAACACCCTCTACCAGCTTGACTCCTTCCAGTACAAAGACTGGGAACCTTGAATGGCAGTGTGCCACAGAAAGGGGAGAGCGGGGATGTTGCTGGTGCTTCATGACAACCAGTGTCCTCGTTCAAAGTATGGCCCGTTTGTGGTGTTTCAGAGGAGGGCAAGAAATCAGTCTGCCGATAATTTCCAAAGACAGGTTTGGGTTTTACAAGTAAGATGGCTGACTGGGATTGTAGTCAAGAAGGGGCCAGTGAATAACAGGTTTTATGCTTTGGGGGACCCTATGGAAATCTGTATTTTTAAATCTTAGAGATGAGAACATCTAGTTCCAGTAAATCATGGAAAAGCTGTGTAATCAGGTTAGCTTTTTCCTCCCTCTTATTATTCACGGCATGGCCGTCGTCTTAAAGAGATGCAGAGCAATAAAAGGGATAAAAGATACCCTAGAAAAGAAATGGAAGTTCCAATTTTTAGAAGCTGACCCCTGCCTTGGATCCAGGATGAGGTTTCCTGGTATGCTTTTTGGACAGACTGTTGCTGATGTGATGAGACATAATGAATCACCTTTAAGTTTGCTGTTATTTCTCTGTTTGCTTTTGTCCTTTGTGTTTTTTTTTTAAATATTTGAGTGTTATGAGTTAGACCTGACAGAGTCTGGGAAGACTAAGAAAATCTCCAGTTCAAAGAAAACGTTTGGCAAACAGACTGAAAGTTGTGATTTTAGTGATGTTGAGAGCACTTTAATGTTGGCTCTTTTCTTGCCATATTCAGGAAAATGGAAAGCCCAAGTAGAATTTTCTGTGTGCTTTAGTACCCCTCCAGGCTCTGTCGGTATTTCTCTTTGGATTTCAGAGGTTTGTCTTTAAAGGTGATGGCTGCGGTTGTGAGGTTGGAAGACGAACAGAGGTCTGACTCTACTGGAGATGGTTTCCTTCTGCGTATGTGTACCAGCTGTAGACATATGCTTTTTATTTTTCCCTTTCAAAATTCCCAGTTAGAAACATGAGTGTGCTGGCATTTTTCAGAAAGCTTGGGCTCTCCCTTGCGTTTTGAAAAGGTTGCCCACCTAGCTGAGTTCAGAGCAGTGTGCCTCTCTCCCAGGCACATCCTTTGATCAGCTTTTCTTCCCAATGACCTAGCAAGCAAGGCTCCCACCTTGCCCTTTTGTATCAGGGATTCACACACCTATTTTCAAGACCGTCTCAAAGAAGTGCTGGTCACTGAAGGTTTAGCAGCTATGCTGCTGTGCTGGCTTCGTGCTTTATAGCGGCAGGGCTGAGGGCTCTCAGTGGCTCTGCTGCAGCAAGGCTGGTGGCAGCAGGAATACCAGAACACAGGAGACGTAAAGGAGGCATCAGTAAAATAAAATAAATTAACTGCTTCGTTTGGACTAGTAGTAGGGAAGCCAAACTGAAGTTGAGACAGACCTGAACTGGATTCTGTGTGTGGTCCGTGGCCCCCTGGAGACTGCTGCTGAAGGACATACCCCTGTTAGCTTGGAAAAATAAAGCCTGTTGCTAGCAGCCTTTGGTTTGCTGCACAGGAGCCTCTGCCCCTTTGGAAAATGTTAGGGGTCGCATCGGTTGAAGACGCTTTAAAACCTACCGCTCTGCCCTGCTGACTTGTCTTGTGGCATGGGGCAAGCCTTAGTTTTCATGCGAAGCAAAAGAGGAGGGCAGGTGTTTTGGTCAGCTGGAAACCTCTTCTTTCATTGGCCCATCTTGGATATTACTTGACCTTCTGTGTGTATGTGTGCTTTTGAAATGCGGTGGCTGAGGGATCAGAGGAACATCCAGAAGCGAAGTGAGAGAAGCAATTAGAGGTAACGAGTTCCAGTTCATTGAAGCATTCTGTTGATCTACATTTTGAAGTGGTATAGAGTGGACGCTGGAGTGTAGCTGTCATGAGATAATCCCAATGTTTAGGGATTAGAGCTGCTTGACTGCATTTTGGGCCTTAACTCCCTTTGCTCTCCAGTAAATTTAATTTTGCCAGCAATATTTTCTAAATTCAGGAAAATGCCAGTTTGAAAGATGTGTGTGTATTTTCCCCAGACTGCTTCCCCCTCCTGCTTTACTTTAGAAGCGCACCTCTTTTTTTCCAGGTTGAATTTGAGATGTTTGCAGGAGCCAAGCCCAACGATGGCAGGGGCTGTATGAAATGGTCTTCACCAGGCTTGGACCATGCCACCGTCCTGATCCGCAGTGTTCTTTGTCAGGACTCTGCCAGGTTGTCCCACTGAGCCGTGACAGGGCACCTCTCTTGCAGGAGAGCTTTGCTGTCTGCTGGGCTTTGCTGAAAAGGACCCGTTGTGGGTTGACATTCCTAACCTGTGTTCTTGGTTCTGGTGGATTTCCAGGGTGTTTGGGAAGAGGCTTGTGAACTGTTTCAGTCTCTTGTTTGGCTTGTCGCACCTAAGTACAGCATCTATTGAAACCACCCCTAGCAGCTCTCTTGCTGGACCAAAGGAAATGGGACACTAACCCCTTAGCAATGATAGGATGTATTTAAGCATCCGCAAAGTAGGAAAGGTTGTATACAAAAGCTCCCTTGTTTAATGAGGGGCAAGAGCAGAACTTGAGCTGGATCCAGCATCTGTTTGGGCAGAGCAGGAAGCTTTGGCAGTTTCTGCCAGCTCAGTTGGTGTGACATTGGTGTTCAATCAGCTATACCGTTGCCACCTCCTAACCTTTGGAGTGTGGGCAGAGTCTACTTGTGATTCATACTGATTAGAAAAGAGGCCATGAGATCTTTCACTTGCATCTCTTGGGTAGGACAGTGGGATTCGGTCTGGCATGTTTTTGAAGTGGCTGTGCGTTCCTCGGGCTGTTTCTTGTGTTTGCCTTTGTCTAGGAAAGTTCATTGTGCGGGAAGATTGGATGCTTGCTTCAAAGAGTGTGGGCTAGAAGTAATTGTTGCTTTTTCTGTAGGACTTTCTTGGGTTTTATCTGCTCATAATTGCCTCAGCAACAATGCAAGTATTAGCATAGAGATGGGGAAGAACGTGCACCATTTGAGAGGGAAAACCCCCCCAGCGTGTCAGCACTTTTTACCCTCTGGCAGTACTTAGATAAATTTCCTTTAATAGAGAGGCTAAAGAAGCAACCTTATGTGGCATTTCTGTGTGTTGCAAACATCAAAATATTCTCCCCAGAGGCCTTTGAGGCCCTGGGATCTGGATCCAGCTCAGGTTTCTTCAAGGGACCGGAGTGTGCTCTTTTAGCTGAGGCTTTCTGCACAGCTTTTCCCCTGCTATTTCTGTAGGAGATTCTTGCAGACACTTGGGGTGGTTGTCACCATTGGGGGCGATGCCTGGGAAGAAAATCCCACTGAGGCTTCACTTAAAAGCCTTGATTTAGTGCTGCGTGGGCTGAGGAGAGGCTGTAGCTGGCATCCCAGGCCTATAATTTGTGGCTTGCAGTTGCCGTTCCCTTACCTGGAAAGGAGTGGGAAGGTTGCTTTTCCTCCAGCCTGCTTATCCCCTTGGGGTGGGGGGAAGGCTGGGCTTTGCCCTGCCGCAGGGCTGGATGCCTTCTCCCTGGGGTCCTAGTTCTGCCGGCAGCGCAGCCAGGCATGACTCTCGGAGCAGCTGCGGTGAGATGGTTCTTCTGAGCCATCTCTGCCCGGCTTTTTGTTTTTATTCTGTTCTGTGGCTTTGCTTCCTTTTTGTGGGAAGATGAAATGAGGGAAGTGTGTGCATTAAAGGGCTTTCCATTACCCTTTGTACTTTCTTGTCCTGGAGAGAAGGTCCATCAAAAAGGCCTATTTTCCTATCTTGTTTCATATTAAAAGCCTCGTGTAGCCTTGGAGCGGAGCTGGATTGGTGTGGAATATGTTTTGCAGGTGCTTCTCCTTGCCTGTGGACACCAGTTCTTCTCAGAGCTCAGCTTTGGAGTGACTTGGGGTGGTTCCAAGAAGTAAGGATTGCTTCCTCTAATGCTTCTTCTACTCCCATGAGTGGGACCAGCCTCACAACCTGGGGAGATCCAGAAGGTTCATTCAGGGAAGAAAACCTAGCATGTGGTGTTGCCGTGGCAGATTGAACCGTGGGGCATACCGATGTCCTGGGGCTGGTGGGATGGATGAGAGCGGGAAGCAGGAATCTGTGTGACATCTGCCTCAGGAACGATCCAGATTGCGGAGGAAACCGAGGCAGTAAAGTGTACGCGTAACTTCTGGTTTGCCGAGATCTGAATGTCTCTTGGGCAGCCTGCAGGAGAAATCAGTTGACTTCTGAAGCTGCTACCTGTCCTGTTACTTGTTTTATCCAGGAGTGGAAGTTGAAATGTGTGAAAATTCAGAATGCCCTCAATGTTCCAGTTTTAGGAAGAAGTGTGTTATGCTGCAGCAGTGCTATGGGAGTTGGTGTTTGTCCTGGGTGGTCTGAAGCTGCTGGTTGCTGTCTCCTCAATGCAAAGGGGTGGAGAGACAGAGAACGTGCCAGAGTGAGAACCAGTGCTGCAGCAGGCTGTGGCCGGGGTAGATTTAGTACATGGTACACCCAGAGTGGTAGGGCCTAGAGCTTGTACCCGGCAACTACCCCGCAAGGAGGATGTGACAAGAAGGCACCATGTGAGGTCTTAATTATGTGGTCGTACATTTTATGTTTTTAGAGATGACTTCATCTCCGTAAGTCCATCAAATGGATAACGCTCACTGACACGCTATTAAATCTAGCGGGAGTTTTGTTATCAGTTAAAATGGGTCTGAGGTCAGGCTTAGGACTGAGAGCTATTCAATATTTCATTTCTTCCTTTTCATCTCATGTGTGACCCCAAACCGAATTTACTGCAGATAATCTAAACCTTGCACTGAATACAGAACTATTAATTTTTAATGGCCTCTTCTGTGGTACTCACCACTGTAGTGTGGGTGCTTCACAGATACTAATGATCTTGTTTTTGCAGTTTTCCTGAGAGATAGAAAAGGTATATAATCTCTTCCTGTAGAAATGGGAAAAGACATATTGGTAGTAAGACCAGTTTTGCAAAAATCCCATTGACGCTTGCAACCAGATTTATTTTTTATTTGTATTTGTTATTGTAGCTGTTGGGGTTTTGGTAATGTTTAAATCCTTGATCTACAGCTCTCTACAACTTCCACTGTATATACAAATATCTACCACTTCCACAGGCTGATCCTTAAGTGTGTCATGGTGGGCCAATGTAAAATGATGTTGTCTTCATCTTAAAATAAAAAAAAAAAAAAAAAAAAAAAACAGTGGAAAAGCTTGAATTAAGTAACTTGGTCATCATCGTAGTGAAACTTTACTTGGAAGATGAGGTTTGAAATCTGACTTTTTAAGCAGAAGGGATATTGCTTGTCTATAACTACAAAACCACTTGCGTTTTGGTTTCTGCGGCCATTTTTCCTGTTCAGAACACAGCGCTTCCTAGGCTTGAATGAGGCGGGAGTCAGGAGAAAATAGCACATAAACCTGATTTGTTGTAACATCCCTGCACACGAGGAAACGGAGTGGAAGTTACATGGGTAGCTGTAACTGGTGTTTTTTAATCCACAGCCCTTGACTTTTGCAATTGAAATGCTGTTTTTAGGAGAGAATGTTAGAGTTAAGAGCATGTTTCGGTCTGTTGGCAAGCAGAATGCTGCTGGGTGGACAGGAAAGGCAGGAACTGGCTCCAGACCTGCTCCCTGCACTCGCTGTGTGGGGGGACCAGCAACTCGCCCCCTTCCTGAGGACACAGGTCTCAGCGTGGGCGCTTCTGGGGTCAGTGAGGAGGAGGAGACAAGCCACGGCACGTTTTGCTGGGGAGGCTTTGAGACACGTTTGGGCTGCAAAACAATCCTGCTACTTGGGATTCAGGTGTCTTGGGTGAAAAGTACTTGGGTGATCATGGACTTGGTATCTCCTTCCTTTTGCTTGTTTAATAACGTATTCCTGGTGTGTCCCATCACTGTATGCTTTTTATTGCTTCTACATGGGTGTTCGGTTATGTTCTCTTCTTAGCGGAGTACAGTACTGAGAAAAGGGGGAGCCAGAAATGTGCTGTATGGCTGGGACTCTGTCATCTGCAGAGAGCCCTGGAGAACAAGACCAGGATTTTTGACTGGATGCCCTATCTTGTTGCCAAGATTGTCAGACTACAATACTGGAAGTAGTATAAAGCTGTAGGGGAGGAAAAAACACGCCGTCCCACTGCTTTTTCCCCAAGAGGAGATAAAAGACCAGCCTGGCAATGCCTACTTTGTGCCTTGGCGTGTGTTCTAGGAACTCTTGTTGCCTTGAAGTGAGGGTAGGAGATGAGGCTGCAAGCCTCTCCCGCTGCTCACTCAAATCCAGCGGAGACCTGGCATCTGCTAATGTCACCAGCTGTATCTAACAGCTTTTTCTGTATATGACCTTTATACCTAAGCACTTCTTGGAAACTTTCTGGGCTAGTTAGATTTCCCTAAGAGTGATGGTCTGCATGTGAAGTGCCTCATGTTGGGAGAGCTGTGCTGAGAGGTCACAGTCACAAACAGTAAGGCCATCGTTTGCCATGGTGGGATGGATTCTGCAGGAGGTGATAGTGGCCTTTTGTGAACAGTGCTGTCTGTGTGATGGCTAGACATCAACCATGGGCCAGAGAAAGCTTCAGAGAAGAGGAGAAGGGGGAGAAAAAAGGAAGTGGACCAACTATGGATTTTGATTTTTTTTCAAATAAAGGGGGTTATAGTGGAACTTAACTCTTTGTAGTGTTTTCATTTGTCTATCCCTTCTGACCTGTGAGTTATTCTTGTCCAAGAACTGGACTGTTGTGATGGACTTGGGTGTGGTGAATGAGACTGAGACTGGCATTTGAATATATGTTGTCTGACCAGTTATCTGATATATGTATGTCTGTGTGTGGCTATGCCAGGAAATTGAACCCATGCTTGTAATTAGGTCTGGTTTTTCTGTGTGTGCCTCTGTCCACTGATTGCATCCTTCCAGAACAGACTTGCTGCACTTCACCATCTTGCCCGATCTCTTCTGTCGTCTTTTAATAGGAGCATCATGTGGTCAGTGCCAAATACTGCAGATTCAGAAAAATAACTTTGCTCAGTTGATAAATCGCAAATTAGCACCACTAAGAATTCTTGATGCTTCATTTCTGTCCTGAAACCTCTCTGTTGCGGGGTTGAGAACATATCTGAGTGTATCTCTTTCAGCCAGACTGTGACCGACGTACACATTCTCCTGGGAATGGGTCTTTCCCATGGGGAAGGTGTTGACTAGAATAGATGGAGGTGCTGTGAGACTTTTTTGTGCGTGTGTTTTCATCCTATTATTCAGTGCTTAAAGGGGTATGTAAGGATTCCTCTTCTGCTGGTCAATGAGTTCATGTTTTTGTCTTGAGTGGTATCAGGTGTTCCTGACTGCTTTGCATGCCAGGAGGAGCATGGGTTGGATTCATAGCAGGGACCAAGACTCCTTTAAGGACTGGGAATTTTTTGATGAGTGATTACACTGTACTCTGGGCTGTTAGTTGATGGATGTAGATGGAGCATGTCCATGTTGCTTGTGAAGGTTTCCTTAAATAGGCATGACCTTTCCAGTGAAAACAGGAAGATAGTTTTTGCATTGGTGTTTTTTTTTTTTTTTTGAGGTTGGCATTTGTTTCATTTTTGGAACTCATGATTACCGCAGGCATTTACCATAGAAGTAGCTTACAGTCGTGGTAGCTTCATGGGGCAGGGTTTGGCAGCTCTATTGGAGTTTGATAGGGAGATTGGCTTGCATTGCAGTGCAGCATTCAGTATAGCATTTGTTCATCCTTTCTGTATTGACTCCGTCCTTTCTGTACCAGCCACTATTTTTCACCTTTGGTGATCTGGTTCTCCTTCCTTATCATGCTGGCGTCTGAAAATCTGGGGCACATCTGCATATAAGGAAAAGACTAACCAGTCTACATATTTTAACATGTAGATAGGGAACGGGTAGTGCTTCACTAGGTCATGCTACGATAAAAATGTTCTTGTTTCTGTCGGGGTTTAGTATTTGTTGGCGCGGGAGTTGCAGGCAAATGGGGGACAGTGGTCCTGTCCCCTCAGAATGAGGAACCCTCTGGCTACAATGTGAATGTGGTGACAGTCTGCCTGAAGTAGTGCCTGTCCCTGGCCGTCCTTGGGAGGTGTAGCAGGAGATGGGTGTTTTTGACTCCTGTGTGTACTGAAATTTTCCAAGTTGCCTGGTCTCAGCTATTTTGTCACTGTTGCGGACAAGGTGTTGGCAAGCTCCTCTATGAACTCTGTAGTCTATGTTTGTCTCTAAATAAGCATAAAATCTCTGTGCTTGGGCTCCCATATCTATTGTAAGTTGTTATGGTGGGTTGCTTCTCTTGGATTTGGTCCTTGATAGAGATGATGCAAATATGCTGGAAAAGGTGCAATACAGTGGACAAACTGACCAGCCTTGGTGGCACAGTATTATCAAGTGTTTTGTTTGGCTTGTGTGGTTTACTTGATCCTCGGGGTTAGTCCAAAATACAATTTTTATGTCCATTCTCCTGAGTAGTTTCTTGTTCTAGGTCACCAGTGTCTTGATGCCTGAATTCTTGGGAGTTTGCAGTTAAGATTCAGAGGTTTGTAAATCTGTTTGGTTCTAAGATTTACAATTTCGACTTTTGTTTCCAGAAGAGGATTTTAAAGACAATCCCTAAATCTCTGGGCCCTTTGGGCAGGAGTAAACATGGGGCATTGTTCCCCTTCCATGGGTGAATTCCTACCATTGTAAGCTGTTCTCTGCCTCTGACTTCCTGGGCAGGATTTTGATGATGAATACAGTCACACTAAGTAGTGGAGGACTTCTTAATAGGCCACTTCCCAACTCTAATTCCCAGGCAAGTATTTTTCTGTCTTGTATGAATTTTCCTGGGATGCAGAAGCTGTTGGGTGGTTAGCTTCGCTCTTGGGATGATCTGCTTAACTACAGATGGTTACTACATGGTGCTTGTTGCGGAGGCAACTATCTCCACAAAATTGCTAGAAGAAATTACAATGAATTTTGTACGGGCTGTATTTGAACAGATGCGCTGTGGAAATAAGAGTGCAGTGGGAAGGGAGGACGGGACATGGTACGACTCATCTCCCAAAGGCCGCTCCGTTCCAATGGAACCAGGGCAGGTGGTGCTGCCTTCCCCAGTGACTGGAGGAAGACTTTCACCTCTGGCTACTGTTAAATTGGCCCTGGGTTGGAGTTGCTGGAAGTCTTGTCAAATGATAATTTAGCATGTTATGCGTGAAGCTAATTGGCAGGGTAGAAAAAATGATGTGCCTGTACAAAACTTTTTTCTTACCTGGACGAGCTTAAGCAGTAAAGATGTAAAATGTCCTGTAGGAAAATTTCCTCTTCCTTGCACAGTTAGCAGCAATAACCCAAAGCAAATTATGCAATGCTGTGTTCAGAGCCCTCTGATAGTATTGTCATGCCTTCTGCTTCTGTTTACAGATTTCTCATGTAGCTGAATTAAATTAACAAGACTGGTCAATTCATTGCTGTTGTGTTTAACCCCCTGGGCAGCAATGAATCTGGCAAGGATGGCGCATCGTTTTCACATGCTGCTTGAAAAGGCAGAATGTACAGCAAAAATAAAGCAGTGTTATTACTTGGGCGAGAGGTTCACAGTTGCATCTCAGACGTTAGATGAAAGGAATAGAGAAGGTTTCCAGGAGTCCTTTTCGTCTGCCGCTTCCAGTATGGCTCAGTCACTTGAGTGAGTTAAGTAGTGTGATGTTTTTTTGTCATGTATGGGCTAGCCAGAGACTAATGTACCCACAGAGTTTGTTCAAGGCAGATAGCATTACAGGAATCAAAACAGATCTCTTGATTCCTGTTCATAGATTTAATCCTTTGTTTTTAGCAGTTAAATATCTGTGTATTCTTTAGCCTAGCCTCCGTTATCATGGATTTGAGCCCTTCTTAAGTCATAATGTGTGTAATTGCATAGCATTAATGTTAGGAAGAAAACTGTGGCACAAGGTAATGCGCAGAGGTCTGAAACAACTCCACCAGGTCACCTGTGGTATGTGGCCTCCTCACTTAATTGCTGCCCACTCCATCTAAGGATGGTCCTTGGAGGGTGTTGGCAGCACATGGTGAGCTATACACTGCTACCATCTTGTACTGCATCAGCTGGCTGTGTTAACAGAAGATATGCTCTGCAGCATTTTAATTACAACATCTTCCCCTAGTACCAAAATTCACTTAAAATTAAATACATGCATGGATCTGCATCCTGTTGTTAGAGATATTTCAAATTTTCTTTAGGCTTGTGCAAAATAAGTAGTATAGTTGTAAAGGTTGTACAGATTTCTCTTCCCTTTTTTAATCCCCTCTCCTATGAATCTGCATTGCTTATGAGACTGGGATGGTACCATGTTCTTAGCCTTGCAGCCAATTTGGAGATCTGAGCTTCACCATACCACACTTGATTTTCGTGCCTGCTTGCTTAGAGTTTGTACGTGGAGTTTACAGGTACTGGTGCAGTTTGCACAGTAGAAGGTGTCCTTTGTAGCAGCTGATGGGTGGATGACAAACAGCTGATCAAGCCAAACCTTCAGAAGGTTTTTGGAAAAAAAAAATAAATTAGTATTAAATTCATGCTTTGCAAATGTTATATCAGTACTACTGGCTTAAGCAGTGTTAGGCCATCTGGCGTAGGTTGGTCTGATTGATAACACCCCTTTGCTCCGGACCACCAAGAGCTTGTGTTTGTGGCGTGTCTACAGTAGGCACAGCCCTTGTGTAGTGACTCCCTGTGTTGGGGTGGGTGGTGTGAAACCTTACCTCAAGGCTAAGCTGATCCGGTGGTAAACAGCTGCTGAAAGAAGTGATCCTTTCCCTCTGCTCGCCATTTCACTCCGACTTTCTTTTTTGTGATCTCATAGAAAATGAGTAATGCCAAAGAGAAGGAGTTTATCATTAAATCCAGCTGACTGCACTGTGGTGGATGTTGTGGCTGTCTGTCTGTGAGGTCATGTTTAAAAAGAGGGGATGGCTTGTGAACCCACTGCTTTTTTGGGGAAGGGTGTGGGATCGTGCCTTTTGGATCCCACCAGGTGTTGGAGTGATTTATCCATAATGCTCAACTTTGCCCTCGGTGTACAGCAACTGCATCTTCCACGGTAGTTTAAAGTGATCAGCAGATTAGCCTGGGGTACTGCAGGCCTGATGTCTGTGTGGTGGTCCT
Source organism: Rissa tridactyla (assembly GCF_028500815.1). Lineage (NCBI taxonomy): Eukaryota > Metazoa > Chordata > Aves > Charadriiformes > Laridae > Rissa > Rissa tridactyla. Next base: position 161,857,267 of record NC_071466.1, on the reverse strand, counting down.
AGGAGCAAGGGACATGAGGCACCAGCACCTGCCTGGGGAGTCGGGGTGTCCTGGGGGCTGAGATGTGCTGGAAGGGTGCAGGTGCCGGGAAGGGGTCCTGCCTGTGGGTGCAGTTGGGAGAAGGGGAGATGCTTGTGGCTGAGACCATGACAGGTAACCCCAGATGTTGAGGGGATAAAGTGAAGCAGTAGATCAGCAGGATTTTTCTGTGTGTGTGCGCAGCAACAATGGCAAAACTTTTATCCTTAATACTGATTTTTTTTTTAATTTTGTTTTATTTATTTTTTAAATCAGTAACTGCATGTTGACTTTCTGGAGCCTAGGAGACTCGGGGAATGACCTGAGAGGAGACTCTGGTAGTGTTGTAGAAAGAAAAGCTGTTGAAGAAGCCGGGTTGTTTCTGCTGTCCCTTCAAGAAGGAAGGTGATGTCGGGTGCTTGCTGTGCCTGTCTCTGGTGCTGAGAGCAGCAGTGCATACGTTGATGTGGTGCGTGGTACCCACAGTGCAGCTGCACGTCACTTCTGTCACCTGGGCAGCATCCACCTGGGCGGCATCTGTAGCTCTCGCAAGGAGAGCCTTTTACATGTTTAGTACCGCCACACTGCTGTCAATCTCTCTCACACCCGCACTGCTTTAAGAGTGAGCAGTTGTCCTCTCCTCCTGCAGAGGAGGGGGGATAAACGTTTGTTCATCTGCGGTTTCTCCCATTAACTGTATTTTCAACTCAGCCTTTGTAGCTGACGGCAGGCCCTCCTTCCCCTCGGCGCGCGTCCGCAACGCGCTCATGTGCCGGCACGCGTGTGCTGCCCTTGAAAACAGACCAAACTTATTAAAATCATTGCTAGTTGCCATGGCAGCTGTTGTCGCTGTGGGCTAATAGGAAAGGCAATTACTGCTGCATGCTGGGGAGCGTACGGGGAGGGTGTGGGCAGAGGGGGGACAGGCGACTGCATGCTGATGAGCTCTGTGACTTATAGATCGGCTGTCATAGTGAGCAAGCAGCAGAGAGGAGAAAGGCCGGAGATGCCCTGTAATGAGGTTTGGCCAAATACGCTGTGTTTCCACCTCCTGGGCAGGCTCATTGAGAGATTCCCACCCTTCCTTTGATTGTCAAGGGGAGTCTCGGGGTTGAGATTCACGTTTGCAGCTGGGCACAGTGCAGTGCTGCTCGGTGACTCTCAGCTGGCCCAGAAACTGAATCGGGGAGCTGGAAAACTTTATACACGTTGAAGATACTCATATGGCCCATTTCCAGCTGTTTCCTCTCTGTAAATATTCCTCCTCGGCTCTTACTTTGCCGTTTCCTGTAGGTTGAAGGTCGTGATATAAAATAACTCAAATTTTCTTGGAGTGAGGAGGATCAGTTATGAAAACTGAGGTCAGTTATGTTTCAGGATGCTTCGTGGGTTCTTGTGTGCCGCTGTGCTGGTAGAAGTCCAAAATGTTTTTTTTTAACGGACCTGTATGTAGATCCCTGTGTATCTGCAGGTGTCATGTGGTCATATGGCAAATGCTGTGTTTTCTTGCTTTTCATAGTGAATTTGAAGCTAAAGAGAAATTGCTTCCTTCATCTTTTTTCACTGAGTTTGGGCAGTGTGTGCTCAAGCAATGCCAGCACTGTTTGTGCCCAATGCAAACATGAGAAAAACAGGGAACATTTTATAGTGAGGAGCTTGTAGGAAATCAATTAATTCCTTGAAAGATTTGAGTTGGGGAGGTAGGTGAGAGCTGTAAATCTGCAGCTTCTGTAAAAACTCAGGGATACCAAAACCTGCTTTGGCAGTGTTTAATGAGCCCCGCACCCCCAGATTGCAACCCTCTGTCCCCTCCAATTTGTGCTGCTTTCTTTTTCCCTTGTGCTAGGAAATGGCCTGAGACCTCGCTGTACCGGAGCTCTTCCAGGAGGAAGAGCCACCAAGAAGCACATTACATAAGTTTCTTCTGATTGCTGGAGTCCATCATGGTGTCAGTGAAGCTAAAACGATGGTTGTGGTCCCCTTTGATGGGGAGACAGTCCCAGGAGGTGTGGGGAAGGCCTGTGGTCCAGACAAAGTGAGAATAAAAAACCAATCCTCTTGGAGCAAGCAAAATCACGACCTTGTCTGAATTTCTCTCCCTGTTTCGGTTGATCTCCTGGCAGCTGTTTCCAACTGCCCTCCGTATCGTGCCCCGTTGGGATAGCAGCGGTGACTCACTTGGCTGGGATGGTTTCCGCAGTGTGCAAGAGCTCAGCTTCCCAGGGAGCCATGGCACCAGGAAGGGGAAGGTTTCTGGTGCGTTTGATCCCTCAGTAAAGATTATGCTGTGTCTGTTTAATTAGAGGCTGTTGCTTTCTTTACCAGTGTACTAAATATAAATGGAGGAGCTGGTCTAATATACTTGAAGTTGCAAATGTCAGGAGTCAATAGCTTTATTTTCCTCTTGCTAAATCTGATTTAAGTACTGCCACTAAATCTAATGATGCAGTAATTCCTGTTTCTTAAAAGGAATGAGCGATTTAAGCTGAGAGGGACTTTATACTCTTCTCCCCCCCCCTCATCCCACCTCTGTTTGCAAAGGAAGAGCTACTGTTTTGCAGGTATTTGTACAGTATGATATGGAGTGTCAAAAGGCTTGATCTAAATATGCCTTGTCTAAGTTTATATTCAGCTAAAATATAGTTGTTAAGGTTTTCGCTCTGCACAGTGTTTTGGTGCAGATTTGTACATTCCAAACATTACCTTTATGACAGTCAGCAGAGTGCCAAAAAAATTTAAAAAACAAAAAATGCAGTGAAGATAAAGAAGCTGCTGCTGGAGCCCAGGCTTGCAGGGATTTACTTGGGGCTTCGTTTTCGGTTTGGGATTCTTTGTCTGCTGAACTACAGTCTAAGTCCTGGCAGGCCCCAGGGAGATCTGTAATGGGACAGACATCTGTGCTTAAGATGCCTTGCCCTGTCCGTCTGCCAGTGCGGGAAAAGGAGTAGGTAGCAAATGAGATATTTTTTTCTATTCCCCCCCACCTCTTCGGGGCTCCTACTGAGCACAGTGGACCCTATCTACCTCCGTCTGCTTAGCCTTGTGCAGTGCCATCGCACACGCTGTTTGCTTGAGCATGTCCGTGAGCCGTAGCGCGATGCCCAGGAAGTACAGCTCGCTGGGACACTGCTGGCGCTGCTGCCGTACGAAATGCTCGGCCCCAAATCAGTCGATTGGAAAGTCGTTGAGAGCAGAAACGATGGGGAGAACTCCTCATGGTAAAGGCTGACTCAGTGCTGTTATCAGCCGCCCGGTATGCAGTGAGGCTCTATGTCTTGCCGTCGGCTGCTGTAACCGCTGTTTGTTCATGCCCTGGCCGATTCGGCGTGCTTTTTTGTTCTGTCTGGTGGGATAACATGGGGTACCTGGTCTTGGGGCAAAGCTGGCTGCTGGGCTGGAGGAGGAGGGAGCATGCTTGTTACGTGCTGGAGGCATTTTTTGCCGTGTTGCAGCACGTGCTGGGGGGAGGCATGCCTTAAAAATGGGAGCACCCAGAACATGGGGTTGATCTGCCAGGTCTCTTCTGGCCTCGAGGTCTGTCAGAACAGTTTCAGCATTAGGTGTGTTTTTGTGGAAAGGGGAGGAGAGAAATCCAGAGATACTTTTCTGCCCTTCTTGAGGTTTTCTTGATCCTAGTGGTAGCAAGAAGAAATTGCGTTTCTGGAGTGTGTTGATTTGTAATCAGCCTCTGTTCTCAGTCTGGGTGGAGGAGACAGAGACTCTTCTCGGTGTTTCTGTGTGCTCCTGGTCATCAGTAGACATTACTGACCGGCACAGAGGATTTTTTCCAAAAGCTGTTTCCTCTTCTGCATGATGCAATGTTGAGTCAGTAACCTGTGCCTTTGAAGGTTAACATTTTTCACATCCCCAACACTTACTTATTGTCTTCCTTTATCCCCCCCCCCCCCCAGCTTTTCCTATTTTTGATAGACTAATCTAATGCTAACCTTTCCTAGGGCAGAGCAGTGGCTAGAAGAGGAGATTAGACTCCGTCCTCCTCTTCTGCGTTAAGCTTTGGGAGCTGGGCTGATGGAGAGCACATGACCCTCCCGGTGGCTTTTCCTTCCCAGCGGGACACAGGGAGCTGTGTGCGAGGGGAACAAGCGGTGCTGTGTAATGGCTGGTGGCAAGGGCAGGCAGGGCTCGCTGGTTCCTGCCAGTGTGGCACGGTTCGGCGAGCTGGTGGCTTTCCTGGACAGTGCGGGGCTTGCCCACCCGCGTGGTGCTGGCACTCCAGCTTCCCATTTTGACCCTGAACGTAAGCGCGCGGGCTGGCTGAAAGCGATGCAAGCTGGCTTCGTCTTTCCTTGACGCGGTGTAAGCGAGCAGGGTGCCTGAATTATTCACTCCTCCTCAGCCTGCTGTTTGTATTGAATTCCCCGTGTCGGGGCACCCTGCCAGCGCCTGGTGATGAATTCATTGCTGTGCCTGCCCTGGAGGCACCCCGCGCCATGTGTGTTCGGGGGAGCGGGACCAGGGAGGGGGGGTGGCTGCCAGCACCAGGCTCACCCTGGAGTTTTGTAGCCTGGGGTTGGTGGGACTGGGTTGCCCCACGGTCTTTCCATCCATGGTGTAGGTGGGTGCTGTCCCTTTCACTGCTCCAAGGGCTGTTGGCAGGTTTGCATGTGTTTGTATCTGTCTCTGCCTTGCAGCTATGCTGAAGTTTGCCTGGGCACTGGGTCCTAATCTTTTTCTACCATCTCTCCATAGGCAGTATGTGGTATCCTATCTGTATTTTGTGTTTGTAGTGTGGATTTCCCTGCAAACCACGTCCTTATTTTTTACACACAATTTGAGGTTCTCCTCTTTTCCGCATCCTGAGTTTTCAGGGGTGGCTGTGCTAAAAAGCAATCACGTTTCACATTTTCTGAGAGGAAACGCTTCCTTTATTGTCCTAATGGAAACCATTTCCCATTCCCCTATGATGTTAGTCTTACTAATCTGAATAATTTTATTGTTAAATGGTTTAAAAGATCTCTACTTGTTCACATTATCACAACTCATAAAAGCTACCTAAGGTGTGTTTTATACTCTTAGAGGAGATTATCACTTCTCTTTGCAAGAACTTCTGGATGTAAGTTTGGTACCATATTCATTGTATTGATCCCAGATCTGCTTTATTACTCTACGTTTTCTTTTTTAAGCAATTAGAGCAGGTGGCTGGTCCCTGGGGACGCTTCCTTTGACCAGGGTGTGCTCTGGTCCCGGTTGATGGGGTCAGGTGGAGTTTCAGGTCCTCCTCCTGGCTGCACAGAGGAGTGCTTTTTCACCTCTAATTGGATCATGTAAATCAGACCTTTCTTTGTCTCATCCTCTTTGTCCAGAATCTCCTTCTGGTGATTTTGATGAATAAATCAGTCTTGACATTGGATTGAATTTTGTTTAGTAGTTATGTTGATATTTAAAAGGTACTGTATCTGACGATCAAAATAGGGGTAATAATCAGAATTGTGACCAATAATTTCCCTCAAAAACTGATTGCTGTAGTAGAGGTGATACATAAATGATTGAGTACAAAGTGCCAGGGTCTGGTTTTTGTTGTGGGGTTTTTGGTGCTGCGGTGTTTTTTGGTTTTGTTGGTTTGTTTTTGTTTTTTTTTTTTTTTTTTTAGTCCTGTGCTGTTACAGCCCTCTGGGATTTTAGTGTTTGATAAAGTGCTTTAGGGTCCCTAGGGTCTGACAGATGCTGGAGAAAATGAAACTCCCTCCCAGAGAGAAACCCAGTCCTTTCACGTCAGAGCAAATGCTGGATACTGGAGGGGTGCACTTTTCTGCTGGCCAGTGGGAAGCTTTTGCTGATGAACATCGGCCCTTCAGCCAAACCAAAGTCTTTCAGAGTCGCTGCTTGTCCCTGGTCTCACTTTGCAGTCTGTGACTGTGTTGGGAAACCCGTGAGAAGAATGTGCTGTCCTCCTTTTTCCTCGTTTGAGTCTTGTGCATGGAGCAGCAGAGTATGCCATTACCTCTGAAGTGATGGCTGCAATATTGCTTGCTGTAGCTTCTCTGCAGCAAGCGGCAGAGGAGATTTGAGGTGATCCAATGGAGAGAGAGAGAGAAGCAAAACAAACCCCAGGAAAGCCTAGGTCGTTGCTTGTGTCCATGAGCATAGGCCGGTGGATGAATCAAAAAGGCTAGAAAGAAGGGAGCAGAGGATAACGTTGCCTGTTTTGTCCTTTGTACAGGCAGGAATGGAGAGAGGTGTAGTATTCCCTGTCAGCAGAAGAGAGAAATGTCTGAAACAGGCTTCCTCCTATTACTTTTAAAGTTGGATGAGTGGAAGGGAGACAAGAAGTTGCAAAGTTGTGAAGCCTGCAGTGGTGTTCATGCAGAAATGGGGAGGTCGTCTGGGGCTCTGCTTCCCAATTAGCAAGCAGGGCTTGCAAATGTGACTTTTGCTGCGGGCAAAAAGCATTCAGCTCCTCCAGAACTAAATACAAAAGCAGATGGACTAGGGCTCATGAATGGCGAGGCCTATGTGTAGTCAGTTGTGAAGCTGAGCCTTATTGTAATACATGCCTTCTAGGGTGCGGGAGAGAGCTGGAATAGCCATTGCCAGCATTTGGGGCTGTACACTTCTGTATTATTTTTCTGTAATAGAGATTTTAAGTTTTGGAGCTTCTCATTTATACACATCTTGACTTTAGTAATGGCAGCAGGAGAAAGGGAAAACTTGTTCTTCTTCCTTCCCTTTTTTTTTTTTTTTTTTTTCTTCCTTCCCCTGGGAGATTTTTGACTGTTTCCAGAAGGGAGCATATTTCCGGCTCTTTCCCTCATCCTCCTGATCCGATGGAAGAGCAGTGGGGGAGAGAAGCAATCTCATTCAATCTGTGATTTGCATGTGTTCAACCCTTCTGTCCTGAATCTGCACAGTGCCTTTCTGTGTGGCGGTAACAGCTTTCCCATGCAGCAGCAGCATCTGTGTGAAATTCCAGCATCTTTTAATTTATTTTTTTTTTCTGCTGCTGCTTTGAAAGCTGCAAGTAATCCTCTAGGCACCAGTGCTATCCTTCAATAGACTCTGACTGATGCAATGCTGTCTTCATATGGGATGGGATTTGGGAGGTTCGGTTTTTCACCCAGGAGGATTACAAGCTTCATTTTGACACAAACATTTATACACTGCAGGTGGTAGTGCTGGTGCCTCAAGACTTGATTTTTGGCACTAGGAAGATGCACCGCAAATCCAGTGACTTTCCTAGACTTTTCTTCCTTTCTGTGACAGTTTTAGTGCTACAAAATCCTTACTTGTGTTGGTCATTACCTAGAGAGTTCAGGGGTCTGTTATGTTTCAGTTTTGGTCAGGTTCATATATATATATATATATGTATTTGTGTGTGTGTAATATATGTGCACAAATGTATAGTTTATATACACACACATAATGTTATCTTCTGTGGTCATAGTCTGGGTGCTTTCTTGTAATGCATTAAGCAATGTGACTAACATGAGATGATCTGTGTTCTTTCCTATCCTCTTGAGGAAGAGCAAAATATGCTCCTTCAAGAGTAGTTTTTGAAGATTTCTGTTCACTTTTTTAATGCAAAAGAAATGTTTTGCTTGCTGCTTTTTTTTTTTTTTTCTCTCTTCCTCTTCCCCCCCCTGAGGGAGGATCTGAAGCAAGCGTGTGCCTACCACTCCTGGAAAGTGATGAAGTTTGCGATGCTCCTTGGCTTCAAGAGTAGCATGTTTTGCACTACGACCTGTGTAAATGTTCACCTTGAAACCTGCTTAGTCATTTGTATGGAGAACTGCAGTGGTTCAAGGCATGAGATTGTCAGCTCCAGTTTCTGTGTGATTTGGAGTTTCCTAAAAAGACTTGTGCTGTCACTGTCACCATGCTGTAGTCCAGCTGAGAGGTAATTAAAGCATTAATCATTGAAGCCAGGTAATGTTCCAAGATGAGTCTTGCAGCTTTTGGATGTGTACAGATCTTGTTATTGCAAGCTTTAGCATCAGGCTGAGAAGCAGGAACAGTTCTAAAATATGAATAGCTCTGATGACAGAGGATGAGTACTTTTAGCATGCTTAATAGTAAAGTTTTCTGTGTGCCTCATCCTACCATCAGCATCCTCCCCAGAATCAGTGTCTGCCAATATTTCTGCAGTTGGTGTTGTCAAATACTTGGCATCTCTTTGTGACAGTGGTGTATGGGCTACAAGCAGAGAGCAGTGCTTTTTGTCCGAAAGTCATGGAGGTCACAAATCCAAGGCACTGAAGACAGAAGGGGTCAATATATGTTTTTACAAATTCAGTGGGTGAAAAAAATATTAGCATCTGTTTTTATATGTCCTCTGGAATTACTGATCTGAAAACTAGCTAACAAATGTGGGTAGATTTAATTGATAAAAATGGCTTTTCACTCCTGGATTCTCACAACTCTGTAAGTAATTAACAGACCAAGCATGACAGCTTGGTTTTCAATACTCATGGCTACTATCTATAGAGCATCCCTTGAAATCTCACTTAAGCAGCTTCAGTCTTTGGTCAAGCAGCAGCAGACTTGAGTTGCTCCCTGCTTCTGAGCGATGAAGAAAGGAGAAGAGTATGAGCAAACATTACCTGTATCTGGTTGGGCCATACAGTATTGGAGACATTTTGGCATGAGGAAGGGAAGCCGTGAAATGTGATCAGAAATAAGACTTTCTTCTGCTGCCTCAGATGACTGCTTGATGTTTCTTATGATCTGTTCTTCAAGGGACTAAAAACTCTGAATCTTGAAGTAGTGTTAAAGATCCCTGTGAAAAGGCTCTGAAACGCATGGAGATCAAGGATTGGTAGTTTTTAAGAAGGAGGCTTGTCAGTAAAGCTCACGCTGTTGCAGTTTCATCATTGGTTTAAGCTGATCTAAGACTATGCTTTCATGAAAAGAGGAGCCCTGCTTTCTCCCTGACTCCAACCATGTGGTCCTACACCCTCCTATATACAGGTGTTGGGGATTACGTGGCCTGTAGTGATGACCACCTTTGTTCGCGAAGCTAATCCTTCTCTTTTTGGGGGGGATTAGTTTACAGGAGGATCAGCAAGCTCATCTGACTTGCCGTGTTCTTCTGTGATCCCTACTGTGTGTGCAAGAGATGAGGTAGGGATGCACACTTGGGAGCAGAAGGGGAAAAATCAGGTGATTCCCTTTGTTGGGAGTATGATTTTTGAGGTTGGCCTTATCTAACTGTAAACCCCATGTTCTTAGAAGGTGTTTTGTATCACCGTGTAGCTCAAGAGAGTTGAGATTTAGTCTCTTTATACTTGGTCCAAGCAGTTGTTACCAAGAGTGCAGAAGGAAGGAGCAAGTAGAACTGAATTTGTAGGGCTGCAGCTGTCTAGGGCTTTGGATAAAAACTTTGGCTGTATTTGCAAAGAAACCTTGAGAAATAAAAAAGGCAAGTGATGTTTTGGCATGGTTTGAAGCTTTGCCTGGCCCACTTGTCTGCTATTTGCTAGTGTGACTTTGGTCTGCTCCCGTGCAGGAGTTTGCTATACTGCCAGTTTTTCTGTACCTAATTTAGGATGTTTGTATGTTCGGTGGGAGGGTGGCTCCCTTTTTTGTTTCCTTCATCTGGATGTGCCGCATAGGAAGCTACATGATGCTGTAATTTCAGGAGTTGAGTGTTTTTAGATCTCTTCTGTTCTGCATTTCATCTCTAGGCTTACGGAGGGAAAATGGAACTTCTTAATGCAAATGGGAACCGGGGATTGCACATAGAAGAGGTTTTTAGACTAAATTGTGAAGGAAACAAGCTTTAGGTGAATGTGCTGTGAACAATCCCTTCCCACACATGCACGCTTACAAACTCAGCGGTAATTTCGATCGCGTTTTAAAATGGTACAATTGTAATGCTATCGCCTTCCTAAAAGCTTCGTGAAAAACGGTGGTGGGGTGGTGGTGGGGAGAGAGATGCAGACGAGTGCCCACAGAGGGTAAGGCGGTCAGGACTTGTGAATTACACAGTCCATATGGAGCAGGCAGACGGATTGGTCTGGCCCCACAGCATGGCGTGTGCTCCCTCCTGCCTGGTGGGACCGTGGCAGGGGACATGGCGAGGGGGGCTGCGGTTGTAGCTGCGGGAGGCTGGGACGGGAAGCAGCCGGGGGGCAGAGGGTACAAATTTGTGAGGAACTAGTTTCGGTTAGTTCCACTGGCGCTGTTGGAGCGGCTTGTTTATTATATTGTCTTGCAGGCAGGGAGGGGAGGGGGCTTTGATGCTTTTGTATGGTGCTGGCAGGAATGTGCAGTCCGGGGGTTTTGAGACCTCCTGGGGGGTGGGTGTGTGTGGATCTCTTTCCAGTGGCTTCAGACTGTCCGTAAAGACAATAGGGTGGAACTGAGGCTCCGTAAGGAGGTTGTCTGCTGTTTCTGAGGACTTCCTGGGCTTTCGCTAAACCTAAAGCTGGTAAAAAGAGAGAAATGCATTGCAGGCTGATGGGATGCTGCAGGCAAGAGGTGTGTCTGTCTCCTGACCGTTCGGCAGACCCAGGTCTTGTAGTCTACTAGGTGCCTGGGGTGCAGCAGCCTGGTCCTTTAGTGCGGCAGTCACCACAAAGATCGCTGGCACCTGTCTTGACCTTTCACAGGCCCAGTTCGTTCCTATGACCATGTGCTGTTTAATTGCAATCTTATTTTTATGGTTGACAGTCATATTTAAACCACGGGATGCACAATAGTATAAGAATATCTAGTGCCTGAGATTGCTGGCAGTCTCTCACTTCATTTTTCCGTTAATACCTAAAGTTCTTGGCCCTTGTGGGTAGTATACAGGCAGCAGCAGCTTTTCCCTTATAAGCAGGGCTAGCACTCCCATCTGGGCCAAACTGAAGAATTCAGACCACTTATAACAGATACCTCCTTGCTGGGTAATTTTGTTCTCCACAGTAACAGGATCTTTCTTAGAAACGCCTTCAGAGTGGCTTGCCTTGCTTCTGTGTGCAACGAAATGGAAACAGTAACTTACTGTAAATGCCTCATTTTGTCCCCAGGGCCAGGTTGGGTGGTGTTTTGTTTTGAATCGTCCTCTCTTTGCAGAGCACTCTCCCAGCTTTTTGGATGCAGCTTTCCAAATGAAGGGCAGGTCTTCCTTTCTCTTAAAATTTTGAAGCAAAGCATGTACTGAAACTCCTCTCAAAACTATTCCAGAGAGGAGGTGTTCCTCCTTTGGGAGGGAAGGAGATGCTTGGTTAGTGCTCCCTTCCTCCCTGTTTTAACCCCTTTCTAGCTCTGACCATTGCCTGCATGGGGATGCTTCATTCCTCCAGCATAAGTTATTTGACTAGGTTGGGTCATCAGGTATAGCCTGCCATACTGGACAGTATGTCTAGGGTGGGTGTTTCTGGTAGCTTAGGCAGGATTTCTTTCTTCTTATATACTCAGTAGAGAGGTGTGACCACAGATACAGTGCTGGCATCTCGGAGCAATCGTGTTTAGCAATAGTTACTTTTGCAGATGCAGCGAGGAGGTTTGTGTAACAGAAGTGGATTCCACGGAGTCCTTGGTTAATGGCTGAGAAAACCTGTTATTTTAAGACTTTTTTTTTTATTTCTATGAATTGCACTCCAATTATAGAGGGCCTTGGCATGTGGCCACATCCCGTACAGGCTGTCTGTGGCCCATAAAGAGATGGCAGTCAGTTACAGGGTAGGTGTAAGAAGAAAAGCAGAGGTGTGTTTTCTGTAGCGGGGTGGCATTGTGTTATAGCAGGAATCAGTCATGTTACTTTTCGTGTGTAATTGCTTAATTGGGATGTTGAAAGGTTAGCTTTGATTTTGTTTTGATGTTTCTACATTTTTGTAGGCAAGTGTGTAGCACTTGGGTGTCTAATTAGAAGAAAAACCCTGAAAAATACTGATGTGTGGGGGAGAGGTGAATAAAGGTAAAGGCAAGGAGGGAATGTAAAAGCCCTGCAGGCTCTACTTCCTTGTGGAGATTGCAGCCCTTGCAAGGGGAGTACCTCTCTAATAAACTGCTACACAGTGATTTATTCTGGTAAAATTCAACAGTCATGACCTCTCCTTTTCCATTTTAAAATACTACCAAACGGCATTTTGGAGACAGACACCCTCTTTGTCTCCAGAACGTGTGCTGAGGTGCTAACGGGCTGTCTCAGTCCTTATTAGAAGGAGCCCTTTTGGGGGCTGGAAATGGCTGCATCAGTCTCTATCACCCTTCTGATTCTTGGTACCTCTAAGGCAGCAGGGGAGCATCACCATGATTATGTGCTTTGCATCGTAGTCTTCCCATCCTCTTAAGAACTGAATTAAATCTCTAATGTGTGTCTGGAGTATTTGTTTCCACTGGAGTGGATTCTCTCACATCCGTGCACTGATTTTTGGCACAGAAATGAGAGCTTCCAAGGGGCCGGAATTCAGAGTGATCCCTCACCCCGCACATCTCCCATTTGGGGATATTCTGGCTGCAGTTGGACTCACTGTCTGTGTTTTCCCCATGTTGGTCTTACTAAGTGCACGTAGCGCCCTGGATGCTCTTTCACCAGCACTGCTTCTGAAGCAGTGTGCTTCAGGAGATGGAGGGTTCAGTCTTTCTCTGTCCCTTGTGATGCCACTTTGGGCTGCCCCTTGTGAGTAGAAGAGGCTACTGTGCCATGCAAGCCACCCTCACAGCACTGGAGGGGGTTCGTTCCCTTGTATAGATGCCTTTTTGTTCCTCGTGGTTGCAGGGAGAGGAGCTTTCCAGGAGGGGAATGAAGAGGCCAGGCTTAATGGTCTTAAGAGTGGATTTATTATTTTTTTTTTTATTATTTTGGGAGGGAAGGCCTGGGAGTTGTTTCTCTCTAACTGTTTCCAGATGGTGCTGCTGGAACACAAAGATTTCTAGTGTGTTTGGGATGGCGGCGGCTGAGACCCCCTAGCCCCCCCGGTGCTTCCTGTGCAGCTCCACAATCCTGTGGGCTTAATCAGAACCAGCCCTGGCCGACAAGGCGCTCCTGAAGCGTGCTTTTTCTTCACCCTGTGCCCCAAGCCCTGTGCTTCCTTCTTCCTCCAGGCTTTTTAACCCCTTGCCATTACAGCTCCAGCCCTTCAGCCTGCCCACCTCACTTCTCTCATTTCTCAGGCTGGCTGTGGGCCCTTGCAGTGCCCCAGAGATGAAATTGCATTCGGCTAGACTGCTTGAAGAAATTATGTCTTTGGTGAAAGGGAAGCTAGTTTGTAACGCGAACCTGGGGAAATAATTTCTGTAACTATCTAGGACGGCTTATGCAATCAGGCCAGCATGTCCAGGGCACAGAAAATTTCTCTTGCACCTATTTGCCTGCAGCACTTGGTATACAGCATGATTTCATTGGAATCATGTGCTGTTGTGCCTCTATCTCTCTTTTGTGCCAATTTCCCTAAAAGCAAGGCAGGTTTAATTTTGTATCACAGCCTTTTTACACCCAACCAACAAATTAGTTTCAGCCTTTTTCTTCTGCAGGTAATGTAACAACCATAATTTTGTTCTGGAAAGTAGGAGTACTCTTCTTTCCTTTTACCCTTTGAGCAACAGCCTCTGAATATCTGCAAAATCAACCAAGAAGCTTGTGATCAGCTGACTTCCTTTCTGGATCTGAGGTCTATCATCTCCCTTGTCCTGTTCTCTCCCATATTTTCCATCCTGTTTTTGGAGAAAGCAGAAGCGATGAAGCCATCATCTAAGGCAAAACTCCGTAGTCCTCTTTGCCTTGCGAAAGCTTGTAGCTGTCTTGTTTGAGCAAGCTGGATTTTAATGCCGTGAGCATGTTGCCCTGTAATGAGTGGTTTCGCGTGAATTATGTGTGAAATGCTTCCTCAGCCCAATGTAACAATTACAGCATCCAAAGGTGCCCCCAGTGCTGGATTTTAAAGCCTTATTATGAGCCCTGTCCTGTTCCTGTTGAGTAAGAGTGGAAGTGAAGATGAGCTGCCATTTTAAAATGCTTCTGCCTACTAAAAGAGGAGGGAAATCAATATTCTGTGCTATTGACTTCTGTGCATGCACAGTGTCCTTGTATTTGCTGGATCATAGATGTCACACTGTGCACAGTTTTCCCAGGGGCTTTAAATCGCACTGGGATCTATTGTTGCCAGTGTAGGTCATGGACCAGCAGGGGCAGGCTGTATTTCCTTTAAGCCTGGAGCAGTATGAGGATGCTGCCATATGTAGTCCAAAAAAAAGTGTATGTTTTGCACATTTAAATTACCCTAAATTAATGAAATCTCATCTCTTTGAGAAGCTGAAAATACCCCTTGGCTGATCTGGAAAATGAAAAACCCAGTTGGTGGAAAGCTGCTTCTGACCTCCAGCAAGCTACTTACATTATTTAAAAAAAAAAAAAAGCCAAGGAAGAATCTGCATTGTTATAAAGAATCTCTGTAAAATACTTCCATTTTAGCTCTTCGTTTTAGCTGTGCAAGTGCATTCTGTGTATGAAAGTCCTCCTTCTCTCTGTAAAATTAAACATCTGTATTGTAACTTCATATGGATGCTGTCAACCTAAAACCTGAGTGTGTGTTTGTAAACTTGTTGCAGACTGAATTTTTTTAACAGGCCTGGAAGGTGAAATACCATCTTTCTGTGTGGTTTGGTCGGATATATATTTGCTTGTATACAGTTCTGCCGCTTCTGCTGTACCACCTAGTTATTGTTCCTGTAGTATATAGAGGGTTTCTCAGAACAGAAGTGCCAGGAGGCTGGAGTTAAGAAAAGAATGTATTTCAAATACAGAAAATCGCAGCAATGCGTTTGGGCAGTTTCACCAGGGTTCTGTTTGATGGGACGCAGCCTCCCCCAAAGTCGCCCTGTTCTGTCTTGCTGGCAACCTCGTGGGCTTGCCTAGCTAATGGCTCCAAACTATTCAAACTCTGGTCAGGGCAGAAAGCTATTTTTGTTAGTCTGACATCACCTTCCTTTCTCGTCTTCACTGTGTCACTGGGCTTCCCGCCCAGGGAGCCTCTGGCGGGCCTGGCCTCCCTCCGGCCGGGTCCTGCCTGTGAGTGATGGCCAAGCGGCGAGGGCCTGCAGGCCCCATGGCGGGTCACGGGCTGCCTGGGGCTGCGGGGTACTCCGTCCCCGCTACAGAGGGGGGCGTCCGGCTTTGGAGAGTCGTGGTCTGGCAGAGCCTTGGGGCCGGTGTGGACACCCAGGAGGGGGACCCCCGTTTGCCGGGGTCTGGGGTGGGTGAGAGGCTGGAGTTGGGGGAATTGGGAGCCCTGCGAGATGGCGGGGGCCGGTGCAGGAGCCCTCTCCAACATCGTGCTGACTCCTGATGAAAACACGATATTTTTAGGAGAAGGAGAAACCTGGGAGGGGGGTGGGCGTGGGGGGGAGAGTGGGCTGGGCCGGAGGCTGCCGTCGCTGCGACAACTGGGCTAGAATTCCAGGAAGGAAGAGGGGCCGGATGGGCCTCCATCCCGGCCCTTGCCAGGCCCTGGCTTCCAGGCCCTGGAGCAGGGAGCCTGTGGGTGCGTCCCTGCTCCCGTGGGGGCAACTGATGGCATCAGGCCCCCCATGGCTGCAGCATCGTGCTGGTGGTGGCACTTCTGGTTTTCTGTCCCTCAAGAAGTGGCCTCAGTATTTCAGGTAGGCGTAGGAAGCCAGGGTCCTGCCGTCCGGTGTGTGTCTTCCCTGCCATCAAGGACAGTGCTGTGCAGTGTACTTGATGTGGTGCCTTTATCAAAATCTCAGGCTTTTAGTCCCCAAATATGCTTTTTAAAAAAAAAAAAGAAAAAGGGGGGGGGGAAAGTTGGGGGGTAGGTAAGGAGTAAAATATAAATCCTGTTACTTGCGCCACTGTGAGCCCAGGTTGTTGATGTCAGGAGACTTAACAAGGAAGCAAATAAATGGAAGTCCTTTGCTAGATGATGTCTGTGTGTCTGGAAACCAGCCAAAGCCAAGAAGCAAGTTTAATTGAAAGTGAAGACAGCTGAAGAGAAGGGTCCCACACTATAGATTCAGTTATTGGAACTGCAGAGTGATTAGTGAGAGCTATATATCAAATTAGGGTAAGCATCGAGGGAGAAGGGTGACATTAAGATCCATTTAAAAACTACTTTAGTTCAGTTTTTCATTAATAATCAGTAATTCAGCCTTAGATGCTGCTTTTCCCATTAATTTTATCCACAGACAATTTGGGATAGGGAGATGGCAGACACATTTGAGAAGGTAGATCAAACACATCAGATACACTTGGACAAAGAAATGGATATTTCTTTTTTGTTTATATGCAATAATCTCTGCACGTAAGGGTCTAATGAAGAATTACCTGTTTTCTTGGTAGCTGATAATAAGGTCAAGGCATTTACGGTTTTACTAGTGCTCTGCCACAGTTAAAGTACTAAAAAGCCTTTTTCAAGACCCCCGTCTTCCCCAGCATAGGGTTTCTGTCTTTCCTCCTATGCAAGAAGTAAAGCAAAAAAGATGATGAAACCACTGGGCTGCGGTGAACAATGCTGGGATTTCTCTCTGGCTCTCAAGCTTTACTTTTTTGCAACTGTCACTTTCAGATTAATAGCTTAGCTGCTAGTGTTCTCAGATTTTTTTTTTTTGTAAACATCTTATTCTCTGTGTTCTGGAAATGTGGCTTCTGTTTTTCTAGCACAAGTCTCTGATAAATGTGTAGCTTGTGCTATCGCACCACTTCAAAATCTCATCTTGCTTTTGGGAGGAACAAGTAATTTCTTGTTGCCTTTATTTCATTGCTCTTTGTAGTCCAGGGGTTTCTGGCTTTCCAGAGTTGGGGCTCTCCCTCACCACTTCTGTCCAAGCTACCAGGCTGCTGTGCCACCGGTAACTCTCAGGGACAGCTGGAGCAGCAGCAGATGAGCTGGGATTGTGTGGGTTTTGCTGCTGTTGCTCAGAACGCAGTTGTGAAACTCAAAGAATTGCGTTAACTTCACTCCACTTTTTCCAGCATTGTCAGGAACGCAGGCATGCCGTAGATCCAGGGAAGAGATTGTACGGTTATGTTTCTGAGGTTATCTTTGCAACTGAAAAGACTCGACACTTCAGATTGCAGCTTGGATTCAGCAGGAACTGATTCTCCAGCTGGGGAAATGTGGATGAACTTGCTAAGCTAACAATTCCTACCAGCAGAGTTTTAATCTGCAGACTTTAGGTTTAGTTTGGCTGTCAAGAAACCATTGCTAATCAGGCCTCACTGATTGTTGCGTCTGGCATAATGGCCAGTCTGTGATGTAAAACTAATTTGTTCTGGGTTCAAGTTAGGTCAAAGAGAATTACTGCCTTTTTAAGCTAAAATTTAGTTTTATTTAAAAAAAAATGGTGAGAGGACTTTCAGACCCTCCACTATATATTACAGCTGTGACATTTCCTCCAGAGGACTGATTCCACTCCAGTTCTCTGTGGCCTTTCGTAAGTTAATAGCACCTGCAGAGCTGATCACTTCTTACTCATGTCCTGGTTTATTGACAATTCGTCATGTTTTCAAGATGTGTCTAATTCAGCAACTTCTAAAACTTATAAAGTTGAGAGCTGTCAAAAAGCCCCACGACCCCTAAGCCTGGCTGTTCTGCTAGTGCAGGAGCGTCTCCTTTGTTCTTCGGTCATCTGCAAATGGCTGTTCCATGTTTGCCTTGTGGTCCAAGATGGTACCTGTGGCTTGCAGTTTGTGGCAGAACTTACTGTTGCAAATGCCAATGAAAAAGAACTTCTGTTAGCAAGGCTGGAAAATTAAAGAAGGGGGAAAATTTGAAGTAAAGCAGGGGGGTTAAAGGCTTAGTGGATTTGACTGAGTTGTGACTTTCATCCCATTAAATCCCGTAGGCCGGCACAGAGACTTTACTGGGGTACAACCACAATGCTCACACATCCTGTGGAAGTGTGGAAGCCCATGCCTGAGGTTTTTGATACGGTTTGAATAAAATCACAAATGTGTTGCAGAAAGCTGATGTACTGTATTAGCTTCTATTTTTTTTTCTCCCCACTCTGAAGCAAATCGCAAGTACCTGAGAAATGCCTTTCAGTGGTAAACAAAGTAATGAAACATCCCAGTGGCAGTTTGATTTGATTTTGCAGGCTAGCGCTGCCTAACTCAATTTCTTTACAAATGTCTGGTTGCATGTTGGTATCGAAAGAAAAATGTAATTGGCAGGAGGGAGCTGCGAGAGAAATGGAGTTACCTGGGGATTCCTTCTCCCACCACCCTGCTGCCAGAAGGCAGGGTCCCTCTGTGTTTGTGGCAGGGTATTTATCTGTGTCAAACCTTCCCTCTCTCTCTTTTAACTTCCATTTTGTGAGATTGGTTTTGTGCGTGTGCAGGCAGAGGAGGAGATTGAGCTGTATCCCCAGCCTCTGTTGCCTTATATTGCCTGCTAACTAACAGGGGTTTTCTGTCTGGATATTACTGAACTGTCCTGTTCCAGTTGCAGGAGTTTAACGCTTTCACTTCTTGCTCTGTTTAGTTTTCAACAAAAGCAAACTCTGTATGGAATAATCATGCAGCAGGCCCTGGATTCACCATTAGTGACCTGTAAAATTGGCAGCGCTGGAGATTATTGGCAGGAGACGGTTTCCCTAGGCGCTTCCTGCCTTCTCTTGGAGAGTTAAGTTCAATTAGAGCAATGATACGCACAGCAGGGATTTTGCAAAGAGTTCAGTACTTGGTGGTAGTGTTGCTACACGAAAGGCAGAGATATCTTTGGCCTTTTTGTGACCTTAATGCTCCAGCTGCTACCCTCTTGCTAACCTCTGCTTTCTCCAAACTCTCGCTTTCCTAGTGTAACCTCCTTTCACCTCTTTCACCTTCTGAAGCAACTATGTCCCTCAAACGTTTTTAGTCTGCAGTTTGTGGGGTTTGTCTTCCAAAAACCAAAGTGGAGATTGTTGGCTGTGGTTTGGTTTCTTTTTTTTTTTTTTTCTTTTTCCTCCACTTGATTTTTCTTGTTTTCTTTCTGACCTCTTAACGTATTGTGGACTGCCCTCAGGTCTTTGTAATCGTCTTTCTCTTCCTTTTCACACTCTCGTGATTTGCTTCTACTTAGGAAACCGTTTGGTTTCTAGAGGTGGTTTCTGGGCATCCAGGTCCTTTGACTTCAGGAAATCTCACAGTTTGGTTTTGTCTCTTTTCTGCCACAGACTCCTGGTGACAGTCCCTCTTGTTAGTCCCTCATGTGAAGAACATCATCCTCAAAATAATGATTTCATTTTCCTTTCTTCATTATAACTTTCTATTTGTGTTCACTGCCCATGTATTTAGTATCTACAGCGGTAACTTCTCCATTCATCCTTATTCTCTGTGTTGAAATCTTCCTGGTTTCCAAGGCGTTGAGAGGGACTGGCACATGAGCGTGTCCAAGGTACTGACCTCGCAGGTGTGTGTACAAGTACTGTTAAAAGCATACCTGGGAATGGTCTTTGAGGAGAACACCGTATCTCCTGATACACAGTGGACGTTTATGGCACTTATATCTAAGTTGGTAAACTGTAGTGTGTGGGAGAAACAGCAATCACAGTACTTTCTTACAGTGTGTACTTACGTTGGAGGAGAAAAGTAATAGCCGTGCATTTTCATCGTGATGTTGCTTGGGTTTTAATTAAGTTCACAGTTAAAATCTAAAAGCTTGGTGAGACCGTGGTACTGTAGCTGTCAGTCTCCACTTGCTTCTTCCAACTTCTGTGTCTTTCCTTCTGTTTCTGTATTGTTTGCGGAGTTTTGTGCTTTATCTGCTTGGTGGCTATTAGTATTTGAGAAGAATGTACTCACAGGGTGTTCAACCTAATTAATTACTGTTAATCCCCAAAACTGGCTGCCAGAAGTTTTGTTGTCCTTGAAGCACTCATACTGTGCGTGTTCCTGTAGGTTTAGCATGAGAGCCTGAGGAGAGGCTGGATGTTTCCTGGCAAGTTTCCATGGAGAATCCCCTGGGCAGGTCTGAGGTAAAGCGGAAGAGAGGGAGGACGAACACGAACTTAAAATAGCATTGTATTGAATTTTTAGCACTTTGCTTTTTAGCAGAAGTTGTGTTAGAGTGTTCTTCTGTAAACTCTGAAATTGTGCCAGTGGCCACACGCCCTGTGTAGGGCAGAAGACCTCTCAGGTAGGAGCTGCCTGTTTAACCTGAATATCCCAGCACAAAACCCAAAACATCTTAACACAAACTCTTCCTGAGAGTGGTCATACATCTTGGTTAACTTCATGCCGAGAACATCTTTGCTTTTGAAAATTTGGGATTGTTTTGCTGTGTTTTGTCAGGGTCTTCCCCTTGGGTTTCTCCTCTCCCCTTCCCCAAGAGCTGCTGGAGAAAGTGCAGGCCTGGCTTAGGAGTTCCTCCTCACAAGTCATAACAAGAGATAGGAACAGACTTAAAAACTAATTGCGGAGGGCGGCTGCCGCCTTTCCTCCTTGTAGCATTCTACTGGGAGTTGCTTGTGAATTCACAGGAGTATCAGGGTGGAATTGAAATAGGCTTTGCCTACTTCATTTAGTTTATCCTTCACCCAGGAAGATAGATACACACACGGCACATGTAAACGCCCTCTCCCCATTTTGAATAGGAGATGTCGGAGGGAGAGTAACAGAAAATAAATTAAAAAAAAAAAAAACAAAAAAAAATAATTTGTGAAGTATTTTGAAGTACATTATCTTAATCCCCTCTGCTCAAATAGAGACGGGTCTGGGAATTGAAGGGAGAAATTCCAGAAGCGTTGGAGGTGCACATATTCCTTCAGAGCAGGATGTCAGGGCTGCCAGTAACACAAGACATGTAGCCTCAGAGTCCCTTCTGGGTGAAGGAAGAAAGTCTAGAGGATTCGTTTCCCACTGGGAGTGTATGAGGTATTGTTTGGGCTTATCAGGGTGTTTGAAGTTACACTGACTGATTTTTAAGTTCATTTTAAACTATTAGTATAGTTTTGAAAAGGAGAAAATTGACACTTCTATGGCTAATGTTTAGGGAAGCATTTCTTCAAGACTGGGCAAGGTGGGCAGCAGCTTCTGTAATTTTATGTTCTGTTTTGTTCAGTTTTTCATGATGGTAAATTAAGTTTGCATATAAAAATTCTTTGGAAAATTACAAAAATTATACCCAACTGAAATTACGGGCAGTAAGGTAGGATTAGTTTATGCTTATTTTATGGCTTTGATTTCTTTTTCCTTTGATTTCTTTTTCCTTCTACGCTATTTAGCATATGCAGTTGAAAATGAATCTTAGATGTATTGGCTTACATGGAAAATAGGAAGTTAGCAAAATACTTTAATCTTAGCTCATTCTTCCCTCGTTTCATGCAGGTTCTTGTTTTCAGCTGAGTTAAGGCAGACTTATAATTCCTTGGTTTCTATTCCTTGTAACCACTACATTCACTCTTTGTTTTCTTGTCTTGCAGAACGAGCCTCTGACTTCAGGTTATCATGGATACCCAGCAAGAGACAATCAAGTAAGAGTCTGATTGCAGTAAATGTGTGCGTGTGTCTCTCTCTGTACACTTATGGATGTTTTGTCCGACAGTTTCCTGGCTGTCTTGTTATGGAGTGGAAATTGTTTTGTTCTGTTGTGGAATGCTTGTGGAGATATATGTGGTAAATTGAATGTTTTTTATGGCCTCTAACGCTATGTGGCAAATTGCCTGGTAAGGGGTTAAACATGATCCACATTACCAACAGCTCAGGAAATTCTTTATTCTTAAAAACGTCGTAACTTAAAATCCCTGTCCTAAGCTCCCTCTGTATCTCCTCAGCGTTAATGAATGTAGATGTTCAGTGCCAGTGCATGCTTGGCCCTGTTTTATACTTATTGCTGTAATTCTAGCATCTGGGGAGCAAAACAACACTGAGTTTTTGTGAGAGTCTGCTTTTCTGGTACAGTAGGGAATGACACATCCCGTTGGGTTGTTTCTAGTGTCTGTGAACTTGTCTTGCCTTCCTTTCAAGTCCTGCAGGGCCCCTGCCCCTTGCTCTTATTCAGGATGTTCTCCTTTTACAGCAGTAAAAATTATACTGTTCAGTGCATTGTAGCTGTAAGCATTCTCTTGCCTCCTAGCAGAAGACAGAGAAATCCCAGTTGATGAATTTGCGCGACGGGAGGAGGAGATGCTTTGGAACAAATGAAATTTAATGGGTTGTAAGATACAACCGTCACACATTAAATCTCCATTCTTAGAATGAAGTTTTTTTTTTTTTCCAGTGTTTTGCAGTGCTACTGCAAAACAGAGTATGAACCAGTGTAACAGGAAATTAATATGCACGGAAAAGCAATAATGCAGCACACTTCAGTAATGAGCAAATAACAAAACCAGAATCAAATTCTTTAATACTCTCAGGTACTGCTATATAAAGAAAGTGATTTTCATCATATCTTGATGAGGCTTGGGTATATGCAATAACAGCTTAACGGGAGATGTTTTTATGAAGGAAGTGCAGCATAGTGCAGGCTCAGCAATTGAAGAGCTCGAATCTTTGGTGCTTGTAATGTGTGTGTGAATTTCCATATAGGAGGAAATTATTTGGAATGTCCACTGGGATATATTAAACTGTTACAAATAAATATTGCGTGCTGGGATGCTGTGGGAATTGTGTTCCTGCTCTATCTAGGCAAAGTGAGGTATGCTAGGTTGAGAGGCAGAGCCAGTCCTAGATCCTTAAAGTGGTTCTTGTCTGCCTTTGGCTTTTCCATTCCGGTGGTGCCCTCTGCACCCTATTTTGCGCTTCACTGTACCTCCAACCATTTAGGGGTGTTTTTGTATGTCTTGAGGTGTTTCATTTTGGTGACTACCAGTATGTCCCGCTTCACAGGTTTTGTCTTTCTCATCCCTTAATAATTCCTCTGATTTGGAAGTCCAGAACTGCTGTTTGCTGGCAGGTCACCAGATCAGTGGAGATGGGGATGGAAGCCGTATGGCAGCCAGGGTGTGAAATGAGAATTACATCCTGGGCAGCCCTGAGGCCTCTGTATGGGTGAGCACAAGAAGTAAAGTGTGTTAGCCAGGGTGCGTATGTGTTTCAGATGGCAAATAGATTTATGGAAATCTTTTAGTGGACAAACAACTTCAGTTTAACTCAGGTGTTTTAATTTTAGCAAATACTTGTAAAAATCTTTTTTGGCTGTGGGGTTTTTTTTTCTGCTCTCAGTAACATCTTGATCTGTGGTAAGAGTTTGTCTTTCTGTCTTGCATTTGGCCCAGCTTAAATTCAGGTCTGGTTTTCACTAATGAGGTTTCAAGGCTTTTAGCTAATCTGATTGGGAGCCTCTAACATGATAGCAGAGAAAGAAGTCTTCTGTTGCTACAGACTGGGGCTGGTCTGGGAGAAACAGCAGTGGCTGATCCATCACCTGCCTTTCTGCTCTGGGGAAGGGGGAAAGAAGCAGTGTGGGAATACGTGTAGCTATCCTGACCTAGTAATAAAGCAATTCTGAGATGCAGGAGCAATTGTGTTGGATGTCCTCAGATTAGGAGCTGGATTTGAGCTGGTGAGTGTAAGTCTCTCTATCTTGCACTTTCTCATTGCAGTTCTTTATCGTAAATACTTGTACTGTGCTTTTTCACTCAATGTTTTCCTTAGCAGAAGTAGCAAAGCAGAACTTTATTTTCAGGGTGTCTTGTTGTGTGGCCACAGTAGTCCTGCTAGAAATTCTGTGGATGTAACTTGCCCTTTCTTTCACCTTACATAGCATCCTACTCCTTCACTTGTTTGTATGTCCTTTTTGCTCCTTAGAGCTCTAAATGTCATTAATTGCTGGCTGCAGACCTTTCACTATGCTGTTTTTACACCCTCTAGTGGTTAAATCATACCCAGATGTTCCAGATTATTGGAGTTTTCTTTCTGCCAGTCGAAATATGTGATTGGTTTGAGTCCTTGCTTTGGCCATTTGGGAATGCTTAGCTCTACAGTATGAACTTTATTTTGTATCCCTTCCCAAATGTTTAAGCATTCTGTCATCATCACGCACGGGCAGCAGCACTGAGGCGAATGAGGTGGGTTCACATCAAGGCTGTGTTCCTCTTAATTCTGGTGCTGTGTGGTGGCTTTATGGTAGCCCAGAGCTTTGGGTTGTTGTACAGCCCCCCCTGTTCCTCACCTGCTCTGCCAGAGTGCTGTCTTGCTGGACTTCTTGTGGTGGTGGGGCCTGGGGAACATGTGTGCTAAATCATTTACAGTGTAAGTTTGCCTGAAAAGAGAAGGCTTTCTGTTGATGAAGCGTTGTGCTGCTGGGGCTACGTTACTGCTGTGTGAGGAGCTGGAGAGCTCTCTGGGACTGTTCTCAGGAATTCAAGGTTTGCTCTGTGGGTGTCTAATGCACATAGAGGAATGGCAGGATGCCCCTTCTTTTCCCCAGAGCTATGCTGATGGCAGGAACAAAGCCCTTGCTAAAGGGAAAAATACGGGAAGTGTTAGTGTAACATTGTTAACCGAGATGAGAACCAAGTCTTTTGGTGAGGAGAGCTTATTCTCTGGGGACTATTCAGTTCTTTATGCCTCTGTTGGGCCTGCCAAGAAAATGGTGTTTCTTGTTTTGTAACATGAGCGCCTGCCTGAAATGCAGTGAACCAAGACTTCCTTGCTTCATTTCCCAAGCTGTGACAAACAGCTCTGAGGTACTATGAGTTGGTCTCAACATGGAAAATGACTGGTACAGCTATACTGATATAATTTTTACATATAGACAAACTCATCAAGAATAAATACTCTGCTTCCAGAAAGCTAACCCATGCTAACTGTGCCAGCTTGTTTTATATATAGCCAAGGCCAATGTCATACTGCTCTAGTGCTTTTCATGTCAAAATCTATTAGATGTGATATCTGAAATTTGTTTGAGTGCTGAATACTGGCACTTCTGTGGCAGAATTTGGCAGCTGCACAGAATAATTTTGTTCCCCACCAGGAAGCAAAATGAGCAAGAACACCTTGTTTAACTGCCACTGAAGGCAAGAGAGGAGGATAGAGGGTTTATGGAAGCAGGAGGTAATTGCACACACCAGAACTGGGTCAGGATGTTAGAGCTATTACACCTCTTCTGTTACGGAAAGTGATCCTCACCTATCACAACGGGTTAGAATGTTGGTTTGAAGCCTCTTTTAAAAGCTTGTACTTCCATGAGTACAATTCTTAAATCAAACTGGGCCATTGGCTTGGTACTAATGTGGTGGAAACATCGTTACCTATCACAAGTGACAATTCCTTCAACAGCTTAATTTCGGTGGCTGGTTTTCCATCTGAGCGCTCACCAGGCGTGACCTGTTGTTCTCGTGTATGTAGATGAGACTGCAGCCCAAGGTAGCGCGGGTGCCCATGGCAACTGCTAGGAACAGCTTTATCACTATCCCCTCGGTTTGAGTTCAAGCTTAAGGTGAAATGCTGTTAAATCCTCTCCAGTTGTCAGCCTGCTCCTGTGGGTCTTCACTGACTTGTTGCTTCGGAGTATCTGTTGGGGCATTGTAGGCAGCAGGCAGCTGTGTGCAGTCTCCTCCCTGGAGCTGCTAGCTGGTCTGGGTGAAGGGTGGCAGTGGCAGACTGTGAGAACAGGAAGCCTCGCCTGTTGTTTTTTCCCCCCTGTTTGTTTTCTTTGCCCAGTCCCCCCTGATGTGGAGAGTTCAGCAAGGAAGCCCTTCATCCTGAGATGTGAAGGCTGTGCGTGAGGTCCCATGGGGAGGCAGGACAGCAGGTCGTGGGCTTCCTGTTGGAGCTGGCTGCACAGAGGCACCGCTGCTCCTGTTGGTGGCTGTTCCTGTTGGTGGTCTCTCTGCAGTGAGCAGCGGGGATCTCGGCAGAGATTTCAGAGGCAGAAACCTCTGTCGTCTTGTCTGTGTGGTCTGAGGCTTCTTCACCTATCTTCTCTGTCACGTGGATGAAGCGTGAATTTGGGGATATTGGCACAACTTCATTAGCAGTGGAGTGGCTCAGTATGGATTAGGATTTCCACAGAAAAAACCTCTTGGTTTAGTATTAACAGACTGAGATGCTCTTGTCGTAACACAAATAAAACGTGACCTTCTGGAGGAAAATGGTTTGACCATTTTTATTTGTACCATGATAGCACCAGCCACAGTCTCTCCAGTGCCCTACTTTGTCGGTGTTGGAACAAAGGCTCCCTGTCTCAAGAGTTTAAATCTGTAAGTAGTGCTCCTGAAAAGCATTTTGGCTTTTAATTTGTGTTCCTGCTTGTAACTGACCATGAAAATAAACCCTAGAGGGTTATATGCTAGCTGGCTTGGTAAACAGTGAGATTGTGGAAGTGTTAAGTTATTCAGGAGCTAGAAAGGAGGGTTGTTCGTGGGTTTTTGGTTTGTTTGGTGCTTACACTTCTGGTTTGAATAGAGTGTATTTAATACAAATGCTTAAACTGAGAGACAGAGGGAGGGAGAAAGGCCTTAAATAAAGTTTTAACACCTTACTCCTTGAGTTGAATAGCCAGGGCAAAGATCAGGAAGTGTCTGAGGTCCTCTGTATAAAATGGAGAAGACCAGTCTTGGTATTCCTGGTGCTTCTGAGGAATGCGTCTTTGCTTGAAAGCAAACAACCCAAAATTTGAGATGGGACCAAGCTAATGAGGGGAAACTGTTCTGAACATCTTCCTTATGTTTAAAATGTGGTGAATTAGGGTTAAGACTGCCAAATCTACTGCTTCCTGACTTCCACAGCGTCTCTTCAAGCAAGTAGTGAAATATTTTTACTCTGTGCTTGAGAGGGCCAAAGGGATGTTCTGTTACTGACCTAACTGCAATATCCCATAGAAAATAACAAGCTTCGCTTCAGAGAGTGAACTCTGGGCAAAAATGTCCAACATATTCAGGAGATGGGAAGCATCTGTGAGGCAGTTGCTTGCAGAGGGGTTCAAGGGTGTGTAGTGGCATAACTGCTGGGGGGGGTTATCATTTAGCACCTAAGCTGTGATGGATGTGGGACAGTTAAGATGTGTTACAGAAAGGTGTTTAACACTACAGAAGCGTGAGAAATCCTTTACCGGATTGCATCCAATGCTGTTTATAAGTCTCAGCACGTTCAGAAGGTAAAAAAGTGTTGATAGAGTGGAGAGAGTTAAATTAAAAAGCAAAGGAAATCGTGATACCTGACAAGGAAAATGAAGAGCAGAGTGTTTAGCTAAAAATTGAAGGAGGAGTGGTTACAGACTGAAGTTGAAACAATTATCGTTGAGTTGGAAGAGGAAAGATATGATCCACTGAGACTAATCTAGTAATACTTCTCCCCTGAATCCAGCATTGTCTTGGTAACGCACTTGGTCGATCACTTGAAGCGCAAAGAAGTTGTTCCTAGTTTTCTCAAGCCCAAACTACATCCCTAAGAAACAGCAGGGAAGATTCAGGAATTGGAATTAGAAAAAATTGTAACTCATCCACCACTAAATACTGAGCCTGTTGTAAACCTGGTTTCTGAAATTTCAGTCTGAACCAAGTCGCTGTGCTTACATTTGCCACCTTCCCCCAAATCTCTCCTTTCCTTTCTGTTTAGCTAATTGCCTACCATCGAACCCCTTAAACAATACAGGAAGCATGGTGTCTTGCAGTTGACACAAGTCTTGCAAACAGGTCACTCTGTCTGCGTATTTATTTCCCTTTTCCCTCACGTCTGCTGCCTCTCCAGCCTCTCCAAATACAAGGCAGGGAATCCTTTCCTTACAGAACCTTGAATACCTTTCACAAACACCTTTGGCGAGCTCCACACCAGCGTGTGCCTTGCTGTCACTCAGTAACAAGAAAGAAAAAATAACCAAGTGGCGCAAAGTTGTATGAGAAGAAGTTGTTAAGGAGTGCACCTAATTGAGATACGTAGGAAGACTTCCTGACAATAAGCTCCTTCAGTCCTTTAAAGAGCTTCTCAAGGGAAGTAACGATTACCTTGCTGATGAATAGTTGGGTCAAAGCTCTGGGTCTGTAAGGCGTTGGCAGGAAATGGGCTGGATGATGTAATACAAATTCCTTTCATGTTTGAGTCCTCTGCTTCGAGCAATTTCTCATCTCTGCTTGGGGTTAAAGAGAGGAGATGTGAGTCATCCTTCTTGGGAGAGGACCAGGAGACCACTTTTTCTTTTGCGACGTACTTTTTGGCTGTTGAAGTGTTACCCGATGTCCGCAAGAGTCTTGGAGACTCCCAAGCCCAAGTTATTTTGGCAAGAGGGACAGCTGCTTGTTTAGATTTCCCCTCCTGAAATTGTAGGAGTGCTAGGGAGTCTGGCACGTGTGTTTTAGAACTAGGCTGTAAAATGATCAGTTGGAGGACCAAAACCAAACGATGTAGAGAGAACAGCCCGCTGATGGATATTATATCCTATTGAGGACGTGAAAGCGGCTATTCTGGGTCAGACAGAAGGTCTCTGCCTTCCAGTGTTCTGGCTCTGACAGTGTCTAATAGCAAGTACTTAAAGGAGAGGGAGCAGCGCCAAGATTTGGTGATACTTCCCTTCCTCCGTACTCTTGAAGCAATCCTGTGGCTTTGGGATTTCCTGGCCATAGATTATTTATTTTATTTTAAGTCACCTGTGATAGATTTCTCTTTATTGAATTTGTCCAAATGGCTTTTGAGCCCGTCTAA
The DNA here is from genome assembly GCF_028500815.1 of Rissa tridactyla. Taxonomy (NCBI): domain Eukaryota; kingdom Metazoa; phylum Chordata; class Aves; order Charadriiformes; family Laridae; genus Rissa; species Rissa tridactyla. Next base: position 161,828,787 of record NC_071466.1, on the reverse strand, counting down.
ATCTTTGGCATCCGCAACATCCTGTGGCAACGGGCCCCCCCACTTTAGGTATCTTTTATGGGGGAAAAGTTCTTCTGTGCACAGCTAACTTGATACCGAAGTGGTTTTAAAGCTCTCAGGTGAGGGGGGCTTGGGGTCCTCAGCTCGCACTGAGTGAGGATTTTTATCTTAACTCGGGGAAAAAACCCAACAAAACCAAATCAAAAGAAAATTTAAATAGTTTGTGTGCCTTTAGTATATTTTTCTGTTTCTGGAGGATGATAATAACTTTGCGAAAGTTATTGCTCGGTACCTGCAAATGTTGCTGACGGGCACGGAGGGCTTTTGAAGGGCGCTGCTGCAGCGTGGTCGGGAGCTCAGCCCCACGGCCCTGGCCTCCATGTCCAGCCCCGCTGCGTAACCGGGAGAGCTCGGGGAGGAGGAGGAGGAGGGTGCCCGGGGGGCAGCGTGGCTGCGTGGGGAGCGGGTCCGGGCCGGCTCTGGCGGCGGGCTGCCAGGAGAGGGCAGCCGGCGCACGGCCAGCGCTCGCCGCCCCGCCCCGCCCCGCCGGCGCGGGGGACCGGCACGGAGGGCGGTGCGGGGCGGCCGCTTCTCCTCCCTCCCCGCAGGCTGCCTCTTGGGGTGTCCCCTGGAATAAGCCCCTGCCGTGGCTCTAGGGCTGAAGGCCTTGGGAGAGCGGGGGAAGTGGGTTCGGCCTCTTGTGCCCCGCAAGACTTCTCTACAGTTCTGGGACAGCCATCTTCGACGGGGACAAAAATTCTTGTTTGGAGGGCTGGGGAGAGGATGTGTCGCTGCCCGAGCCCAGCATGGGGAGCATCCAGGGAGGGCTGAGACAGGCCCTGCCACCCCTCCACAGGGCCTGCTTAGGGATTTGATTCTTCAAAGAGAGATTGAGGAAGAGGTTTTTGTAATGCACGTCTTTGCTCTGTTCCAAAATGTCTCGGGGGTGAGCAGAGGGGGAGATGCGGGAGGGATGTTTGAGGAGTGCTGGTAATAGAGACCTGCTTTTAGAGGGGATTCTGAGCAGGCAGACTCTAGCGCTTCCACAGCTTGAGCAAGCTTCTGGCCCGAGCTTGTTTTATCAAAAGGCACATGTGCTGCAGAGTGCTGCTGCTGCTTAGAGGGCAGTGCAAGATGGATGCACGCTTATGGTGAGGGTTATGGTGAGCCTTCAGGCCCATAGAGGCTGTTCTTGTGTGATCAGTTGTCTCCAGTGTCTATTCTGCGTGTCAGGAAATCTCACAGCTTTCAAGTGAATGAAGGGAGTGTGTGTCTTCGAATAAATATTATTCTCCCAGCCTATTTTTTTTTTAAAGGAGGCTACAGATCCCAAGAAATACAGCTGGTTAGTGTAGTTACCAAACCTGGAAAGAAGCTGAAAAAGGTCAGATGCTTATGGTCAAATCCTTTACTAAAGGAAATTAAGGCAACAACAGACATACATTGCTAATTTTTAAGGACCGATCATGTCAGATCAATTTAATTTTCTTTTTTGACGCAGCAGCAGGCCTGGCAGATGGAGAAAGTTAACTGGCTTTGGACCTAGTCCCGCATGACCTTTACATAAACTAGGCAAATGAAAGGTGAAATTAAGAAGGGGCTGAGCACCTCATTGGAAAACTGCATTTGGAGTAATTATGTCATGCGTTTCTCTGTGTGTGTGATCTGGAGTCTTAATGTGGTCTGCCCTGTCTGCTCTGCTCTTCTGTACTGTTGATCAAACATCAAGGTTATGAAAGTGACTGAACATATGTATGTGGAGGGGCTGGCAGCTTTTGGAAGGTAGGATTAGGTGTCAGAAGGATAACGGTAAATGGCAGAAATTGCCTGAAATCCAACAATGTGAAATTAAACAAAACGAAAATGTGTTAACACAAGGAACTGTATACGCAATATAAAATGGAGAATAGCTGGCTAAGCAGTAATATCGAAGGAAAGATCTGGGGTAGTAAGAGATAACAAACTGAGTACATGGTGCTGGTTTTTGTGATCTTCAAAACCTGGAATGTATTTCCAAGAGGGTCGAGTAGTTGCAGAAGGTAGTTAATTCTTCAGAGCTGAGCACAGTGATTGGGGCACTGTACCTACTTTTAGGCACTTCAGGAAAGATACACACAGAATTTGGAAAAAGACTAGGGAAGAATGTGAAAAGGAGGCTCAGAAAGTGTGATTTAGGAAAAAAATATTGAGCTTGTTCCTTCTTAAAAAAAAAAAAAATAAAGAGTAGAGAAGTATGGAGGATGGGGATTGGTTATTTACTATGTCCATTGAATGCATCTTAATTTGCATCAAGGAAGGCTTAAATTGGATATTATGGGGTAAACCAACATTTCTGAGTCGATGCAGTGAAGCACTGGAATGATAATTTAGGGGACAGAGTTCCTGTTTCTGAGAGTCTGTAATAACAAGTCAGGCAATTCCTGATGGATGTTTGTCTAAACATGCTCTGTGCTGCCTCTGAGCACGGAGGACCTCATCTCCCCTGCCCTGTACTTGCGTTATTCTGTGGCAGTCAGAAGCCAGTTGTTGCCACCTACATAGTTCCACAGCCGTGTGACTGCTGTTGTCTTGGGCCTTTCTGGGTTTTTTTGTGTGTCTAAACATAAGATAGGAAGCTCCTCTGCTCCTGTGTGATCTTAAAAGTGCCAGAGATCCTTTCTTTGTGATGGTGGCCTCGCAGCTCTGTTTCTTCCTGAGTTCGCTTATTACTCAAAGGGTGCGGGGTGTTCAGCATCTCTGAGTCAGTCCTTCCCTTTGTCTCACAGTGATAACATGTATCATGTATGAACCTTGGAGTGTTTGATATCCTGATTTCCCTTTAAGCTCTCTGGCCAGATCTCCATTTCAAGTGTGCTTAGAGGACAGATGGTCTTTTTTTTTTTTTTTTTTTAAAGTAACATAAACAAACATCTCCTTCCTACTCTACCTGCAACTCCCCTTGCACGAAGAAAGGACTGAGAGAATTCAGCAGGAGCATTTCCTCAGCCTGAGCGTGCTTCTGCCTGCTTGCTGCTGGGATCTGCTGTGGGAGGGCAGCCTGTGTGCGTGACGCCGAGTACGGTCACTGCTTCACCGCCCTGCTCGTGCCGGCTGCTTCAGCAGGACCCCGAGTAAATGAATGGGATCGCTTTCTGTTCTGCTGACTTCTCCTGCATGGTGAGTGAGCAGCTGTGCATTGGCTGGGGAAGGATGCTGCGTTGCAAGCAGACTATCTCAGCAAGCTATGCAGATGCTCCCGAGAATAGCTGGTGGATAGAAAGATGGTTTCATTCTTCTCAATATTAAGGGAGAGGTATTTCCAGCAGTAGCATAATGTTGCTCGGAGCAGGCATTTGCCAGATGGTTTCAGCTCCCCCGAGGCTTTGGGATGTGAAAGGGAAAGGGCCAGGAACACACTTTTGATTCATTCCATTAGTAGATTAATCGGCACTGTCCTGGCTTAATAAGTCTCTTAGATTTCCCAGTGGAAACGGCACATGTAATTCTGCCCAGGTCACGCTCTGCACACCTGTGTTGAAGCTTTCACAGTAAGAAGCTATGCTGCTGCAGGCAACATCTGCAAAACTAGACTTGGGGGGGGACACAACAGGTTTTTTTTGGTGGGGGGAGAGGTGAGAGAAAATCTTTTTAATAAGTACTCTTAAATAACGCTAGTGGGAGTGAGATGGCTTGTGAGAACATGCTTGAATTTTTCTGTCGTTTCACTGGGGGATGTATTTAAAAATCTTGCAGTGGTAATTTGATGTTATGAAGCTTTTGGTTTTTTCCTCCATTCTGTATTAATTGTCGGCTAGATTGCGTTTTCCAGGAAGTCTGTGATTAGAGGACAAGGGTGCTTTTCCTGATAGGGGTCAGAGGCTGCTGTTTCAAGAGGATGGTGATAAAATGAAGAGAACTGTCTCACCGATTTCAGCTGAAAACCTGAGCAGATGCTGTGCTGCTATTTATTTGGGGCGGGGGGGAGGGGGAAGAGGGTCCCCCATCACCTGTCTCTTCCCGCCTCTCTTTCAGCTGGGCCAGCCAATTGTTGGGGAGTGGATTTAGTTGCTGCTGCCGCCCACACAGGAGAAGGTTTGTAGCTCTTGGCAGTTTTAGCAGGAATCTGCGTTTTTAACTCTCTTGGTGCCTGAGGATTGCAATGAGCTGCGTTCTGATGTCACAGCAGCGCTGAGCTGTGGTTGCTGCTGGGCCTAATAGAGGTTTACTGGTAGGATTGTATCTGATGAGATATGCTGAAATTCCTTCACAGTTGGATTTTAATGAGGAGAGACTTCAGGTACTGCCAGCAAACACATTTTCCTTGCCTTTTCTGCTCCATTGTTCCTCTAATACAGCTGGAGAGTATGGGCTACCCTTTCTTTACAAGTCAAGAGGACGGCAGTGGCTAACGTTGGCAACAGTTTGCTCGTCATCTCTATTTCTGGGACACCTGTCACCCTGGCTCCCTGCCATGGTCTCCCTAAGCTAAAACAGCACTCCTCAATTCCAAGTGCTTGGAGAACAACTTGTTTTCCAACCATCTATGGCAGTCAGCTCCAATCCTTTGCAGGGTCTGGAGAAAGACTGACAGGGGCAAAGGAGTAAATGTCATGAGACTCCGGACTTTGTGTTGAAAGCTGAGATAGAGATATTTTACGTCCCACAGTATATGTTGCTGGATTTAGGCTCTCTGGTATTTCCAGTGGAGTGGCATTTCAGAACTGGGAGCTGAACTCTGACAGTAGCGTTGTCCCCAGTTGCTGCCAACTTCACCCCAGACAGAGAACTGATGTATTTTTTGAGCAGCTGCTGCTCTGGAGCAGAGCACGGGAAGAGTGCTAGTCTCTGAAATAATTTGAAATATACTGGCACAATAGACAGATAGAGCCAGCCCTCTAAATTTCACTCAAGAATTAATCTAATCACTGTGTAATATGTTCTTACTGGTCTATCCTACCTAAAGGGCAAACTTAACTACATTAGGCACAATTTGGAGCATTTGATTTCCTTCAGACTTAGAATTAGGATACAGCTGACTATCCATGTACATATTTCGAGGTTTCTGGGCATCTCTAATCCAGTTTGTAGTGACATTAGCATTAGATAACCATAGCAAGGCCTTTATCTAAAAGGAAACATGCATTCTTCAGGTCACACAAGGGTGGAAAAAGATTGCTCTGGTCACTGTTGCTTTCTGGGAATTTGGGAATGGGTTGGAATCATCTCATATATTGTTGTTGCTGGTTGCTTTGTTATCAAAGTGAGTAGCTTCTCTAGTGGGTACAGTAGTTGTCAGACAGTACAGCTACACTTCAAAGCTTAAATTCAGATTAAGATAAGATGAGAATGTATTGCATAGGACCTAGGGCACAATAACTGCACGTGTTGACTGGCCATAGTTACTTCATACCATTCATCTCATCTAAACCGAATGTGAGGGAAGTGCTACTCACTTGTCTGTCTTAAAAAAGGATTGCAAGAGTAAGGAAGTTGAAATCAGTTTCTAATGGAAGAGTTTAATTTTGCCAGGATTTGACCAGAAGAGGTATCAGAATGTAATTTAGTACTGTAACTTTTCTTTTTTTTTGGTCATGGCAGGGTGTGGGGGAACGAAAGGACGGGGAACAGCCTTAATACGAGCTCAGCTGAAGGTGGAAGGTGTTTGAGGTTCAGAGTATGTTTGAACCCCACAGACTGCAGTGATGCAGAATACCAGATCTGTAGCTGATCTGCTCCTATGAGAGCTAAAATTCTTCCTATTCAAGTACCTCAGTTGACACAAGTGCCAAGAAATACATCTGAATTTGTTGGAACATCACATGTTGCAAACTCTGGGTGTTTCCAGTACTCACTGCATGCGAGATATGCAGAATGGCAAAATGCCCTATTAAAAGATGTAGGTAGGTATCTATCTGCATGCCTTCTTGGAAGTCCCATATTAAATACATACACTAAAAAGACTTTAAAGAATCTTTTGCTTAAAAAGTAGGAAACAAGTAGCACAGTTAGTCTTTACATACACACACTTTTCTAAATTGTCTTATGCTCATAATTCCCTGAGGAACCAGTCAGATGGAGGGAGCTGTTTGCTGCAGCCGTGAGAATAATCCAACTAGATGGTGGTGGCGCGGATATGGTTAAGGACCTCTTTGCTCAGAATGAGATCAGAAGCAGAATTGCTTTTCTGACAACTGACCTTTGCTGATCATTGTGAATTGAAGTTGGGGATATTGTATTTTATAACTAAATTTTTCCAGTAGCATTTCTATACTCTAGAAATTTTCCTCTTATATTTTATATCTATTTATGCCTTTTGTCTTATGCTTTATTAATGCCTTTTACATTTGAACAGTCTGCTGTTCCTTTATGTGGTTTGACAACTGCCAATACCCCTGTTGAAATATTTTGCTTTTAGTTCTGTTAATGGCGATTTCGCCTGGATTTTCTTACTACCGTTACGTAATGGAAGCATCTGCAGTCCCCTGACACGTGTGTTTGGTCTCTTTCCACCCACCCTTACTTATCACTGGTTGATGCTGTGCTCCACCAAAGTCTTTTAGCAATTTAGTTTCATTGTTTCTTGGGAGATGTTGTTTAGTGTTTATCGGTGTTACCTCTTCATTAGCTGGAGCCATTCCTTTCTTCTTTGCTGATTATATACTTGTGCCATTTCTCATACTGAAGCTGTGTTTCAGGCATTCAGCTAACAAAAACATTACAGATTTAAGATATGTTGTCTTCATTAGGTATGTAAGGCTTCTAGGTAATGTCACGGATTATTTTGTTTTTCTTCTCAGAGGGTCAAATGAAAGAACGTTATTTGAATATAAAAAGAAATAAAGCAGCTGTGACAGTAAGGATAAAAAAAATGTGCACAATGTAGTATTTGTTAAGCTGATTTCTTCCCTCTTGTAGGTGTATTTGCAGTCTACTTCTGGGGTTTATTAGTCTTTGAATCTTTCTAAGTTGGAGAGAATGCATTTTATACTCTTAAATAGGGATGCTAAAACCCAGTCTTCAAATGAAGCGTTACAGGATAGCATTTTATTCCTGTCTCTAGCAACTTTACTATCTCAGGATTTGTAAACTGATTTCTATGGTGTAGTAAATTAGATCCCAGCAGTACAGGGCCTATGTAGATAAATATAGTAGCCATTATACCTTGATACAGTTGTATTGCCTAGGAAATTACTACTGTTATTGAAAAGGAATTTGCTCAGGGCAAGAGGGTATCCATTACTTCCTGAATAACTCGCTAACATTGTTAACCTTCCTTTGTACAAACAAGCCAGGAGTCCCTTTCTACAGGATGGTATTGTTCTCAGCCTGTATTCCCCTTTATCAGCAGCAGGCCTAAGCCAAAGTTTCAGAATGTTAATAAACCCCTGTGTGGTCCAGGGAAGAGAACTACACCCTGTCTTCTCCTCTCCCCACTGTTGCAATAATCTCATCTTCATATCCTTTCTTAATTTGCTGGGTTATTGCTGTGCAGATGAATTGCTGATGCTGTAAAGCTACTCGACATGATAAGCATGGAGACGAAAAATGGTGTAATGATGCTGTAGCTCTGTTGATGAGGTATTTGAAGCAGTTTCTCTTGCCAGCTGAAGTCCACCACCTTGAATAGGATAACACGTGGACGCCATCAGTTCATCCTTTGGTATAGCTTCCCTTGTGGACTATGAAGAGATGATTGTTGAGGTAGGGGCTGAGTTGCATTTTTTTATTTATGGCTTCCTCTTCAAAATCCACAACCAAATAAATAAATATCCTCTGTAGCACTGACAAGTAAGGCTAGGGCATAGAGAATCTTTTTGCCCTTTATCCATTCAATCAGATATTGTACTCCTGATTCAACACTAAAAATAGGCTTTTGTTAGAGTTTGATGCTGTGTAATGCTTTCTGCTACTTCATGGAAAACTTGAAGGGAAATCGAACTTTGTTCTGTGGATGTTACTAGTGAAGATATAAGGCAGCTGTTAGTTAACTAAACCTTAAAAAAATAAGGACTTAAATACCAGTGTTAGAGCTTATTCTGATCCCCTCTTGCAAGTATCTAAATAAATTTGCTATATGCCAATTCAGTATGGACTTCAGACTAGGTACAGGTGTGACAGAATGGAGAAGATACAGCTTGAAAATCAAGCCTGGGGTGGTAACACCGCTGCAGAGATGCCTTTCCTTCTGCAGACCTTAACCTTGTTAGCTGCTTCTCAGAAGGTGTTGGAGGACTGCAGATTTCACTCCTGTTCTGCCATAGTAAGGCTGGCAGGTGTAATTGATGGAAATTCCTACTTGTTTGCCCAAACTCATGTTTGCTATATCCTGGGAGCCATTTGCATCACCATTTGGTTTCTGCAGATGATTGCCCAAACCAGTATACCCTAGCTGTAAGAATTCCTTACATCTAAATGTTTGCATGCTCTTGAATGTTTAACTTTGAATTCTCGTGTTTCAGAATTTAGTTTTGTTGATGTGGGTGTTCTTGGTTTTAATTTAAAAGTGTATTTTTGTCTGGGAACACATTTTCAGCAATGTACCTTTTCTAGTTACCGAGCTTATTGCAGTTCTCTTGAAGGATTGACAGTGCCATCCAACATAGTGCTCTTGAGCATACTTGTGAGGAGAGGAAAATCCCAAACAAAGTCTAAAGAGCTTTTCTTGGTACCCGTTTCCTTTTCTTTTTTTCCTTTTTTTTTTTTTTCTCTCTCCTACATACTTGAATGATAAGCCTGTGAACTGAGATCTTCTGAGGTTTATTTAAAGATTTAATTACTGTGTGAAGTCAGTAGCAGGACAGTCCCTGAAAACTGTTGGTTTTGCTTGCATGTCAAGGTGTTTTATTGTTTCAGGCTTTCTGTTTTTTGTGGAAGATAAAGTAGCCCTTGATAGTTTGCTTTTAAATAAGTAATCTCTTTTCAGAAGCCTCTTGCTGTGTAGCTGAACCATACCTGCAGGAGAGAGAAGAGAGAATCCAGTTTTCCAGTAATGAAATGGGTTGCTCTATAACAAAATGCCTTTTTTTTTTTTTTCTTGTAATATGCCAATGTTTGGCTTATTTGCTTGGCAAAACATCTGAAAGGGATTGTGGTATTTTTCTGGGCCATTTATTGTATGCACTTTGTATTCTTCTTGCTTCCTTTCACAAACAGGATAATGCAGAAAGAGGCTTCCTGGAGTCATTTTGGATGTTGAGAGGAAATCTGCCTTGTGGTTCAGAAATTCTGATAATCAGAGATAATGCCAGGATCCTGAGTGGAGGGAGTCTTCGCAAATGAGCAGTACTCTGCCACCAGAGTAGTCTCCAGCAGCACCCAAAGGAGTAAACCAACCTCAAAGAAGATCCTCTTATCTCCATAGGAACTGCATGTGTGCCCAGGGCTGCCTTCTGTGCCTCTCCCCAGATAGCTCCCAGCCCCATCTCTAATCTTCTTTAAAAAAACAAGAACAACAAAACAACCAACAAAACAAAACAACCAACCAAACCAAATAAAAAACCAAGACACAAGGCATACCCAAACCCCACAACTAGCGGGAGTCTGATTCCCCTGTTCTCTGGCTGGGACGTTCTGCTGGAGTCAGATAAGCCATGGAAAGCAGCCACTGAGTCAGAGAAATTTCCCTCTGAGCACCACAGAGCATGTCTCCCTTCCCATCTCCAGTCAGACCTTTTGTCGATGGTCCTTGAAGTGTTTATCATGGTGGGACAATGATCGAGTTCATCTTCAGTCAGAATCCAGCTTCTGTGTAAAACGTGAAAGCTCGGTCTGGCCCTGGCTGTGAGAGCAACTGTCCTTTGGTTTGAAATGAAATTTCCCTCCTCAACCTGCCCCAACCTCAGAGTACCTCCCCTCCCACTTTTCAGCTAAGGAAAACTGCACAGTTAAGAGGAACAAGTAGATTCAAGAGCAGTTATTAACTGTGAAAGAATTTAATCTTATTTTAGAGTTCAGTCTGTTTTCAAAAAAACTTATTTTATGGTTTTGTTTTACAGGAGAAGTTGCCAGGAAGCCATATTAAACATCAGTAGTGGATATTTTTGAGGTGTATTTTTCATTCGTGTATCTGAACGCTCTCCCAGACGCGTTTGGGTGCACAATTTAATTTGCGCTCCCCTACCTGAGGCCTTCCCCCTGCATCATTGTTCTGCAAACCTCCCGTTATCAGACCCCACTTCACTTTTCTCTTTGCTCAGCATTGAAATATTATTTTAGCTCTCATTCGTGGAAGAGTTCCAACCTGGATACTTCTAGGAAAATTCAGATGCTGTGAAAATTGTGTATTGGTGGCTTCACTGGTAGCACTGCTTTCCTGATGTAGTCTTCTGATGTTGACAGAGGTATAATCTTTTGACCGAGCTTAGCTAACAGCAGAGGGCTTTAATAACATGGGCTACAACAACACCTGCATTTGGAGATGTCATTGCATCACAGTTGTACTTTTGACGTTATATCAGGTTTAATGTTAGTACTGTAGTTAGGGCTTATTAGAGCTGCAAATGCAGGTTATGCAGTTCGATGCAGGCTGCAGGCCTTTCTGAGTGTCCACACCTGAGTATGTTCACAGCTGTAGTTTGGTTTAAAAACCCGCTTGTTATCTCGTTACATCCCTTCTGTTTGTAAGCGCGAGCTAGATATGAAGATGACAGTGTTCTGTTTGTTGAGTAGCTGTTGGAACATCTTCCTTAGTTACTGCTGGAATGGGAAGCATTTCGTTATCACAGACTGTAACAGCTGACTTTTCTCCAAATATAGAACAGAAATACGTATTGAATGCTTTGGCTCTTTCTTCAGTATTGGGGATGTTTCTGCCTTTTCCCCCATAGTAGCAGGTCAACATGATTGCTGGGGTTGCTATTCTTCAGAAGCTTTGAAGAACTCATTATTGTCTTCCAGCTGTGGCTGTGGATTTCACCTCCTGTTCTTAGGGCTCCCTTGTAATTTCTCCCTCGTCCCCCTTTCTAATTTCCTTTCTATTTCCTTCTCTCAGCTTTTATTTTTTTCACTTGCTAGAATATATACAAGTGTTCAGATGTGGGGATGTTACAGGGAAGCCCAATTAGTAATCTGTCTGTCCAGGAAAAACATGCCAATGTACCCGTGGTCCCACTCAAGTGCTGGGTATGTACGTAGATACACTGGCTTGGTCTCTCTTTTCCTTCCATATATCCAATGTGATTGTCACAACCATTTTTACCTAAGCTACTACTAATTTCTATTTTTACAATTGATTGCTCTTTTCTGTCAAGATGGAATCTAATATGGAATTGCTCGTTTTCAATGTAACACTTCTTGAACTAAGAAATTGTTTTCTGTAATTTAGAAATTTTGAGGGTGTTCTTTGGCATTAGCCCCTCAACGCCTCCTGCAAGTGTTGCTCCGTTTGAAATTCCTGGTGATCAGATGCGTTTTTTCCTCCGTTGTGAAGAGGTGCTTAGCTAGCTACTCATCCTGTGTGCTATCTAATGTAATTTCAGTAGTGTGTAGCAGACACACCAGCTCATACCCTGTCTTGAGCTTTATCTGCTAGAATGTTAATCCGTGAGCATTTGAAATCATATGCCTCTGAGACACAATCAGCTAGAAACAGATAATGTCAGTTTGAAACCGTGCCATACCTACTCCCCGTTTGCCCATTCAGATCTTTCCTAAATAGGTTAGAACTTTTTCTAAATTATTTTTTAGCATTTGGCTTATTTGAAACTTATATACCCAGCAGTGTTTTTGAGTTGAATTTATGCACATAACTGAGCAGCCACAATTCTTCTAATATGTAATTAAGGTTTTTGATACTGGTACAGAAGCAGGTAGATTTTTTTTTTTTCTGTTTAACCAGTGCCTCTTATTTTGCCAAATACCTTGATTATTAAATAGGTGGTTACATGCTCCCTTTTTTCTCTTTCTCCTTTTGTTGCTTGCTAACACCTTCCTTACCTCTCTAACAAGCATTAATATCTTTGTAGACTGCTTTCTTCCCCTTTCTCTTTGATTTACACAACAGCCTAGCATCAGAGAAGAGGCACCAATATTTCAGTAGGCTATAGCTCTCTGAACGTTTTTCTCTTAGCCTGGTATATATTAATTTTAAAATCTTTCCCTTTCTGCTTTTAATCCTTTTTGAGACAGGAAAGATCCCTCAGAGATTGTGTGTATTTCCACACACAGCAGCCTTCCAAGTTCCCTGACACATATCCTGTAAAGCACTGTTGTTAGGATTAAGACAAAGCATTTGCAGGTGATTCTAGCTACCTGTTTCAGAAGCCTGTCTTAGTCATGTCTGCCTTTGTTTTTCTGGAATTAGACTCATTAACATACTGTTTTCCTCTTGCTACTTACAGAATATTTTGTGTTTTCTTAGGCTAAATTTTCCAGAAAAAAATAACATCTTCTATTGATATCTTCTACATACCAGCTAATGTAGTTGAAAATCTATATAATCTGAATAAAAGCTTAAAGAAGGCCTAATAGCTCATCTGGTTCTTTTTCTTCCAACATAATTTTTCTTGCTTGTGATCTGAGGCTAACATGGTTGCCCCACTGCCACCAGTACTGTCTGCAACTGTGGGTAGTTTTGGGCGCGCACTTCATATTCTTGGTGTTGGTTTGAACCTCTGGGCAGCAGCAGCTCTGTTGAATCAGAGCAGCAGTGCCTCCAGAGGCATCCCGCAGCATCACTTCCTCACTGGTCGGGTGCTCCTCTCGCTGCTTGAGAATATGGAGCATTGAGAAACCTGCTCTTGTGGTTCATTAAAAAGAGCTCCAGGACGAGGGTATTTCATCACCAGAAGTCCTCTGCTCTCAGTAGTCTTCCTGTGTACTTTCCTTGGAGAGGCAGTGGCTTAGTAGCAACTGTGGCAGATGAATTTCAAGGAGGGTTCATGGGTCTTGTTTCTCTTTGGAGGTTGAATGTGACCTGTCCAGCTGTGGAGTTGCTGGGATGATCTGTAACGACTCCCAGTTGTTGAAATTAAAGAACAGCCTTATTCTGAAAGTTTTTCTTTTCTCTCCCTCAGCAGAGTGGTCTAAAGGATGAGAGAGCCTGGGGAGGAAGGGGGAGAATCTTTTTCCTTTTTTTTTTTTTTTTTTTTTAATTTATTAGGGAGCTTGTTGGTCACTCTTCAGCTTAGTTTTAACACTCATAGTTTTCAAGTCTTTTATGGAAATACGTACGGAATAGGATTTATTTGATTTTGCTCACCTGGCCCCCATGTCTTCTCACTTTCTCCTCAGTGCGCAAGGAATCTCAGCTTTCAGTAAAATGTTCTTACTATCATTTTTGGATTGGGATTCTGGGTCAAAAGAAAACCTTAAAAATGCCATCAAGGTTACTTGGTGCAGAAGCATCTGCCTGAGTCTACAGGCTGGCTGAACTAGTAGTTACTGCTGGCATGACCCTGCTGCTGAAACGTTAGCTGAAGTGTCTAACTGTGATGCAAATGTCAGCATTGCCACCTTTTTGCTCGTCGCGGAGCATTTGAGAACAGTTTATGGATCATATGCTTCGCTCTTTGGAGACTGTGGTACATAGGCTTTGGTACAGTAAGTGATTTTTAGGAACATTACTTTCCACTCTCTCGACCTGACCCGTTGTGCCAAAAGGTGAGAGCAGATGGGAGGCCTGAGAGATGCTGAAGTTGAACAACCCTGTGATATCTGAGTGTCCTGAAATGGAGCTCCTGTTCCTTCCCCTGAGCAGCAGGGCTTGGGTTTTCCTGGCTGGAAAGCCAAACGGCATCCTTCCTGTCTCTAACGAGCACATCCCCGTGGCTGCTGTATCCTGGTCATGATGATAAAGCCATTTCTCCAGGTTTTTGTGTGAGGTGCAATGACAGTCGTGCATTTCCTTAGAGCCCATCAGCATCCTGTGTGTTTGCATCTGTAACTGGGAAAAGCCTGCCCCGGGTGTATTTGCACCTTGCTGAAGGCGAGGGGAGCCTGGGGAGCATGGAGTACGCCTGGGATCTCTGCGCTGGCTGCAAGGGGAGGCACATCAGTTGGTTGCCCCACGTAGACAGGGCTTGACTTGTGGGTGGAGCGCGGCAGGCCACATGGCTGCTTGCTTTGCTCCGAGCCTGCTGGATTGCGTTTAAGTAATCTATAAGTAAAGGGAGTAGAGGTGATACGTGAAAGAGCACCATTTCTATGTCTTTGGCTGAGATAAAAATATTTCTTCAAAACTCATTTCCAAGGAGACCACTGCCTCGATGAAAATACGATTTTTTTATTATTTTTATTTTTTTCTTTTTTTTCCCCCGTTTGGGAAGAGGCCAATTTTAACTTAGCATTTGGAGCCCAGCGAGGGAAGTCGATTCTTCATTTTGAGGTGGGAAGGGGGCGAGAAACCCGTTTTCCTAGTTTGGAAGAGCGGTTTAACTGATTAATGAGATGAGAGGTGACACTTGTCCTGTAGCATCGGGCATGGGGGATGGGACGAGGATTCGCTGGTGCTGGGAAGGGCTTGCTGGAGCTTGTCGAGGTAGCTGGGGCGAGAGTGTCTTCTGCTCACTGCGCCTTTGCTGGGGCTGTCGTCCCACCGGCAGAGCTTTGCAGACCTGAAATCGGAGAGCGGGGTGGGAGCACAAGGCTGCGATAGGGCGCTTGCCCCAGCCAGACTTGGGGGGAAGCTGCCTCTGGGCAAGTGGGAACCCGATACGCTCGAAGGAACTGGAGCCAGCTGCTGCTTTCCCTTTAGCAATATGCGAGTCTGTAAAATACTCTTGCAGAGCCACCTGTGAAAACAGATTAACCCTTTTGTCTGTGAGTCGCTTCTTTTCCCCAGCTCACACCAGTGGTGGTTGTTTCTCCTGCAGGAGCTCCAGCGTGGCTGGCACACCACAGATTTTCTCCTTAGCTTCAGGATCCCTGTAGTTGTGCTCCTCCGTGCCTGTCAATGGTTAATGATTAAGTACAGCTACGGAATTGTGACTGAATTTTGGGTGTTGACTAATGGGGTAGATGAAGACGTGCAGAACCTGCCCATAGCACTGTGCATGGCTCCTGAATCTGCAGATGATTCTTGGAGAAGCAATTAGTGGGATGGGGGGGAATGGGTCCTCACCCCCAGTGACCTTGGAGGACAACGCTCTGCCTCATTCATGTCTAAAGATCCCTCTTCTGAAGTAAGCATGCTCCGGCACTGGGAGCCGGGCTGCATTTATTACTAACCCCACCCATCCCTGCCTCTTGCAAGAATCTTGTGAGGCCGAGATTGTGTTTTTAGAAGCAGAATGACAGAGAGAAATTCCCTGGAGGCGAATGCAGAGTGTGTGCTGTGCACGCCAGTACAGACACACGGGGCTGGGAACTCCCAGGGAGAGATTAAGTGCGAGAGAAGAGCGCAGAGCAGCCAGAGCTGGAGGAGGGGGGTGGAGGAGGCGAGACGCTTTCTAAGCCTCAAACTGAGCCGTTCGGATTTTTTTTTTTCTCTTTAAAAAAAAAACAAAAACCAAACCCTCAACCAACCTCGGTCTCGACAATCTTACTGAAGTGCCTCTTGCGTTGCCGGATCATCTCACTGCTGGGTTTGAAGGACCCAGGCTAACATGATGTACCTCTGGGTGAGTAGAGAAGCGTGTGTGAGGGCTTGCACACTTTGCACATATAAGGAATGGAAAGCTGAAGGACTCTGCACTAACGTGAGCGGCCTTCGCCGTTGGGCTTAGCTCTCTGCAGCCTCCACACACAGTGGGCTGTAGTTTTCCCTTGTAAAAAGTAATATTTAGAGCGAGTACTGTTAACTGGGTATCAAGCAGGCTTTTCCTGCGGTTGGAAGTTCCTCAGGAGAGAACAGTTTTGGGCAGGTGCCTTGGAGACAAAATTTTTGGTATAATGCTGCTCACTGTCTGCCATCTGAGAGACCTGTATGTATATATAGATGAAATAAATATATATATATTTATTTATTTCATGCATAATAGGACTGCTCCCATGTCCCTCTGCTTTATAGGATTTTGGTGTTACTGAGAGACATCCCAGGTAGTGAAGGAGTGCTGCTGAAAGGGATCTGCAGTCACTGAAGGAGCAGGGAGAGAATAGATAGTTTTGGAATGTGGGGCTTGGGGACGGGGGGGTGGGTAGAGGGAGAAGCTGTTTCAACAAAAGTTGGATGCAAGGTTGTTTTTCCAGAAGTGGCACTGTTACTTGAGTTTCTGGCGGAGTATGGAAAATAATGTCAGGAAAAACATGTAAAGTGTTATATAGATCCAGGAAGCAAAGTAAAGCAAAGTAAAAGCACATATAAAAGCATATATATTTTCAGCCTTTGAGCAAAGACTGGAATTTCCTCTGGAGCAGTCAGCTGTTAGGCTGCTCATTTAGTCATCTATGTGTAGTTTTGTCTTCTCCTGGGCACCCTTGAGATCAGCAGTTTGCCCTTGGGTTCCTTACCTAGATACACGAGATGAAAAGTAATCAGTTCCCAAGTTTTTGTTTGTTTGTTTGTTTTTTGTGGCTTTTTGTTTTTTATTTTTTTTTTTTTTAAATCTGTTCATAACTCTGAAGGTGGGGGCTCTCACTGCTGCTGCTTTTAGAGTCCGGCTCCCCATCAGTCCCAGGAACAAACACTGGTTTATTTTAGCAACAAAGCGAGCCTTGGAACCCGGGCTGAAGGATTTGACTTCCCTCCTTTGCACATACACATTACTATCTTTGTTGCAGGGTAACTTGACTCTGCGCTGGGGTATGCACACTTGCCTGGTTTCATCCAGCAGGCCCTGCTGGCAGGCACGTCCACCTTCTCCGCTCTTCCCCCTCTGCCGCAGCCTGGCATGCGGGACCCCAAGTTGGGGTTGCCGGTTTTTAGCGAAGAAAGGCTGGGGCAGGCCTCGTGGCTCAGCTGAGATTTGTGCTTCGTTTATGGGTGGGGTGAGAGGAGAAGTAATTCAGCCATGCTGCTGCTGATTTTAGATAAGCAGTAAACAATGGAGATGTTCCTTATCCAGCTGAAGTGCGGAGGATGCCGGAGAGTGTGGGAGCTGAGGAGAGTTGCCCGGCTGTCTCCCTTCCTCCAGCTGGCGAGGGGCGGGCGAGCACTGTAGTATAAAGCGGAGGTGTCAGCCTGCGTGGAGACCGGCTTCGGCCCAAAAGGTGAAGCACTGTCCCAGATTCTTAAGAGAGGTTGAGTTTTGGGATGCTTTCCAATGGATGAAGACCAGTACCCTTCTGTGAGCTGCTCCTTCTGCCTGCACCCTAAACTTTGGGCAGCACTGGTGCTGCACTTGCGTTGCAGTTAAACTTCAGAGGAGTGGGGAAAATAAGTGTTAAACGCTTGAATAGCTGAAGGGGTTTTAAGGGCATCATTCAGGCATCGTGCCACGATAATTAAAAATAAATAGTGAATTTGTGCTATCTGGATATGATCTTTCCCTTCTCAGTACAGGTTACCCTATTACTTTCGGGGAATCTTCCCCTCTTTGGTCCTTTCAGGAACCTTTTCCTCTGTGCCTGTTTGTGTTTCTGCTTTAAACTCTTTTTATCCCGATGGGCTACATAACCTTTAGCAGTGAGAACAAGGAGCACCGACTAACAGATCTGGTTTGGTGGGGGGTTTCCTGTGCCTCAGCCGTACCGGTTTCTTGCTTCCCTGCTTATGGGTTCCCCCCTGTTCCCTCCTTGTTCCCCGTGTTTTTTCTGTTCTGTGCGTCTTGTCCTTGGAACGTCAGGACTTCAGTAGATGCATGGAGATTTGTACTGAGTCATTCCTTAATTCAATGCATGAAGCTACATTAATGCAATGTTAAATTTGAGGTTTAAAATATGCAAGTTCTGAAATCCAGAATTAAGGTTCCCACAGCAACCATAATATTTCTTCCCCCCTCTCCCCCCCCCAGGGGTGCACGTTACAGAATTGTCTTCCTTGAAAAGATTGTGCAATATTGAATGCTGTCATATTTGACAAATAATAAAATAAAAAGGAGAATGTGCCTTCCTCTGCAGCTGTAATATGTTGTGGATACTGAACCCAAAAGTGCAGGCTACCTGCAACATCACAGTCCCTGATTATAATGCTGTCTCTGAAATGGAGTGGTGGTGTAGCGTCAGTTCAGACTGACATTCTTGCTTGCTGAACTGTATTCCCTCGGGTGAAACTTGTTGCAGGATACTCTTAAATGAGGGCCTTGCAGACTGCAGGGGATTGTGCGCTGTGGAGAACTGGAGAGTGGGAAACTTAAAATATCTGTTGTGGTGACCTAATGCTTGGCATTGTGAGGGAAGTGAAGGTGGCAGACTAGCTGTGCCATTAAATATCAAGAGACACTATTTATCTTAACACTTTTATTGTGTAGGATGCAGTTGTATAAAGTCTTTCTGAGGCAGAGACGGTATGATAGTTGCAAACCATCGAAGTACATGCATCTGATTGTCAGTGTTGAAACTCAAGGTGGGTACTTTGCCTTACACATAGCAGGCGCATATAGGAGTTCTGTTTCTGTAGACAAGTATCTTGTTTGTAGGGGACCATCTAAATCTACCTTTGTCTCATCTCTCGCTCATCCTCGTTAGCCTGCAGCTGTCTGGGCTCCTGAATTGCTCAAGAGGGCTCCTAGTTGTCAGTTCTCTGGATAGGACGTGGGGTAATTTGGGCTATGAATGTGAGAGGGTCTTTGCTCAGAGGGGGCTGTGTACTGACAAAACGGGGACAGGCGTTCTGCTGGTGACAGCCAGGAGCAGAGTGGTTTGAGTGTGGGAAAAGTATTCAACCCTTTTCTGGATAAGAAAGACCTATTTTTTTTTCGTTTATGAGCAGATGAATCTGTGTGTACTGTGAGTCATAAGATATAATCTAGAGTCATTTCATTCCAAGTATTTTCTGAAGAGCATGATGTGTTCTGAGAGTTGCATGTATGAATGTTGCCTTGTTGGAGGTCTGTTGTTACAAGAAAGGCTGAAAGGAAGGGGCAGCAGCCCTAGCAAGCAATTTATCAGCCATCCTTCTCCTGTGCTCAGACAGCTGAAACTATCAAAGGCAGGAGGGACCAAGGTAGGGGAGGTCCATGCTGTTGCTAGGCTTCTGGTAGGAAAGCATTGGATTCATCGCTCTGATCTCAGATTATACTGGGTATAGATAATTTCCTCATTTCTCGCAGCCGTGTACAGAGTACATGCTGAGTGTTTGTGAGAGGCTGGCTGCCTACTGCAACTAGAAATGATTTCTTTCTCTAGAGCCCTGTGAAAGTGAAGATCTTACCTAGACCTACTAATTATCTACCATGCAAGCAAGAATAGTGCTAGTAAGCTTGCCAAGCTCATTTTGAAATATTTTTTGTTGGTTTTCTTCCTGACCTGCCTTTTGCTTGCCTTTTTGTCACTTAAAAGCCTCTCTTTGCATTCACTGGAATAATTTTTCCCTCTAGGCTCCAAGCTCATCAGCTTTCCCACCAAGGGATTGGAAACCCAACTCTGCTGCCAAACTTGGGTCTTAGCAACGTGCTCTTCCTCACACCATGTCTTCCTATTATCTGTTTGTTTTTTTTTCATGAGAGGTATAAGACTGCCAGTGAAAAGTATGGTCATTACAGTGTGGCTTTCAAAGCACGAGATTGATAGCAGCAAAGCAAGTGGCTATCCAGAGAAAGCGGCCTCCCTGCTCTGTTCCGGTGCCAAGCCTGGGGCAGCTATTGCTGGGGAAGTCTGGCTGTGCCTGTAGGCCTTTGGCTGGAACCTGTTTGGTAGGAATGGCAAACGAACACGTCAGCCATCAACTGAAGCTCTGACGGGATGGAGAACGTGCAGTTGCTGTGCGTGAAAGGTGCACACACAGAGTGGTCAGCGCTGAGGGAGGTTAAGATATGGTAGCCTCTGGGAGACTGCGGCTGTGAGGGTGCCACAAGGTTTTCCTGACTGCATGTTAGAGGTCAGGGATAGGGTGAATTTCTGTGAATATGGTAAAAGGCACTTCATGTTAATATAAACACCGATTTTGGATTCTTGCTCTGGAACAGGAAAGCCCTGGAAAAAACATAAAATGGAGCTCATGCAAAGATCCCGGAGCTAGTAGCCTGTAAGCTGATTCCCCAGCCTGCAAGTCCCTGCAGTGCCATACTGTGGCATGCATATGTAGCAGCTTGAATCCAGCAGTAACATAGTTATGTTTGTCCGGCACTGCAACTGAGATAATGAGTTCTGCTGCTCGATAAGGTTTATTAGCTTTGGTGCAGCACCTCGTGAACATGGTTAGACTGCTTCCACACCCGAGCTGCACCGTGCACAGCTGGTTTGGGGATGTCTGCATTGCGTTCCCCTGGGGGTTAGTGTGACAAAGCAGCTTGCATCTATTTGCATCTAGGGTTTTATACAGCGTTTGGAGATTTGGGAAACAGAAAGAATAGTTTATGAAAGAGACTATATAATGTGACTGCCTGTGTTGTTAGAGAGCTAGAGTTGATAATCCAGGTGATCTTTTCCAGTTCTGTGTTACTGCAGGCCTGTAATCCTGGAAGATGCCAAGGTCACTACTGAGACAAGACAGCCTAGTGCAATTCAAAAAGAGAAGGCATTGCAAGTTAAGTTACTGGCTTCAGAGAAGGGAAATTTGGGATCAGGATGATCTATTTTGTATGCTACATTTGATTAATATGAAAACAGGTAAAATCAGTGCCCGGCACATTGCCATCACATTGAGGAATTTCCTTCCCTGATGAGTCTAAACAAAAGAATTAGAGGGATGTAGGCTGACTGAGTCGGTGTGAATTTCTCCAGCGGCTCTTCTGCCTGTCTGCTCTATTCCCGCCTGTCCAAACAGCGATGAGCACAGGGGACTCTGTTTGCTGTAAGCCTGTCCAAGTCTTGGGAGACTAACAGGGACGGGGTCCTGTTTAAGTTAGTTTTTCACCAAACAGCCTGTTTATCTTGGAAGGAAGAGAATAAACCATAAGAGAATAAGAAGAGAATAAACCTCAGCCTTCCTGGTTTCCAGATGAGAGCTTTAGGAAGAGTGCAGATAATAGCAATTTGAGACAGAACATCTGTATTTTCTGCACTTCCCGTGGTGCTTTTTTGCAAACCTTAATTCCAGCAGCACCAGAACTTTACCCTTTTCCTAACCTCCAAGGGTACAGCAATGGTATAGGAAAGGTCTTTGAGTGGATCTGAATTTGGATGGCTTTTTTGCCACAGCTCTAAACAGTCACTAGGGTATCAACTGTGTATGTGTGCATGCTTAACCAAAAGTATTGATTGGATGGCTTATGCAATTAGCTGGAAGAGATCTCTTTGTCCTTCAGCAAGGGCTACTGGGTACAGCAGAAGTTTGAGTCAGGTTGTGGGAGCAGACAAAATGTTTTCTTTAGGGAGTTCATAGAATGGTTTGGGTTGGAAGGGACTTTAAAGATCATCTAGTTCCAACCCCCCTGCCATGGGCAGGGACACCTCCCACTAGACCAGGTTGCTCAAAGCCCCATCCAGCCTGGCCTTGAACACCTCCAGGGACGGGGCCTCCACAACTTCTCTGGACAATGTGTCCCAGTGCCTCACCACCCTCATAGTGAAGAATTTCTTCCTGATATCTAATCTAAATCTACTCTCTTTCAATTTAAAGCCATTACCCCTTGTCCTATCACTACAGTTATCGTATCACTATCAGCTGTGAGTTTGTAGGAGGATCTGTATCTACAGTACCGCAGGTCCGGGTGGTACTTTGTACCAAGTATGGAGTACCATACCAAGTATGGATATGACGCATCCTGCGGCCATGCGTTGGAGAGGCAGGCTGTACTGATGGACCAGTGCAGATTGTTCCGTGCTGCAAGTGAAAACGGACTTGCAGAAAATTAAGAAATCAGTCGAGGATGTGCTTTGTGCCCTCTGGTGCTAAATTCTTTTGTAGAAAGTGTTAAAGGTTCCCCAAAGCTGTGAAGAAGCTTGAACAAGTAATTAAGTTTCCCTCATCTGTCCCTTAAATTTAGGTTTCATTGTTCTCTGAGTCCTACGTCTTATGACTAATGTACTGCCTGCACAATGCTCTGGCTGATTTTTTACCAGATGGTTCTTGGGTCTGTAGCCGAATCCAGGGCAAAGGCAGATAGTTTTTCTCCTGCCTCAAATGAAACATGCTGTCCCCCACACAATACTCTAATTGAATCTTGGACATTAAGACAATGATGAAATGAAAATATTTTGACCACATGACAATTTTTTTTAGATATTCTTAGGGATTATTATTCATTGTGCTGTAAGGAGCTGGCATAGGATGATACTGGAACACTCCTCTGTACTTCTGTAATTTATAAATCATCTAATGTAGAAACAAAGTTTAAATGCAGAAAAGTGCTGAAATTCAATTGTGTCTATGTGGCTAGAAAATAGAAAATGTGCAGTGCGATCTGCCTGTTGCTGTTTTTTAACTTTTCATTTCTGTTGTAACGGCCTCCTTTTTCATCCCACCCTCAATCACTACGGTAATGTCTGCTTGCATCCGTGATGTACCTTGCGGATGGAGAACCCGTTGGAGTAAAGATGAAGCGTCTCTCGGGAAGGTGGCAAAGCCTATTTGGCAGTGTAAGTGGGGTACGTAGCTCCATCAGGCCGGTCTCAGTTACACGGCAGAGCAGCTTTGCTCACAGGCCTGTTGGGTCCAGCAGTAGTTTCAGCTATTTCCCCCCCACTCCAATTTATTACACTGAGATTTTGGCTGCTGCTGGAGTGAGGAGGAGCAGTGAATGACGATTACTTTTTTTGGTCCAACCAGCTGAAAAGGAGAAGCACTTCCAGCATACGTGAGGCTGTTGATTGAAGCATCTTTTAAGAAATGGGTGGTATCTGTATTTTTAAATTATAGTGTTGGGGAAGTTTTTCTTCTGCAGCAAAAACTTTGCTGGAGTGTGTATATTGTATGTGTAATGGTTGTTTTTAAGCACCTTTAGAACTCAGAAGTGCTGTGGAAATACGAGATGCTTTAATGCTTTTTCTTGCATGGGGAGCGTTGCTCTCCACTGCAGCTGTTTAGCTCTTGCGAACAGGTGTGCAATAAACACCCCTTCCCACTTCAGCCGAGCAGGGTGGTGATGGATACCCTCTCATTTAAACATGCACATTTTTCTCTCCTACAAGAATAAAAACTTTAAAAATAGTATGCATGTCTAGAAAGAAGTGAGTGCCTTGTCCTGTTTCCCTCTTTCTCTCCCCCACCCCCTGCTACCAACTCAAATTACCGGCAAGCTTTGGAAACTTTGGGACAGGGGAATAGAGGTGCAGCTGGCCTGCATGTGTTGCACCAGCTGTAATGCAAATGATACATGCTGAAAGAGGCTTTTCTCACTTTTGTAATTCTTGGATATTGTTGTGCAATGGGGACATGCGACAATTTGTCTTAAATGTGTTTGCTGATATGTTCCACAGAGTACACTGCATCCTTTGTTCCTCGCCGGCAAGAGACAATATCAAAATCCAATTGCCTGTCGGCAGCATGTCTGAATGCAGCTGGGACTGCCCTCCTGGCTTTCCCATCCATCAGACCTGGTGTGATCCCGTCGCACTTGATACCACTTGATTTAGAGCTGGCCAGAACCTGGACTTTGGTAAATCCTCAACTTCCTTGGCTGTTTGGACCGTTTGTTATAAACCATATTTTTTTGTCCTTTGTTCCTGAAAGCGGCAGTACCTATTGCTCGTGCCGTGAGAGGGCTGAAGGGCAAAGTGCCTGGCCGACCTGCATACTGGTTGTCTGTAGGTACCAGTCACCCTTTCCGTGGCTTATCCAAAGCAGTAAAAGCATGGGCGCTGGGGTTCAGTTGTGTAAAAACAAAAGCTGATGTTGATTTAATCCCATTACATTGCGTTGATCTCTCAACCACTGGACTCTTAGTAGGATTCCAGCTTTAATCCTGTAAGGATCAATCTGGCCCATTGCTTTTCTGTCCTGATCCTAAATCCCCCTTTAATCTTGTTAATTATACCAGGCCTTTTTTGGTTTCATTTTTTTTTTTCCTTTGTGGACCAGCAAAACCACATTAAATCTTCATGTCACTGCCGTCTCTGACCTAGTGTTTTTACCCTTTGTTCATCCTGTTGAGGAGCAAGGTGCTTCTGAAAGCTAGTTTTATCATTACAGCAGTGCCACAGCAACCTTTGGTGGTCTGGTGTCTGCTACTGCAGACTCCTGTGGAGTCAGCTAGTCACGCTGATGTGCCGAATCCCTCCTGGTTCTGTTCAGGATTTTTTTTTTCATTTGTTGTTTGATATTGTGCTGTCTGAAGGGGGTAGGGAATCATGGAATATAAGAGCCACTTTAAAATAAGGAAGAAATTTGAAAGAAAAAGGCTTTTCGGAGCAGAATCCCGTTGACTGGCATTGAGGGTTTGGGGGAGAAGGCAATTTCAGGGAATATGGAGTACTCCTAGGGTGACGAGGCAAAGACTCTGAAATGGATAGGGGGTCCCAGGAAAAGGCTTGGACAGCCCTGTGGTCCACAGATGTATTTTGAAGGTCACTCAGAAATTCAGCTGCTTAAATCAGCCCTTTTATGTTTACGTGTGTTCGGTGGCTTAAGAGGAGGAATAATGCACATTCAGACTTGAGGCTCTTTATCTTCACATTGCACTGTCTGCAGGCCTCCAAACCCAGCGCTGCCTTTTCTGTGTAATGCACAAGGCCAATTTCTCACTGTGACAATCTGCTCCTGGCACTTGCAATAATAGAAACTAGCTGTGCTTAATATATTCATCTCTGGTATTTCCTATACTGTAAAGAAGAAAACCAACCCAAAATTGCACCTACATTTGCTGTAACTCGATCAAGAGCTGACAGATCATTTCTGGAACATGTCAGTGCTGGGATCCTGACTGCTCTGCCAAATTTTATGCCTTTATCTTGCAGTGCTGCTCCTTCCTTCTTCCCTGTCTGTGCCGCTCTGCCTCACCTAGCAGAGGCTTCTGCTTTTCCAGCCTTTCAGCCAGATCCTGACTTCCTACCATCTTGCTAGAGCACTGTGGGTCTGATTTCGTGCTCACCAGAATTGCATACTGTAGGGATGGGTCTGCCATAAAAGTAGCCAAGCTGATTCCCTTTTAAACCAGGTAGAGGGGAAACTGGTTTTGGATTACAGAGGATGAGCTCTCTTGATGAGTTTATTCTAATTAAAGCAGCCGTGATGCTTAAAACCTAACCTGGGAAGCACTTATAGCCATGACAAGAGGTGGCAATTGTTTCTAAGCAAACATGGGCACTTTCCCAGCAGTTCTAGGGTTAAGGAAATTGCAGAGGGGTGACATGGTGACTGTGTTCCCTATTTTTGTGTGTTGCCAGTAGCGAGAAGGGGGAAACTTTGATTTCTAATCCGCTTTGGAGGAGGCTCCGTATCAGGGCTGCACAGAAACATCCAGTCAAGCAGCTCCTTTATCATAAAGGGGATTTTAATTAAAACCGTTCTCGCATCATGAGCGGAATGAGCGTCAGTGCCAGCCAGCCCTGTACTGGGCATTTATCTCCTTCAAACCACATTACCAGTAATTGCTGCATTAAATCAAAGTCGAGGGAGATTACAGGTCTGAATTGGGCAGGCGGCCGGTGCCAGTGTGGGGAGCTCCGTGCTGCCGAGCCGCTGATATGGGAACCCCCTCCGCCCCCCAGCTGGGGGTGAAGAGTCGGAGGGCTGCTGGATCCCAAGAAGCCCTTCTCATTACAGGGCAGGAATTTGTGTCATAACCTAGGAGGAGTGGCAGGCTGTATGCTTGGAGCATTTTAAGCTGGCAGCGTTTTTCTGTTCACTTCTTTTTAAAACATACAAACCCGGTAACAGAACAAATCCTGTGGCATTGTCATCCTGCTCCTGTCTCCTGTTTGGATCCACCACAGACATTCACTTTTGTTCATCTTTTACTGCTTACTCCAGCCCTGAAATTCTGGGATAAATCGTCTCTTCTCTTGATATGTCCCTTTTTCTCTACTCATCTTGCCACGGCTCCGCTGTGGAGCTGCTAACTTGGTCCCTTTCTGTCCCAACATGGGAGAGCTTCTCTCCTTCTTCACCTCTCCCCACACTGAGGAATTGTATCTTCTTTGACCTGTGCTTCCTTTGCCAGCTATGGCTCATTAGTTCGTTTAATTATTTTTCTAGGTTTTTAAGCATTCTGTTGTCTCTAGCTCTAAAGCAGCTGTTTCCCTTCTTCTTGTCCCTATACTTTGACCTTGGTGGCTCCAAAAACCATCTGATCATCCTAGCGTTGCTCTTGCTTCCATTCTCCAGACCTCTGGCAGGGCAAGGCTGAGGAATGGCCATGCCCATGTGGAGTTTTAGGTGTGTGGACTGGCTGAGGTAATTAGATCTCTGTGGGCAATCAGTGAACTATCAAAATGTGACAGCTGGATTTCTAGGGGCTGTTACTAGATCTGTCCCGTAATTGTAAAGAAGGTAACTCAGTAACAGAATGTGCAGAAAGTGTGGGCTTATTTTTGTGTGTCCATTATTTTCTTTGTTTTCATCTTGATGGTGGTTATGCATTTTCCTGTTCTACTGCAGACAATCTGGGGCAGTTGGGTGGCAGTGACGGTTTTTCTTCATTTTGACCAGAAATGCCTTTGGCAATCTGCCATTCTGAAGTTTGCTTCCTGCAGGGTTTGCACATCTACCGCATTCCTCTGCTGCAGAAAAGGGTCTTATTTCCAGCACCGTACTGAGGACCCAGTAACATACGTGAAAGAGGATGCTGCAGCTCGACCTGCCTGCTAAAGCAGTTCAGTTGTGGACTGTTGAGCTGTATTAGACTTTCAAGATTCACACAAGTTTCTTAGAAGCTATCTAATTCAGAGCAGTCACAGGAGGTGTGCCTGCTGTGCCCCTTCAGAGCTTGAAGTTGCAGCTTTTGCTTCATTACAGTGTGAGCTTGAGATGCAGCTTAAGTATTGCCCTACTTTTAACTCTGGCCTATGCACAAATCTCTAGCCTGAGATAAGTGGTTCTTTTAAATTCACGCTAAGAGACCCGTAAAGCCATAGAAACTGAAGTTTGAGTGCTGCTGATACCGAAGACGATAATGCAGAGGAGTTGCAGTTAATTTTTGCGTTGGTAGTCCTGTTACTATGAGGTGAGAGTAGCCCCACTGCAGAGTAACTGGAGAGATGTGCAGAGAACATGAGCCAAGTCTTTGGTGGAGATTTCTTGATAGTGACAGAAAACGGAGATAAGGGTTTTCATGGGAGCCGGAAAACCATCTTTACGGCTTCCTGGTTTTGGGACAGAGGATGCAGAGAGTGGCAAACTGAGGTGAATGAACATGTGTGAATTTTTTTGTAGAGGTCACAGAAAGCTGCTGAAAAGAGCAGGTACCTTGATCGTGTCGATGGTGCAACCAGAGAAAGCCCATGGTGGTTGTTGTCCAGGGATTTCAGCTGATGTGGCTTGTTTTAGAACTTGCTGGGGGGTGAAGCTAGCCTGCAGGAAAGGGCTTTGGACTGAGCCATGTCAGGCTTTATTCTGTCCTCTTTGCTCTTGGGGAGAAGTGTGGGTAGCAGTTAGCTTATGTGCCCATAGCAGACCTCTGTGCCCACATCTTGGGACTCTGGGTGAGAAGAAAAAGATTTCCAGAATTTTGATCACTCCTGCTTTCTTGGAAATAGATCTGTTTCAGAAAAACCCCAACCAAACACAATCTAGGGGTTTGCTGCCTTTTACTATTTTTGTCTTAGTCTGAGGCAAAAAGTGATGTGAAGACTACTTCTTGCCTAAGAGCTGGCATAGCCTCAACATACCTCTTCTGTTCTGCACCATAGCCTTCTGCTTCTCCACTAAAACCACCGGAGGAGAGACACAGCAATAAGTAGCACCTCTGCACCAACAAGAGTAGTCCCTGGGGTCACTCCCCACATTAAAGCATGACTTGCTGCTTGTCACCATTCATTTAGTGTGTCTGACTTTCCTCTTTCAGGGTAAACTGCGTCGTTCTTGCCAAATCTCAGCTTTGCGTGCTATTTCTGGATCCTTTCTGTGCACTCAGCAAATGTACCTAACTGTTAACTGCAGTACTTCTGGTATTTTGCTGTTGAATCTCTTTGGAGCTGCCTGAGTTTGGGATTATTATTTTTTTTTTTTTTTTAAATGGGAGTGGGGAAAAAGCAGGATTCATCATCTGAAGTGTAGCAGGCGAGCAAGATTTTAAACTGAGGCCTACAGAAATTAATGGACAGATGTAATTCTTCCATCATGAAATTGTCTTTGCAGATTTATGCTGAAGGTGTCATATTCCATATACTGCCACGCTGGAACTGTTTCCAAATGATTTCCTGAGATTTATTTGGTGACCTGCTGTTGCGGCAGCTAAAGGTCCTGCCCGCATGATGTTCTCCAATTCCTCAGTTCCTGCCAGTAATGCGGTCTCAGACCCAGCTATCTCACGTAGACTGTGCTGCCTGATTATTTCTCTTTTACTGCCATTCAATTAAGAGTTTGGTTTAATATTTTTGATATGTTTTGTCTCTTGCACAGTTACAGTGTGTGGACAGCTGCTCTGCTATTCTGGTTGAACCAAGTTAGGCAGGGAATGCCTTTGCTCCTGTGTCAAAAGAACAAAATGCTGCCCGAGAAAACCTTTCCCCCAAATTCTTTTTCTGTTTTTGTAGCTGGGAAGCCATACTGCTCTAAGGTAGGGATAAATTTAAGTCAATACTAGCGTAATTTATTGTGTGGACACTCTAACTTGGAACAAGTACCTTTTTCTATTTTAGTTTGTCACGGGGAAGCAATTTGATAAGCTGGGCGGTGAGGTGGGGAGGAAAATCCATACCCAGACCGTCTTCGTTAGGGAGCCTGCGCCCAGCTAGATGAGTAAGGCAGCTGCGTACCGCAATGCTGTGCGATAGGTGATCACGTGCTCCCTTCCCTTCACCCCAGGCAAAGGCGGGGTAAAAACGTGTTAGCTCAAACCCTGGGCAAAAGCGGTTTATCCCGCAAGCGTTTGCAAGGGACTGGGAATGCGCCTGGCGTCACCCACGGCCCCGTGGCTGCCACACAGCGACTCGCTGCTGGGGCTGAGATAACGGTGTAACTATACTTACACTACAGGGGGAAATCGACTGTGCAGTCCAACCCTGGTTTGTGATTCATTCAATTAAAAATACTTGGTGAGAGTATCTCTCATGCTACCATCTGGTGACTTTTAATAATATTTATTCTTAGGAAGATAGTTCTTTGAGGAATTAACCTTAATTTTTGTAGGCTTAGCATAGATCTGGAGAAATGTTTAGGCTTAAGCTGCTGTATTTCGTAGAAGAGTCAAGTCTTTCTCTTTTGCATCTCCCTGTTAACTGTCTAGGTATAAATGTTGTCCCCTTAAGGATCGGCTAATTGAACTGCTGCCGCTTGTTACGCGAAAAACTAAGTGGGAGTATGAGAGACAAAATGGGCAAAGCTTTTCTCTGAGTTTCTGGAGCGAGGCGGTAGATCTAGCAGCCTCTACAGTGAAGGAAAACTGCTTTTGCTCTGTTCTTTTTGTCTGTGTCTCCTTTCTCCACTGCACCCAAAGGAATATAGAAAGGCAGTGTGGCTGTCATGTAGTGTCTGAACTACCAAGAGAAAACTTCTCTTCTTGGATGTTGAAAGTCTGCATCTGGACACCTTTTTGTTTTTCATGTAACAGGCAAAAAGCATTTTGATGGTCATGTAACATTATTACGAAAATCAGTGCATATACAAGTGGTCCCAAAAGAAAGCTGTGCTACGATCACCTTCTTTGCCAAATGGCTTAGCCCAAAAGTACACTTATTTTCTTCCTGAAACAGTGCCAAGCACTTAGACTTCTCCTTGAAAGGAGGCCTAGGCCCAACACAACGGATATTTTTTTTTTTCCTGGAAAATCCATGTATACTTTCTTTTCCCCCTTTATACTGTAATAACTTGGTAATAACTAAGGTGATGGAGCCCGTCTGGTTTTAGAAGCTCCTTTTGGACTTGTCACATGTTATACTCAGGTGTGCTGGAGTTTTCTCAAGATAGTGTAATTAAACCTTGTTTTTAATGCGTGTAAAGCGATGGGTTGGGGTAGAAATGAAAGTTGAACTCATGTCTTCTATATGCTGCTGGTATATCCAGACTGCTGCCAGATCTATTTTGCAACTTAATCACTAATACATTTTTTGAGTTACTGTTGTGTTAAAGCTGCCTTCCTGGGAGGCAGCTTGTTAGCTAGCATCGTGCCTAAAATCTTGGTTCTGGGAGCACAGTCTTTTGACAGAGGATTTTTTCAAACTTCAGGTGAGCGT
Source organism: Rissa tridactyla (assembly GCF_028500815.1). Lineage (NCBI taxonomy): Eukaryota > Metazoa > Chordata > Aves > Charadriiformes > Laridae > Rissa > Rissa tridactyla. The sequence continues at coordinate 161,798,622 of NC_071466.1, read as the reverse complement.
TCATTGCTACCTTATATTTTTTCTTTGTGATAATTTCAGAGATGGACTTTGAGCAATCTGAGTTTTGCCTGAATTGACTCCGGGTCCTTGTCCGGCAGCTGAAGTTGTGTGGGCAGGATCTTTACTTCCAGCTTCAGGAAGACTGCCTACACAGATCTAACTTCAGGATCAATTTACTCCTTGCAATCTCACCAAGAGTCTGTCTTTCTTTTGACAGCCATGGCTGTGTAGATCAGGCACTGAGAGAGCTTGGTTTCTGGTTGAGGAAGATCCAGGCTTGTGATTTCATAGGTCCTGTTTTGGTCTGTAGGTTTCTGGAGTTTGCTATTGCTGCCATTCTACTGGCTGGCTGTAAGAAAGCTCAACGAAACAAAATAAAGCCAGTTGTCCAGCAAACAAAGGTCTTGCAATATGCTGCTTTCCCAGACTGATGCGGTATCCTTGCTCTGCCTCCATTTTCCGTCTCCTTCCCTGAAGCAGAGTTTGTTGAGGCTTTGAAAATAAGTGGTACTTAAGAAATAATTATTTTTAATCCTGACCTGTCCTCTTATGCTGTGTATTTGTAATTGTGTTTTAAAACTGTGCTAGTTTTCCAGTCTAGACAAACCATTAATATTTAATAGCGATGTGTAGATGATGCAGTGAAGAGCTGAGGGCGGTAACAGGATGCAGGTATCTTGTGTCCATGGTTCAGAGTGTGCACGGTGCCTAGCTATTAAGCCACTTTAGATCAGTTTCAGGACTACAGAGCTTGGTTGGGGTGTGTTTAGAGTGGTAGAGGCAGATGCAAACAAACTCCATGGCTTGTAAGTAAATTGCTTTGTGAATGGAGAACGTGTTGCAGAAGATTGAAGAGGAAGATCTCTGGCACTTTGAGGGGAAAGGATGTGACCAGGAGCTATTTCAGAGCTTCCATTTTATTAACTATTGTCTCTGGTATTTCTCTCTCAAATTTTCTTGAAATAATGAATTTTGTCCATAAGAACTGGAATGTGTAATGACAGAGGTTCCAATGTCTGCCTGAGGTATTTCCTTGGCAGAAGCAGTGAGTGTGATAGGGCTACCTTCTCAGCTGCATGTAGCCTGGTATTTGCTGCTTTTTTTAGCTTTGGGCTTCTTAGGCCTTTTGCCAGAGGGATTTTTAGTTTCCTTGGATTCAAAGTGTGGTTTTGATAATTTCATTTGTGCTAATGTGTTTTAGGAACATTAATGCTAATGAACTCAAGGAATAAGTAGCTCTAACTAATCAGACTGGGTTCAGGCAAGCAGTGGCTCCTATGGCTTTCCCAACGCATTCAAATTTTTTCCTGTGATGTCCTTATTACGCGAATCCAACACGCTCTTGTTTGCTTCTGCTCCACATCCCCCAGAATTGCTGGTTCCATTTCTGCTTAATGCATCTCATTCCTGATCTTCTGCATTTGCATGCTTAACATGTTTCACTCGCAAAAAACGCACTGGCTTGGTGCTGAGGTATTCGCTCTCCTGCATAGCTGATCTACCACCAGATCTTCTTGCTCTTGAGATCAGGACATCTATGTAAAATTGCCAGGTTTCTGAAATGTGAGGAAAAACAATTTATCCAGTCACCTATTTTGTCATCGTCTTTGCTTCTGCTTGCCATTTTGGAATATTGAGCTTTCCAGTGCATGCCCTCCCTACATTTATGTCCTCCCCACTCGAATCTCTAATGATTTCAGGGTCAAAATAACAATTGGACCATATGTAATTTTTCTAGTTGTTGGTTATATTAAAACTGGGAAGAAAAAAATCATGCAGCTTTTGAAAAAAAGTTGTACCTATTCAAACCACACAAGCAACACAGCCCAGAAAATGTAGCCCTATAGAGGAATGATGACTTTCCAGTATAAATTCTCACCTGCAGTGAGCAAAACTCACCTTCGTTCTCAGGACATGAGACTTGCTTTGGTGCAAAATGAGGATCTCTTGCATTTCTAAAGATGTAATCTTGGTACCCTGGGCTGTTTGTCTAACACCAACATGAGCTGCCTGAGCGGCTTGATCTATTTAGCTGCTATGGAAATCAGTACATACCCAGCCAGAAAATGCATCCTTGCTTGCTGGCATGTTTCCTACATTTACATCAGTCTTTAAAAAGCAGGGACATATTGTAAGCTGCTCATCAGATCCCTGATGACCCAGTTTAGCAGATGTAGTGATTGGCTAATTGTTAAAGATGCCATTTTTGGTGGGTGAGAGGAAGAGCATCAGCCAGGCTTCTAGCGATGAAGAGTTAGAATCAGCGGAGGTAAGAGCTCTTTAGTGGGAGTAACTAGCTAAGGCTTGGATTAATTTGTCTGGAGAACAAAGAATTATACTAAAGATTTTATAAATTCAGTTTATAAAATGAAACTGTTGGTGTAATTTCTGTAGTAAAGATCACTGTCGTGTAATGACTGTGCAGCATGGAAATACCTCAGACTCCATGCTGTATTGCTGCATCCACACACTACCACAGTTTTTAGCAATTAAAAAAAAAAAAAGGTACATGGAGAATGTCTGGAATTACCATGGCTGCACTTCAAGCATAGGGAGACTATGGCTAGTTTATGTTTTATAGCTGTACTTGTAGTTGTGACTTAGCATGCTTGCTATGAGCAGTCTGAAGAAAGCAGGCAAAGCAAAGCCCAGTGTTGTGGTCTTGCATTTTCCAAAAATGCTCCTCAGTCTGCAGACATCAAAGAGAGCAGTGCATGTGAAGCAAAATACTGGGTTTTGAGAATGTTGGGAAGAACTCGTGTAATCTCCATGCCTTGCTTAGTACACAGAAAGAGGAAAATTAGGTAAATGCTGCTACTGTAGCATGTAAAACAGTATTTCTAGGCAAAGTGATGGGTAGGTAGGAGATGGAAAACAATAAAATTCAATGTTATAAAAAGAATAATAAAATTCAGCGGCAACTATATGGATGATACTGTTAGTTGAGGGAGCTGGGAGCTGTGTGATCGGTAAATGCACAAACATATCAGGTTTTTTTTTTTCAGGCTCCTGGCATCAGAAATAACAAGTAGAGGAACCAGAGCTACTGGTGCAGAGCATGAAACTGGATATTATAGGGATAATATCAATCTGCAAGAATAGTAATCATGGCTTTAACATGCATTCAAGATTATGTGTGTTTCAGATAGGGCAGATGTAAAAGGTGATAGGCTGTATTGTATGCAGTAGACTGTAAAGAAGAAAGAAGAGCAACACTGATAATGCAGGATCTGTTTCTGGTCAAAATTGCTGTGGGGAAGAATGGTAAAAGATGTCCCAGAGGGAGTACTGTGAGTCTGCTGTAATCCCTCATAGGATTGAATTCGGATACAAACTTGAGGCTCTGAAATGATAATATTCCCAGTACCATTAGAGAGATAAATATTAGTATGAGAAACTTTAATTTCTCAGATACAGCTTGGAGAACAAATGCTGCTGCTAACAATAATAGAGTCAAAAGATCTCATCACTGTAGCATCATCACTTGTTTGTTGAGACAGTGAGTGAATTACTGGTGCTATGACTATTACAGGAAAATGAGCTGTTTAGAAACCTCCATGTCCCCACCTTTGGATGGGGTGATCATGATACAAGCTTTGATACATGAAGCAAAATATTTAATGAAGTCAGTGAACTGGATTGAAAACTCAGACTTGACTGCAGAAGCGCATGGTTTGGGTTTTGTTGTTGGTTTGGGTTGGGTTTTTTTGTTAGAAACACTTTGGATATAAATTCCTGATGATATAAGTAAAGGGGAAAAAAACTTGTAAGATGAAACTCCAGCCAAACTGGAGGCATAATCACCTTATAAAAGCTGTTAGGTGCAAAAGGAGAATTTACAAAAAAGAATTTATCAGCGGAGAATGCTGTGCCTTTAAAGTCAGTAGGGATAAAATGAGAACTGCCAAAAATCAGGCTCAGTTAAACCTTGCAAATGTTGCTAAAGAAATGGGTGACAGTTTCGCCAAGTACGGTTAGAGAGAAGGGAAGATGCGGGGCCGCTTAGTGTTGGTGATAGGGTAGTTAATGAGGATACACTTCTTGCGATCACAGAATCGAACAAATCTTTTTTGCTGTTGTTGAAGGTAGAGTTGATCATGGGAGCAAGGGCAGGATGGGTAACGAGCATGAACCTACGGTAGAAGCCACCACATTGGACATTTCGAAGACCCTAGAGCTACCAGGCTGGGCTGTGGAGCAGGGTTGCCTGGGGAAGGGTGATACATATTCCTGAAAGTGAAAGAGCCGGTTCATGAAGTTGCAGATCGGATACAAGTCTTAATCTATCAAATCAGGAGTGCTTCATATATTTAGAGAACAGGAAGCATGATAGCCCTATTGGTGGTGGGGGATAATCTGGGTAAATATAGACCTATTGGTCCAACCTCAGCTGTATGCTGACACAAAAATATTAATTAAAGGCTTGGACACAAATGAAAAATGCGATAAAAGCAACACAAATCCATCAAAATAGGGTTGTGCCATGTCAACCTATCTGTTTTTAAGATAACCAGTTTTCTTAACTTTATAATATGCATTTTTCTTAATGGGATGATGTGTCTTACTGTAGACTGGTCCTACAGCATCTGATGTGGTGCTACAGGGGAAAGTACTAATGGGGCTAGAGAAGATGGAGTTTAGTGCTGGAATTGTGAAATGATTAGGAGCTAACAATGTTGTTCTGGATAATGTCTTAAAAAAAAAAAAAAAAAAGGTGAGCACAGGATAGATCAGGTGCAAGAAAGGGTTTGCAGAGATTGGCGTACAGCGAGCCCATCATGTGACAGGAAACTGGAACAGCTGCTTGTTTAGATGGGTAGAGAGGGGGCACATGAGGAAGGTTAATTGTAAGGGGAAGAGAAAATATGGTTAAGCCAGAGGACGGTACTGGCAGAAGAACAAAGAATAAACAGAAATTGCTCAGGAATAAGGTTAGGCTGGAGATGAACACAGATCCCAGCTGCTGGGGAGGGCTGTTCTAGAGCAGCCTTTTGGCCAGGGTAGCATAGCTGCAAAACCCTAAGATGTAATGTGATAAACCTTATGAAAAAGATTAGATGATGTTGTATGATAGCAGTTAATCTGGTTCTGTGTGTCAGGAGGTCTTTTCCAGTCTTAATATTTCTGTAATTTTAAAATTATTCATATATGTAAGCATTTGCAGGAACAAGGCTATGATTTTATAACAGTTACCTAACTTGTGTTACTGGAAACGCATGTGCATAGCAGGTTATATGGTAATGTAGTCAGGCCTTTATCTCAAAATAAAATCATGGAGTGCAGCGCCATCTTATATTTGACTAATATTTGTTGTAAGTCAATGTGCAGTAGTAAACCAGGCATTACGGCCAGCCTTGCAGAAAAATCAGTAGTTTATTACTAGTCAATAAACTCCTGCTGTATCCATCTTGGCACATACAAGTTTAAAACTAGTTTTTGTCGTTGAATTTTCTGTGGGACACCGGAGGTACGATGCTTTGTTGTCAGCGTCACCCGAGTATCTCAATGCTGGTTAAGGCAGAGTACTTAAATCTGCATCAAAAACTTTAAAGCGTGGCAGTTCTATCTAGATGTGTAGTTAAAACAACAGAGGAGCTTAGGTGATGCTCCCTGCTCCCCCTCCTTGTTTTGTTTTGCCCATTTGATGGTTATTTATAGAGAGTAAGATATCCGCACTAGGATTTGGAAACGTTTTATTCCCCTGAGGCCTGGTTGGAAATGACAAGAATTGGATTGTGAAATAAATGTAAGGTTTTTAACTTAGAGATTTGGTTTTAAAACCTGGGGCAGTAATATGGAGTAGCAAAAACAGGCTGTGGAAAAGACTTTGGGTTTTTATAAATTAATGCCTTTTCATAAAAAGATGTTATTGGAGACACTAAATTGCCTGAGTGCATAGTAACGAGCTATGCAAAAGAATGAAGGGCAGGCACCTATCGAACATGTAGTTACAGAAAGGAGAAGGGGAAAAAAAAAATATAGGTCGTTCAGAGGAAACCAGATATTATCTGTGTCCCAAAGTGGGGCTGGCAGGGGGAGTGCTGAGAGGTGGCCACACAGCCCTCTGAAGGTGAGGAGGAGGAGGCATAATGTGAGCTCCAGAAAGCTGGTTTGCGTCTGGGGTGAAATAAATTGGCCAAAGGCAGAACGAGATGGAAGTTCATCATGGGAGCCTCATCCTTTTTCCCTAGTGAAGAGATCTAAAGGCATAGCTGCTTTCCCGTTTATGGGCAATTAATTTCTCTCTGTGTGCAAATCTTCACACACAAACAATGGCTATAGAAACCTTTTTTTTTTTTTTTAAGATGTAGAAAATGTCATGCTTTATACTCCCCAAATTGGCCATGCTCCTTTTGTAAGGAAGAAGCGGCCCAGTGGCTCTAGGAAAGATGATGAGAGTGAGCGGCAGCTGCTGTAACCACTCACCCAGCTCCTGGCTGTCCTTTTCCCAGGCGTCTCGGAAAGAAAGGGCAGTGGGAGCCCAGGACGAGCCAAGAGCTGTCCTGCCCCACGCTGGGTGGGTCAGAGGGCTGCACATCAGCCACCCCTTACCTATACTGCAGAGTGCTGCACATGCAAATTGTGCTACATAATGATCCACGTATTTAACCTCTTGAAAAGAAAAAAAAAAAATATCTTAAAGTTTAATTCTTTCTGAGGGGGAGGAAGTTATCAGTAACGATGGAAAGGCAGCTGCCCCAGAGCTAGGCTGAGGTAGCTGTTTAGTGGTGCACAACAGCACTACAGAAAAGTTACGGATTAGAAATACAAATTAAAACATTGACTGTATGCATTTAAAATGGGGGTGGGTGGGAATTTGGTTAGCCCTTCTTGGGTTTGATCACTGTAACATCCTTATTTTTGAAACCTGGGAGGGAGGGCTTTTATCACTGCTGTCCTTTGGAGGAAGGTGGGAATCTTTTGTGGTTTGGGGATGTTAAGTCTTTGGGAGCCCGGGTTTGGGCCAGCATCAACCTGGTGAAACCTCAAGCGATTTGCTATGGGAGGTTGCCCCCCTTCTCCCCACCCCCGCCATGGTGTGTCTCCTAAGAATCAGCAGCCAGCTCTCGGGTGCCCGGTAGCACGCCCGGCATGCAGGGCCAGCGGGGTAAGCCTGCCGGCCTCTGTCCCAGCAGCTCCCCATCTGTCCCCGTCGGTCAGGGAGCGGATTCCTCCCTGGGAACGGGGAGGATGGGCTTCCTAAAATGGCCACAACAACTGGCCCTGCCCAGCCTTGCCCCCTTCTCCCTACTGCTCACCGTCCCCTGTGGCAGAGTTAATCACACCCCCCCTCCACCCCCCAGTTTGATTGGAACAGCTGAGGGGGACAACCTGCCGGCCCAAGGCCAGGGCAGTGGGGGCCATCCCGGGGCCCTGCTCCCCCCGCCAACCCCGGTTCCAGCAGCTGTCCCTGCGCGCCTCAAGTGTGGAGGGAGGGAGAGGCGTTAAACGATATGGGCGCATACTCCCTCGTGAAAGAGATCCCTTCAGCCCAAGATATCAATGTGGCTTCTCCCCTCTCCCTCCCTCCCTGACACCAAAGGGTTTTACTATGCTAATCCCAGCACCTGTCCCTGCCGAGGACAGCAAGAAGGGTATGGGGGTGGGGGAGGAACAGTCCCATATGTTTTTCCCTGTCCTGGATTGGGAGTGTTCCCTCTGACGCACCTAGAGCCCAGAACATATGCTCTTTTCAGATCCTAAATGCTTGTTTGCTTTCTTCCATCCCCGGCGGTGGTGGCTGCGAAGATCCTGTGTCCCCCTCTTCCCAGCAGTGGCTCCGTTTGCTGCCTGGGAGTCACAGGACGCTCCTCAGTCGAGGCTTGCAGGGCCGTTTTCAGTAGGGGATTTCTAATTTTAGGAGCCTCTGCCGCCTATGGTTGAGTGCTGCCTTGCTGGATCCCAGAAGAGAGGGGCTGAGCTGAGCCGAGCCAGGCAGCTCCTTTTTTATTTTCAGCTGAGCTAGTGTCAACCTGAGTGGCCCCAGAGGCCCGAGCCAAGCACTGCGCAGGGCTGCCAGAGTCCTTCCCACAAGGCTGAAAGACGGAGACTCGGGTTTGAAGCTTCCAGTCCTGTGTCCATTTGGCCTTTAGCTGGAGGATCTTTGGCTATGTATGGTGTGTATTGTATGGATTACCAATACCCAGTTGTCCAGGTAAGCAAAAGGACAGTGGTGACTTTACAGAGTCTTGGTGTTTGCTCTATATGTTCTTTGGGCAAAACTGGAGCTTATGTGCTTGTTTTGTAGAAGGACACTGCTTCCGTGCTGAGCTCCTTGGCTTGGTGTGTCCTAGGCCTTGGCAGCCTGGAGGCTCTGCGGAGGGCTTTGAGGCTCCTGCACGCAAGTGGTACCATTTGACACTTAACTCCAAGGACTGTGTTATTTAAGACTTGAGTGTTTTGGTTTGCATTTTTGGCCTTTTTTCTTTTTTTTTCTTTTTTTTTTTTTTTTTTAATAGGGGGGTTAAGCTGACAGCAGTGCTGGGCTCTGCAAACTAGTGTGTTGTTGCGTGCCCTTCTGCATCGTCCAGGCGCATGTGACTTGTACTTGTGACTGCAGCCTGTCCCACAGGGATGGCCAGCCACCTAGAGCGTCTCCTCACCTATTTTCTTCCTCCCTCCTCTGAAACCACACATGAAACCTCCAACAGAGTCTTGTTCATCACCTTTTCGCTTTTGGAGGTCCAGCGAGGATGTCTAGTGTGATAGGAATGGGTGGGTTTGAGAGCAGCGCTCGGGGCAGGGTAAAGCCTGTGTTGCAGCCTCTGCTGGGGGAGGGGGCTATATTTGGAGGACACGTGAGATTTGCTGGCCCGGCGTGTGGAGTCTTGGAGAAGCCAGAGGCCGGTGGGTCAGGCTCAAATACTTTTGGAGCCAAGTGAAAGATGATGTTCTCTGCACAGTCCTTGGCTATTCAGTGTCAGCATTCCTTGTCACAGGCACCAAATTTATCCAGAAAACGTGAACGTAGTCTGGCGGTTGAAGATTATCTACCGCAAGATACTTCAGATAGCCACTAAAGAGTATTTTGTTAGGTTACCTTGTACTGGGGTTTTTATTACGCACATGAATAGAATCCACCAGCAGAAGTGTGTCTTCTGGTTGTTAAGATTTGTTCCTGATAAATTGGTTCTTTGCACTTGAAACTTTTTTTCTTCCCTCTGGCCTTGATCCAGCTGGCAGGTTTGCTCCATCTAAACTTGAGCCAGCACAGAAATGCAGGTAATGGGATGTTAAAATTGAAGGCTGTGCTTTCTTTCCACCCTAGTAGCAAAGGGGAATTATAGGCATAGCAAAAGAAAAAGGAAAACAAATCCTGAAATTTGCTGAAAGCAGAGTACTTGTGGCTTTCTCCTCTCTCCGTTTCTACCAGTCCTGTGAGCGTTAAACTAACCCAAGCATTTGAAAGTGAACATGTAGACCACTTACTCAAAGTGAAGGTCAGTTCATCTGTGCTGTCACCGGCATGATTTCCGTGGCCTTGACCTGCCGCCTGCTGCTTAAACATCCTTCTCCAGTTTATTTTCTATTAGGATTTGAATGATAGGAGCTAACCAAAAACCATCATGTACATCTGGGTGAACACAGAAGAGAATATAGAAGTGGCGCAGACGTGCTCAGGTGGGAGCAGTGAGCTTTGCCTGGCATGGTAAGGATGATGAGCTGTGCCCTGGCACTGCAGAGGCAGACTAGTTAAAGTTGCCCATAGTTATTTCAGAATGCTTCATGGTAATGAAGTTTGAACGCATATGTGCCTGTGATGCATGAGAAATCATGAGAACTCATAAGTATTGGCATCTAGAGCTGTTCTGAATATGTTGCTTTTTGAATAAATGCAGTAAGTAGGAAGGGATGATCTCATGGCTCTGAGCTGTACGTTCTTCAGGCTTCCAGCCTTCAGCTCCACTTGTGCTTCTCTGTTTTCGGCAGCATGTTCTGTAGTTTGAGTCTTTGGTTTCCCTCAGTAGAGGGTGATAAATGGTGATGGTAAATTGGGCACTGGTTCCATGACTTGCACATAGGAGAAAACTAAGTGGAGGCCCACCAAACTTCTTTCACTTGGCCGTGAGACAACATCTGAGCCCCCAGCCCTTGGTGAGGAAAGGTGAGTTGCACAGGTTCACCAGTTAATTTTATTGTTGATTATCATGTGTTGCTTTGTGGGCTCCAGTAGAGCCCCAGACAACAAAGACCTCAAATGTTACCAAGTCTAATCATGTTTTCCATGGTATTCTTAAAGCTTTTGAAATTCTGTATCAGATGTTCGTTTCAGATGTTTTGACAGCAATCTGAGCTCCTTGCAGACCTGTGTTTCTTATTGCCCGAGCATATCCATTGGAAATTGGGGCTTTTCTTTTGCTAAACAGGAGCAAAGGTGGATATGTTCCAAGCACGGGGGAGAAGATGCTTTCTGGCCTGCAATGGAGATGAAAGAGGGAGACCAACAGTAGATTACACCGAAGGGAATTCCCACTCTGCTGGCACACAAGCAAAGCAGTTGTACCAACTGGGTGGTGGGAGGCAGTGCGAGTGAGGGTTCAGGGCGTGACTGGGCACCTCTTTTCCTTAGAGGATTCTTTTTGATGGCAGGTATTTCTAGAGGTTTCTAAGGTGAAGTCCAAAATGGATTAGAAATGATGCTATCCTGGTTAAAGTGGTGGGATGATGACAGCATGTTCGTTTCTGTGTCGTGAAGGTCTGTGCTACAGCCCTAGATCTGGGGCAAGAAGTTGCCGCCCTGTGGCACAGAGGAGACTCAGTGAACGCAGCAGTTAATTTAAGTGGAGAGAATAAGGAGATTGCCCTGAGTGATTTGCAGAGGTCTGGTGAATGAGATGCACATTGCTGAAACCTGGTGCTTTGTCGTGGCAAAGGTATAAGGAGGTCACTGTGGTTTTTGTTGCTTTGAAATGGGATTTACACTTGACCCAGAATTGTGCTCCAGAATCTCAGGTTTGTAATAGTAGAGGGGGAAAAAAAAAAATCCAGTACTTTCCCTGGTTTTGCAATATTGCCTGTAAACCTGTAGTATTGTAAGATGCAAGTTAGCAGAGAGGATGAGATAACTCGGAAAAACGTGGACTCTGACTCAGAGCCCTGCGGGCTGCAGCCGTGGAGGCTGGCTCCTTCCCAGAGGACCCCACACCATGGCTGACTGACTGGTTGCGTGGGGTGGCCAGCTGGCCGGTGGCTCTCTGCCTCCCTGCTCTGGTGGGACGTAAGGGCTTGCTGCTCGCTGTGTTGGTCTCAGGCTTTCCACTCTGGAGGAGCCAACCGAGCTGGGATGCGCGCTCCTGCTGGCCTTCTACCGAATTAGGAGAGAAAGGGGAAGGCAGGCAGGGAGGGAGGGAGCCAGAGGTCAGCTTGCAGTAAGTGAAACTGGGAAACTGAAGAGCGCCGTGGGTCAGCACGGGCCGCCTGGAGAGCAGCGCAGTAGCAGAAGCCCATGAAACAAAACCGCTAGGCTTTTTCTTTTTTTTTTTTATTCTTTTTTAGTGTAAATTATAACTGGGCATATTCATGCAAAGGAGAATGTGCGGGGATGCAAAGTGTTACTGCACCGTAATTTGGCTTTGCTGCTGCTAAAGCCTGGGGAGTCTCTTGAGTACCAGGTGTCACGAAGAGATAGATGAGAGGGGCAACTTGCCTGAGCTGGTTTTATCTCCCCATCGTGAACGCCAGAGCGTCGGCACAGTCCTCTTGTCTAACCGAGGGATGGGCAGTTCTGCCCTCAGCCCTGTCCGTTGGGTTTTTGTGGGTGCAGAAAAAAAATCAATCAGAGTCTTGGATCCCGTCTGCCAAATGGGGTAGCAGTATATCGGTTTTTTTATGGGGTCGCTGGGAGAACAAATGCTGCCAACCGTGGCGTGCTCAGGTGTTAAGGGCCAGATGCTTACTGAAGATAAATGGGAGAGGGGGGAAAAAAGCAAGCTGGGAAGGAGTCCAGCGCTCTCCAGTTTTTATGATGAAAGAAATGCAGATCCTGGCACGGATACTGCTTCCGGTTCATCCAACGCACCGTGTCACCCACGCGTTCTCCCCTTTGTGGCAGGGGGGGAGGCCTGTGCGAAACGTGACAGCTCCCTCCCCGGCACCCTCGGGCTGGGTGGGAGATGCTCTACCCCCGCCCGCTCAGCTCCAAGCTGGGGAAGCCCGGCCGCCAAACCGCAGCCGCCGGGAACGGTGGGTGCGGAGGAACCGCGGGGTCCTGCCCGGCCGGGACCACCGACCTTCCCTTTTGTTTCCAGCTCCGCGGCTGCGGGGGGTCTCCGCCGCTTCCCGCGGGGGGGGGGGTGTGGGTGGGTGTCCCGGCGGGCCGGCGAGGGAGAGCCTGGCCGGGGCTGCGGGGGGGGGTGGGGGGTGGCCGAGCCGAGCCGGGCGGGGCGAGGCGGGGCGCGGCGGGGGCGGTCCCGGCTCGCATTAATTACCTTCGGCATTCGGGGCGGTGCTTCCCGCAGCCATCTGGCTGAGCCGGGGGGGCGGCGGGGGGAGCGGCGGCCGGGAAGGGAGGGGGAAGAAAGGGAGGAACACGGGAGAAGAAAGGGAGGAAAAAGGGCTCGGGGGGCACCGCGCCGGCGAGGCAGCGCAGCGCAGGCACTCGCCGCCGCCGCCCGCCTCCACGGGGCTGCTGCTTTTTCTTTTATTTTTTCCCTCTTTATTTTCCCCCCCTTCCCCCTGCGGCCGGGCTCCCCCATTTTGGTTTATGGAGAAAAAGAAAATGGTAACTCAGGTAAGGCTGGCGGGCGGGCCGGGATGCCGGTGCCGCGCCGCGGCGGCTCCTGCCTTGCCCGGCTTTGTCTGGGCGGGGAGCCGGGGGGGACCCCGGAGCCCGGCGCGGAGCGGCTGGTAGCGGGGATGCCCCGCCGCCTCCCCTCGGGGCGACCACGGCTCCGCGCCGCCCCCGCCCGGCGCTGGGGCGGGAGGGAGCCCCGCCGAGCCGGGAACCCGGGTTTGGGCGCTTTGGGGAAGGGGTTCCTGCAGTCTACCTGGCCGGAGCAGCCTGGCAGTGCCCTCTAGGGAGAAGAGGTGCGTGAGGGGTAGGGGTGCCCCTGCTCTCGAGTTAGGCTAAACCCGCCTTTGACCGGCCGAGCACGGAGGTAAACGTCTTCTCAGCCGTTTCTCCATCCGGCTGCCGGTCACCGGGAGGGCTGGGAAGCCCTTGAAGGTAGCGGGAGGCGTGGGGCTGCCCGTGTCTTCCCGGGGGAAAGCAGCTGACGTTTCCCGGGGAGCGCACCCAGCTGCCGGGGCCATCGCGTTTCCCCTGCCTCGGAAGGGGATTTTATCGGACAGCGCTGGCTTTTTAAGACTGCTATAGGTTTTTGGTGATTTTTTTTTTTTTTTTTTTTTTTTGGCATGGCATCTGTGAGTTGCCACCGGAGGGAGGGGGCAAATGGAGGAGGAGGAGGAGAGCGGCATCGGGAGCTGGAATCCTTTGGAGTTAGGCATTATATAATGCCCCCGCAGTGCCTTGCGGAGCTGGAAACCTTTGGGGGATATTCCCAAAGGGGGTAGAGGGAAGGACTCTTGGAAGGAACTTTTCTTCAAATCTGGGTTTCGCAAGTGCTGTTCTTCTGTGGAGCTTTGCAGGTTTTTAGACTAGATGCATACTGCCTTCTTGGCTTTCCTTAGCCCTGGATGAATCCCCCTTCATTAGCTGCTACCAAGATCTGGCGTGTCCCACTGTAAGGGGCAGTGCTTTCGTGGGTGCCTGGCTCGGAATGAATCTGCTGCAAGAAGTGACACCCGCTTTGACCCTTCCGGTCTCTCATCTTGCTTTGATTGTCAGTGGCTGAAAAATAGGTCTCTGTCCACTCTTAAGGTATATTCCTAGGCTTCCAAGCCCCACCTTCTGCTTCTGCTATTTAGTCTTCTCCATTACCGATTCTTTTTTATCTGGACCAAGGCTTTCTGTTTTGAGACGGAAGAGTGCTGCAGAAATCTCCTGAGGCTTTCTGTACCTATATTTAGTTTAGCGAATGATGCTGAAAAGCTGTGTCTCTGCAGTCAGGGTCCATTTGTGTATTTCTGCGTGCTCAGAGCGTGCCCAGTTCGATGGAGGTGTATGCCCTGAAGCAGCAGATTGGCGTGTGCGCATTTCAGAGAGTTGTTCTGCCCAGCCTTGTATTGCAATGTGCTCTCAGCCATAACTGTTACGCACATAGTCTGTGTCTGTGCGGTGCAGAAAGGTGCCTGGGTCACCAGCACACGAGTGCGTGTAGTTTGTGCCTGTCTAGAACCAAGCACCCTGAAGCACGAGCCGGTTGGCTTGGAGATGTGCAGAACTGGGAAGGATGGGTTTCTGCTGGAGCGCTCACTGAAACAGGGGAGCGTATAAACTCATTTAAAGGCTTGGGATATCCTGATAGACTTCAGGGAAATCTGTCTTTCACAGAAATTAATTTACTGACATGGGAAAGGGGAGGCATCAAGACCATGCGTTACTAGTATTGGTTGACCTTGAATTATGACTGTCTTAAGAGTATGTGCTATCTAGGATAGGTTTTCAGGATTTGCACTGCATATTTACATGCTGATGCTGAAGAAGGTGCATATTAAAATAACCAGTAGGGGAGGAGAGCTTGGACTGTGTCTCAGCTGGGGTCTCCGAATGAACAACGGATAGCCCTTTTATGCAGAGTTGAGGAAGACAGCGAAGGTGAGTTCAGCTGTAGCATAGTGCTCCTTCTTGCAGGGGGAGTGTTTGGCTTGCAATCCTTAGCAGTACTTCGCTGCAGGTTTGTCCAAGCGTGGGGCTGAAGGAGCGTGGCACATCCAGGACGATATCCCCAGCCACGTTATTCTTATTCTGCAGTGCTGTTTCAAGCAGTGGAGTGGCCTTACTCACAACTGTGAACGTATTTCTTTGGGGCTCTGTCTCATGTATGAAAAGTAAATGTTGTTGGTGTGTTAAGCTGGTAGTTGCCGCTGAATGAATTCAGCATTGCTACAGTCTCTTACTCTGTTGTGTTCAGTCTCCAGATAACATTGCCTGCCTGGGCTGCATTTTGTTGTGTTGTAGTGAGCAAGCTCACCCATCTTCCTTAGAAATCTGGCAGATCAGCTTCTGTATAGGTATGAGGGGCTGGTAAAACAAAATAAATGTGAGCGTGTGGGGTGGGAAGACTAGAAACGGTGATGGGAAGAAGTGGGAGATGCTGGAAGGTAGAAATGTGCTTGAAAAAGAGGAAACCAAAATTGCTAATGAGAGCAAGTGCTCAGATTCATTAACAGAAAGTACCCTGGTCTTATCCCCCTTAATCCTAAATCAGTGAAAATGAGTGTTAAACGAGGCCCGGTACATCATGCGCTAATTGCAGATAAAAGAGAGAGTCTTTGGTGGATGAGAATTATATGCTAAAAGGCTTTTTTCTCTGTGTGGTGCATGGTGAGGTTGCTGGCTTGCGTGGAGCACAAAGCCCTCCCTTTCTTGGACAGCTCAGTGCCTTGCTGGCGTTTTCCTCCGAATCTGTTTCCCATCAGGGCTGGGAGAGGGGGAAGGTGTCGAGCATCCCGGAGAGTGGGAAGGGAGCTGCTGCCTCCTTAAGGAGTCCCGCCAGCCCATGTGGCAGCCGGCAGCGCCGAGTGACCATGTGTGTGTGCGTGTATGTATGTATGCATGTATGCCTTTGTAATGAATCACCCCGCCATTGTCTGCTCCCCTCCCTGCTGCCGGCGATGGAGCCTTTCACCTGGGCTACTGCCTGCCGGTGGGCCTTCTTCCAAAATGGGAAGAGGAGGAGGAGGAAGGGTTGCTGGTGGTAATTAAAGCCAGACCGGGGAGAGCTGCTATTTTCTAACTGCAGCACCCCATTTTCCCTCTTTCTCTGTCTTGAGTTCACAGCTTTTGATGTGGGTGTAGGCAGGAACATCTGAAGGTCCCCTTTTGTGCAGCTGTAGGATCACCAGTCTCCATTTTGTGGCACCATTTGAAGCATCTTTGCTGCCCTGCCTGCCAGTGTGCCCCCTCTTGTCCCCCCCCAGCACCCCGCGGAGGCTCCAGCCAGCGCCGTTTATCTTGGCACGTGTTTGACTTGCTACGCTCTGCCCAGGGCTCAGGGAGGTGATGGCGTTTGTGGCTTTGAGACTAATTTATGTCCTTGTTAAAATGAACCAGCAAGCAGCCTCATTTTTTCCAGAGGTTTTCTTCCCTTTCCCTTCCCCCTTCCATAACCCTTTCCCTCCCGGACCCCGTGTATAGCTGTGAGACAACCTTGTGCAGCCAAAAGTTCCTCTCTGTCAGGGATTTTTTTTTTTAAATTAAAAAAAAAAAAAAACACAAACGCAGAGCTCCTTAAATGGAGATCTTATTTAAATCAGAGCAGCGGCTGACTCATTAAAGGCCCCTCTGTCTCCTTTTCATTCCTCTGCCTCATTCCCTTTCCCTGTCTTTCTCTACCTCCCGTTACAGTAATGGTGTGATTAAACAGATCTTTGTCTGCGCTCCATGTTGGGATCATGCAGGGGTGCATATTTGGAGGGGGGGAAAGAGAGGAGATGGGGACCCCTGTCACGACAGCCACCTTGTGCTAGCTAAAAATGTACAATGCATCCCATTATAGGAGACCGTCCTCCTTTGTTTGAACTGTCTGCAAGGGAGACCAAGTCCCAGAACAGCCTCCCCCCTCCCATCCCTTTACATCTGCTTTAGGATCTGTTCCCCTCCAGGCAAGCAGGATGCTGCAGGATTCCCCTGCCCCCCTACAAGAAATAATTTAAAAAAAAAAAAAAAAAAAAAAAAAAAAGAGCTTTTCTTTTTCTGTGCTTAGTGGAAGGCTCCCTTTTTTTCTCTCTGACTTCTTTCAGGAGTTACCACTATTTGCCTGTCCCCTTTCCATGCTTTGAGGATTGTATCTCCCTTTCCTTTTGGGCCAAGGTTTGCTCCTTGGTCTGGTGTTACTCTTGCAAACTTGCATGAGCTGTCTGAAGGGGATTGCTCTCTTCTCTGTCCACGGACTGGTGGTCTTCCCCTTTCTTTGCCATTTGAAAAGTGGTGCTTGTTCACATGGTACCTGACTCTGTGCCCATGCCTGTCCCCTAGTTTTTGCTTTCCTTCTACTGTTTGTCGTAGGACGTTGTTTTAGCACTGCAGACATCATGTCAGTAGCAGAGGTTTGTGAGAGAGGAATCCTGGCCAGTCATTTTTCCAGGAGAATCTCCCCTGGGAATTGAAAGATGGATCTGTGGCTCACTGTCCCTGATGTAAGGGTATGGTTGCTTGAGGTAGGCCTATGAGTGGTGTCCGTAACTGTTGTGATTTAACTGCTGGTTGAGGAGGGCTTATTCTTAAGGGCTTAAAAATCAATGGGGCCTGTCAAAACCCGGTGAGTGTTTTTTAAAGTCCTTTTCCCTTTACCGCCTTTGCTGAGGACTTTCAAATGTGTTGGAGTAGGAGTGAACCGCTGTAGGCGCTTGCAGAGCAGCCTTGGGATGGCAGAAGCTGCATTCAGCGTTGCCTAGGCAGGATAGCGATGTGAAAGGGAACTTGATACAGCAGTGCCATTTCCTTAAGTCCCTGTCCTAGAAATAACCTCACTGCTCCCTTATGCATTTCTCCTGCAGGTGACGAGGTAACTATCGCCGGGTACCTGGGAATTGAGAAATGAGGATGCCTAAGTTTGCCATAGTACATGCTGTGATATTCGGGCGACAAGGCTGTGTAAAGTTAACATACTGTTTTATTGTTATATTAAGAACTATTAATTTGTGAAGTATCTGGATTAGTGAAAAGGTTGTAGTCAGCTGCCAAAAAATAGTGAGAATGTAAGGTTGAGAAGGAGGGAAGCCCTTAAAACCAGCAACATCTTTCCCTGCAGGTTATTAATTCATGATGGCTCCATTGCACTTAATTAGTATTGACCAGCCTTCTACTATAAAATTCTAACACCAGTGTGAAAGGGGGCTGCAATCACGGGGGCCGATGTCTTTTAGTCCTGGATTCTGGTCTTATTAACTGCTTCAGGTAAAACGCTCAAGGTGCCTGTTTAAGATAGATTTTCAGCGGATGATGTATGCAGTTAGCTGCCCCTTTGCAATGAATTCCTTAACCTGTTTGTCCCCTATTTGAAAAGTCACAGAATTCTCTAATGGGCATCCCTTAGAGGTCTAAGCACCATGGAGGAGGTGGTTAATTTGCCTCAGTCTGCTCTCAAATATTATTTAAAAGGATGTAGTCAGGTATTCTTACGTTCTGACATATTCCCTGGAATGAGAGTAGAGAAACGTTAACTTTCCTACCAAAAGTATTTTGGTTTGCTCCTGTAGGGTTATTTATGATGCTGTGCTGTGCATGATAGTTTTTTACTGGGCTGCTGGAAGTTGTGCTACGACCAGTGAGGGCTGGGGATGTATAGGCTGGTTTTGTAGGGTTCACAGAAGCTAGAGCAATTAATGCTCAACTGAAGGCTTTTTGAAAAAACAGAGTGCACTTTGCGTATATAAAAGAAAATAGGACAAATGCTGGGCCTGTTCAGCAGTGTGCTTTGTTTAAAGTATCTGATTTATTTTTTTTTCCTTGCAAAACTGTCCATTAAGCAATATTATTCACAAACTGAATCGAGAGTTATCAAGATGGTAATGGGAAGGCACTTCAATTCCGGGGCATTTCCATAATTTAAGTTGGGAAAGAAACCTTTATTTGTTCTCTTTATTTCTGTGTCTATTTATGATACTCTTTAATCACATGATTGCATGCTATTTTTTTCCACAAGAAAGGAAAGAAAAACCAGACCGCCCTCCACCCGTCCCCATCAGCTCCAGTATATGTGGCACCACGATGACCTCTGCAAGTATCAGTAGCAGGCTTGGCCATCCCAGATGCATCCCACAGACCTCTGCCACTTACACTGAATATGTAATTAGCTGTCATTTTCTGTGCAGGCCAGCTTGATCTGTGTTTGCAGTTGGTTTTGTATACTTGCTGACAGCAAAAGAATGGTGACTTTTCGCAATATTAGGCTTCAGTTTAGGCTTTGTGAGTGTACACCAGTAGGCACATTTGTCCCTCTCTTCCTTCCCTGCATGACCTCTCCTGTCTCACCTCTGCCATCCATCTGGGATGAATGGATGGGTCTTCTTCCTCTCATTCTTTCCTCGTGATCCCTGGTCAGTAGCTTGTCCCATGCAAGTCCATGTCTGTGCTGTCCCTGTCTCCATTCCTCTCCAGTTATGTGTTATCCTGTTTTGGCTAATGACTTCTTTACCTTGATCATTTCAGTTCTTTCTCAGCTGAGTTTCAGACCTGCTTATTCTTTCTCTGCTGCTGCTGCTGCTCCTCCTCCCTGTCCTCACTACAGTCTCCTTATCGTACACTTTTTTAACTTCTCCACCCAGTCCTTACATTCCTCATTTATTTTGCTTTTTCTGCCTATTGTAGTCAAACTTGTCTGATATATCCCTCTCCCTGCCCCGCATCACTAAGTCTGTCCTGTTGGTGCTCAGGCTTCTTGTCCCAATTTACTTTCCTGCTGCTACATGCCCAGATCTGTTTTTTGGATTTGAGGTGGGTGAGTGCTACTCCATGTTACTTGATCCCTGCAAAGGGGGTGGTGCAAAGTACAAGAGATGGGTCATGTCCTTTTTGTCATTGATTTCCTGACCTGGATCTGATGTGGCCGGTATCTCCTGTGAAGCTGTGGATGAGCCCCAAATGAGAGCATGAAATCACAGAAGAAGGGGTGCAAGCGGCACTGCCGGCCACCGTCAAGAGCGTCTCTGTTTCCTGTTAGAATAAACTATGTCTAAACCATTCCTGATTGCAAGTAACCTGGCTTAAAAAACATTTGTGATGCCACTGCCAGCCTTGACAATCCCAGTCCTTTCCTTTCTGAGCATTGCTAAGTATTTCCTAATATTTAATGTAAAGCTTGTTGCCACCATTTGCTCTTTCCACGATAAATGCGAAGAACAAATTGGTTCTTTCCTTTCTGGCAGGTTTTGCATATTGGAATTTTTTTTTCTTCTTTTTAGCTTTTTTGGGCCATCATATATGGCTTTCCTAGCAGATTTAGTTGATAAAATGTAAGACAAACGCTGTAGCTTTCCATAGTTTTATTACAATGTTGGTAAGATTTTGTTGGCTTTCTAGTGTTGTTGCTAAATATACATCCCTGAAATGCAAATTTTTCTGTGCAATATGAAGTCCTCATAGGCTTTTCGAAGTGTGGGGTTGGTGCTCCCCCCGCCCTTAATCATAAACAAGACAAACTATTCCCCTTAATTCTTACTCGGGTTGGATTAATACAACTGAAGTAAGAGGGAAAAAAAAAAAAAGACAAAAAAAAAAAAGACCAACCCTAAAATCAAATGCAGATACCTGAAAAAAAATTTAGTTTGAATGGTTTCCTCAGAATTATAAACAACTGAAAACAAGGTCTTACACTGGGAAGCTATCAGCCAGCCTGGCTCTACCAGCCCTGCCTGTAATGGAGACTTTCACCCTGAGTAGTCTCTAAATACCTAACTGGAATTGCACTCCAAGTAGTCTGTAATCTGAGGGTGCATGGAGACACCATAAATGTCCGAGTAATTTAGAGAGTTATCTTCTAGCCTGCAGTCTTCTGAAGACTGCCCTCGGGCTGGGAGTCTCGAGTATGGTTAAAACCCTCTGAACTGTCCTCCAGGTTATCCTGCTTAAAATTCATAGTCGCTGCAGTTGTGGTCCTGTGGAGTTTAGGATTCCTGTGTGCTTTGTAAGTCCTGGTCTCGCTGAGCTGTCTGACTTGGAGGGCATATTTGACTTTCAGATAATTGCTTGTGATTAACCAAGATTTAGATAATCAGAGTTTGACCTGTGCGGTGCATAGACCATCATTCACCTGTCGGGTCTCCTCAGTGAGGCTCCTTATCTGAAGCCCATGCTCTCCCTCCAGTCCTAATAGCAAAACCTGCTTTAAATTATTTAAAAAGACCGATTGAAAAATGCCTTGGAGAGGAGTTCAGATTTCTTGGATAGTACTAGTCCTCCTTTGTCTCACGTACCCTCTGTGAAGAGTGAAACACCCTTAATTTGATTTGGTGTTCTTTGTAGTTTTTCTTATTTTTGCTATTGCAGCATATGAAAGGAGGTTATCAAAACGGAACAATTATGCAAAATACTTGTGAATATTAGGGAGCAGGAGTAAGAAAGGCTTTTGTTTTCCAGCACATGTCCCTTTCTGCTTTGTAAAATGTGGTTGAGATAAATAGGGCAGAAGGGGAAAGGATTTGAGTTTCAACAGGCAGAGTTTTAGAGCTGTGTTAACTTAGAAAAGATCTTGCCGGACTGATTCAGGAGGTAGAGGAGGAAGATCATGGTAGTTTGGTGAAATTAGTGAATTATCCCATTTGTTGACTGTTGGTTGGACTATAAGGTATTGTGGTATGTTAGCTTTACTTAGTGTTCAAATATTTAACGCGCATTAGTTTGCTTTAACTTTTCCCCTTGCTTTTCTTTGTGTATGTGACAAAGCTGTTTAATGTTGTTACATTCGCTTTGCAAAACCATTCTCTGGCCTGCCTCCACTCTGTTCCAGGACAAAGCTATTTTCTGTCTCGAAGCAGTGGGAAGGGGAGGAAAAAGTACCTCTAGGAGTCCTTCTTATATAAGTTTGGTTTGGGTGCAGGTGGGGGGGGGGGTGTGGGTGAGTGTTGATGGGTTTTTTGGGTCACTTTAGTCCATGTGATGGAGCCAATCTGTGGTAAAGAGTGTAGAGTGGTGAGAAACAGGAATGAGGAAGGTGGTGACTGGAGGCTGTGGTGAGATCTTGGGACAGTTCCTTGCTCCAGGTGTCCTTCACAGGGACATGGGTGACAGACTGTGAATGAGTGTACGGTAAGTGTGACCAATGAAGAGGTGTAGTCAAGGAGGGACTGACCCTCCTGGTAGCAGAAAGAATTTAGGTCATCCAAAGCCAGTTGCAAACCTTCATCCTAAAAGAAGTTTTTCGAGGGACTTTAGATCTTCAAAGCTTCTTTTGGTCAAAATGCTGCAGTGAGTGTGGGAATGAATTTATCTGGTAACATGGACTTCAGAAAGGTGGAAAAAATACTGCAGAGATCTTGATGTTCCATCAGAAAGCAAGACTTCTAGATGCGTTGTCTTACTCAATAAGATGAATCTATATAAAGTGGGTTAAATCAGATTGAAGATCCCTGAGCCATGTTTTCCATCAAGTCTGAAACTGTAGCTTTGGGCAGTCTGATGGCAACTTTGGCCATAGCGAAAAGGAAGGTCCCCCTGAAACAAGCCCTGCTGTGAGGAGGTAAGAGAGGCCATGAAGTTACTGTCCCTTTCAGCTCAAATGTGATTTCTCATGACTTTTTTTGTTGTTAGGAATACTGTTAATTGGTTTTGACAATGAGCTGCAGGAATTACTGCAAGTGTGGCACAGAAGTCAGGAGAAAGCTGCACCAGAGGCTGCAGACTTGAGCTTCTCCGTTCAGATCCATGCCTGCCGTGCCTCCTGCCTGCCAGCTCCAAGCCTCCCTGCCTGATTGATGGGTGGCCAGGGTCCTGCCGGGCATCTCAGCCATGTGGCCAAGAACACGTCTCCCAGCAGACGTCGGCTTAAAGCAGAAGTATCCAGAAAGCCAAAGTGTCTTTTTTTAGTGGGTGGGTAGGAAACTCTGAGCTATGTAACACAGAGCAGAAGAACAGCTAGAGCTGAGTAATAGGAATTTCTTAATGTTTTGGAGGAGCGTAAAGGAAGATAAATTTCATTCTTCTAGGGGGCTTACAGAGGACTGTAGTGGCTTTCAAAAGTGTAGTAGGCCTCTAGGTTAGCTGTGAGGCTCTGTGTGTCACCATACAATTATTAAGAGGTACTGTCTGGCCTAAATCTAGGGGAAAAGGAGCTGGTGGCAGGAAAGAACCAAGTTCGATTGACACAATTTAAATGCAGAGCTGTGATGAGCCTGCTGGCTACTACTCTGGCAATCCTAGCAGAAGAGTGTTAGTGTGGGGCCAGGCCTCCTGCAGCCAATCCAGCTGTGAAGTGGTTTGGGCATTGCCCTCAGCTGTGTCCGACCCAACTTTCTGCTGGGGGTTACTGTGTCTGTGTAGGCTGCTCCTCTGTGCCCGTGTGAGGTCAGGTGCTTTAATCCTGCTGTTGCTGAAGTGCATGGAGATGAGCCCGTTAATTAGGCGTGATGCTGGTAGTACCCAGCAGAAGCAGAGCACAAAGCTAGAGGCAGTTGCTCAAACCATTCCCTCTATGATCAACAAGGATCGACCACTGCTATAAAATACAGGTGGTCCTTGTACCCTGTGGTGACAAATTCTGGGATTCTGGAAAGCTTTTATGTCCTGGGCATGCGAGAGGAAGCAATAAGAGCAATTTTCATCTTAAGTGATTTAGAGGAAGTTTTTCACATGTGTCAGTCTTCCTGTGAATCTTCTAGTGCTTTTTGAAGGCCTAACAAAGCAAAGGAACTTCAGGTAATAATAAATACACTGGCTGCTGTGGGTTACTACTCATGCTGTCATTGGCCACTTTTAAACATTAACTCTTCCTAAAAATTTAATAGAACACAAACAGTGGTTAGTTTGTGATAAGCTTTACTAGCCTGGACGCATGAAGTTGGAAAGGATCACACAGAACAGAAAAACGGGTTAGGGAGCACTGATTTGCTCTTGCATTCGGCCGGCGCCTGGCTAGTCCTGTAAGTTCTGAGTGTTGCCTACCCTCTGCTTCCAGCAGAGTGGGGCAGCTCAGATCCCTTCAAATGAGATGAAGTTGAAAACAAGTGCCGAGGGCTTGTGCTGAAGACAATTTCTCAGGTTTGACAATGATGAAGTGTGTCTGTGGGCTGTGCTGGCCCATCTGGAGGATGATTGCGTGGAGCCCATCCAGCAAGCTGGGTCTCCGGCTTCCCAAGCTGAGAGTGTGTTGGGTTGCAGAGGGACATCTGTTTTGAAGGAGCATGTTTTGTAGGACAGAGCAACTGTCCGTCTGTCTCTTCCATGCAGTAACTTCAGACTGATGAGAAGTGATTCCAGTCCCTTATATCCTCATTGCTTCTGATCGAAACTTTTACATCTTCAAAGGAACAATTCACTTCTGTTTTTTTCTTGTTTTCAGTTAATTGTGCTTGTTCTAAAGCAGTGAGGATTATCATCTTGTCCAGTTACATACTTGTGCTGCAGGATCTCCTTCCTCCCTGACCTCAGTTACAGTGTTATGCATTTCACACATCTCATCTCTTAAAGGTGGCGGTTGCACCTTTGAAAATTTGAAGAACTGGCAGAGTCTGCTGAAATCTTGTGGTGTTTTAGGTCAGCTGTCAGTGATAGTAACCTGATCTATGGCAAATCTTTCCCTCCCTCTCCCCAGGGTGCCTGCTCTGCCCTTTGCATGCCAGTGGAGCTGATGTGATCCAAATTAACTTTTTCATCTGTTTGCATTTATTTTCTGAGTCATGAGAGGTCCTCAGGAGCCACAGGATTAAATGTTGTTTTCCTTCCTAACACTTTTGTATTGTAGCAAATGTTATCTTTTTATTCTTACTTGGGACCAGATGCTTTTTTTTTTTTTCCATGTTAATGTGCTGTTGGGTATGCAGCCTATCATGGGAATAACGTGGAGCTGCACAGTCAGCAGAGGAGCACTCATTATTTTGATGTCTGCTGCAAAATGGTGGCTTCTGCTCTAAATTACTTGGTGAGGTAATTGCTCGTTTTCCAGGATATTTTGCTTCCTCTGTGTATGAGGTCTGTTAATAGGATAGGAAAGTACAAGGTGTTTTTTGGGCCAGGTTCAGTCTGACTGGATGTTTTAGTGATATATGAAGGACAGTTGGGGTGGTGGTTAGGAGCAGAGATGTAAAATCCCAGGAGTCGCTGCTGGCAAAGCAGCAGGATTGTTGCCACTCTTTGAACTACGCTGCTGTGATTATATTAAAAATATAAAATAGCAAACGGCATCTTTTTGGTGGCGCATCTGATGGCCAGTCCTGAAGGAGGGATGCTGCTGCCCTTCCAGGAGCCTTCAGTGAGAAGGGACAGAGAGCGGTGGCAGATGATTGATCCACCTATTCAGTAGGCTTATCTGGAGGGAGGTTTTGCTGTTTGACAGTTCAATACTTGGCTTTGGAGCCAATTCGTGCCATCAAACAGAGGGATGAGAATTTCATTAATAGGAAACCGCCATCCTGTGAAGGCTGTGCAGCGCTTGGATGCTGCTTTGGTCTCTTTCCTTGACTGTGAGGACCATGGATGAAATAGCAGGAGCTCTGTTTGGCGGTAGGAAGCTCACTGTTGATGTGCTGCAGGACCCTTTCTGCTCGTAGCAAAGACCCGGCTGTTCCCATTCAAAGGTCTAAAAGCAGCTGAAATTAGACTGCAGGGTAATTTAGCAGTTTAATCCAAGATTATGCATCTGCAGACCTTGTTGAGTTGTCGCATACTCTTGCATGTGCCCTGCTGTGTCCAAGCTGTGACAGGGCTGAACTGTTTGGTGCCCAGCTTGTACCTTAAGCTGGGCCAGGATCCAAGTGCGAGGAGTGTCTTCTCCTTGCACAGTCCCAGAGGCATCTTTGAGAGCATGTGTCACACTGAGGTTGCAGTTTAGTTACCATCATCTTTTAAAATGTGGGCACCAGGAAAGGCAGAGATGTCTCTCTCTTTATATACTATTAATTTTTACCTGGAAAGGAGATGTCATGGTGCAGCTCAGTTAGCCAGGGCAGGCTCTTGTGCCTGTCACTTAGGATGACCCTTTGGCTGCTCTTTGTAAGGATGTCTTTTTGGCTTCCCTTCACTCAGAGTAGGCTTTACTGTTTTCTGAAGGCTTCACCATATATTGTGTGACCAGCAAATATCTTAATGTCTTTTGAATCTCATGAGATATGCAGTGGAAGCTGGTATGAAAGTCTATTTTTGAGCATGGCCATGGGTTTTATGGGCCTATAAATTTGATCCTGAACAAGTGTCTTATATGTGATTTTTATTTCCTGCAAAATTTTAGTTACCCCCCGGAATTGTCTTTAAAAAAAAAAAAAGTTTCTTTATAGGTGAGAGCATAGCTAAGGTCCTAATTAAAACCCCAAGCTTTTAGCATTATGAAAGCCAAAATAGCTCCCAATACATGAATGACATGCAGATGACAGCTGAGTAAATGAATGCATTTTTTGTTACATCTTAAACCTGTTTTCTAGCCGATTTTGTTCGTGCCAGTGCTGGCCAAGTTGTGTACATCTGTTAGCATCCCACGGAGAGCCCAGCGGAGCTGCTAGCAAGCAAGAAATGCTGGAGTAAATGCACCACTGAAATTAAGGGAGGGAGTTGTTGGGGGAAGAGACAGACTTTCACGCTTTCTCACTCAACCAGGCACCGGTCGAGCTTTTGGGTTCGATGTTCTTGGTTTTTTGTTCCTCTAAGGTGCAGTATTAAAGATTTAAGACCCTGTGGGGTCTTTAAGCAAATTATTTTCTCCCTGAGTGTGAGCACTACACCCAAAAGCCAGAGGCCCCAGAAGAGGTGAAAGCAAAGCATGCGGTAGCTGTGTTCGGCACCTCTCTGGAAAGCAGAGCACCTTTTTACATTTTCACGGTGTTTTTGCTTGTTTGGAAAGTAACCCGAGCTGCACTCATGAATATTTGAGGCTCTCGGGTGCCTGTTGAGGGCTGGAGGGAAGGAGGGCCGAGGGAGGGCAGGCGGTGTGGGAGCTGGAGGGGCAGAAGAGGGAGCGGCCCCGGCCCTGGCCCTGCGTGGCTGTCTCATCTCTCTTGTGCTAGTAGACTTCTCATCGGGATGAATGTGCTCTGAAATATTTATTGCCCTGTTTAAATATTCATCGCTGCAAAGGCAGCGCAGCCTGATGGCAGCAGCAGAGCCTCAAGGGACAGGGGCTGCAGCAGTCCCTGGCATTTCCTTTCAGTAATATGATAAAAATACATTTAACAAAAAAAAAAAAATAATCGGGCATTCCCCCACTGCAAGATTGACAGGAGCAGCCAGGCGTATGTCTCGGTGTTTCCTCTTCATGCTAGAGACTTGCGTTTGCTCTTGGGCTCGTATGCTGGGCTGCTGCTCTTGGTTGCCAGATGCTAATGCTTTTTTTCCAGGCCTGTATCCTGGAGCGAGTGGCTTTGTTTAGCCTGACACTGTGTGCGTGAAAGGGGATGTACAGAAGGGGAGACCGACTGGCTGAAAGGGTTTAAGTTTTGCGTAGCCTGTTCTCTTGTTTTTTTGTAGGTGTGAGCAGACAAACAGAGCCGGGAGGCGGGGGGGGAAGGACCTTTAATGCACTTGGCTGTGGAAGGTGGAAGTCTGCTGGGAATTACAGAGGGGTAAATTTCACAGGAACTCATGCAGTAATGTATTAATGGAGCTGCAGATGCTGACAGGCGTGCCACCGAAACGAGATGCTCTTACATTAATTTAGCTTTTAAGGTTTATCGATTTAGCTTCAGTAAAATAGAGCAGTTTAAAAGTGGGACTGCCAGTGATATGCAGTAGTTTAATGTGAATATTTGGTATATTGCTGTTGTTAAACCCACACATTTTTATGTGACCAAGGCATTGATGTGGTGGTGACAAGGGAGAGCAGCAGACTTCCGAAGATGATGCTGAGCATGGGGGCTGCAGAAGCTGTATTAGTGACACCCAGCCCAGGAGGAGCCATCTGAAAGGTGGTCAAATGTGCTGCTGACTTCGAGCTGCACCTTTGAGCGGTGCAGGTGGCCTGTTTAGGGGAGAAGTTCACGCTGGTTCCTGGTTGCAGCAGGAATTTGGTAAACATAACGTTAGCTGGAAGGCCTGGGCGAAAGAGACTTTAAAAGGATTTTATAACAAAGGGGAAATCTTTCCTGAGATACTTGACAAATTCGCTGTGTATAAACCACCTTTATGCTGGCTTACATGGGGGCACTCTAAAAGTTAAGCATAAGCAAAGCAGGTAGTGGCAACAACATATGCTAAATGTCCATGTAACCTCTTGTTCTGGGATGAAGTGGCTTTCAGGTGCATTTTCAAGTTGCGCTTAATGTAGCGTAACTATGGGCTGATGTGAGAAGAATAGTCCCTCTCGTCTCTCTGCTCTGGCCATATGTTCAGCCTCCTCACCGCTCTGGGCATCGTGCTTCGGCAGATATAAAGCAAGACAGTGCAGTTTATGACCAAACAGACGACTATTGTTTGGATTAATTTTCTGGCTATGGCCGTGGCATGACTAGATCTCACAACAGCCGGGGAGGGAAGCAGAGCCACTGCTTCTGCGGCCAGCTGGTAGTTTATCATATTACGTGGTACACGAAACTGCATCTATACTTCTCAATGGCTTGTTCCTCTCCAGAAGGTGAAGTCATTTTACTTATAAATGTGTCTGCTGCTTAGTTTAATCTGCTTTAATTTATGTGCATCGACTTCCACCAGCTCTTTGTAGCTTTCCAGAATATTGGCCTATAGATCTGGCTTTAGATCGTTTCTTCTGGCTGTATGTGTGTTGTAGGCCATTATGTCTCACTTAGGTACCTCTGTTTTGAATGACATAATGTTTTCAACATGAAGGCATGAAGAGATGGAAAGGACTGAGTCCTTCTCACGAGCTGACTTAATGACTGTCATTTAGAAATCAGTAAACAAAATAAAATGGTGTCTTTTACCAGAGCTGAATTTACCAGACTCAGCTTCTGGCTATTGGTTTTCTTGATGCCTTTGTTTATTAGATTAAATATTATTAGTGCCTACTTTTTTTCCCCTCACTATTAATATACTTTCACAAAGTAATCAGTTGCCAGTTAATTTTTTTTTTTTTTAAATTACAAACAAAATAGTTTGGGCTTTTCAAGTTTTGCGGCATACAGCCATGTGGCTTTTTCCAATCTTGTGGGGTTTTTTTATGGCTTTTTCATGTTCCCTTTTGAGTTTTTTAATTCCCTTTTTAAAATTCTTATGTGGAAACATGTATCCTATTTTTTCACCTGGCCGAAGCCAGGTATCAAAGTAGTAATGCTTCCCACATCCTACTTGTTGGAAATATGTCTGAACAACTGTAGTCACTCTTTGTACCAGGCTGCTGCACTGGTGAGTTGCTTCTCCACGACTCTCTGCTTCTTTCCAGAACCTCTGCTTTCCAGGACACATAGTGGAGGCTTCCTTGAAAATGGAAAACTCCTCTTGGAACAAATGGGGAGATGTGAGAATGCATTGCTGGAATGGAAAGTAACTGTGGGAAGAAATCTGCGTTTTTAAACCGTCAAATTTCTGTTCTCGAGCATGTGCCAAGTCAGTCGCAGAGTTCCTCCGCCCTGCACCCTGAGAGCAGCTTGATATAATATTGTTGCTGCGTTACTGAGTCCTGGCGCTCCAGTCACAGATGAGTCCCATTTGCCTCTGCTGGGGCTGTACGCATCTCATCCCCTGTCTTCTGTTCTGAATTCTGACTGTCCCCGTGATAGGCCAGTCGCAGTGAAAATGTGACAGGGCTGAGACATTTAGCTGCTTGCATGATAAAAAAGAGCCCCAAGAGGAGCTCTGGTTTTGTGTTTAAGTATGCTGTATACGTCTCGTCCCCCACCTTTGCTCTATAGTCACGTCTGAACGCGCGGCTCCTTGCTATGGTTTTTGCCAGCTCTGCAGTTCTTTCCGAGGCATTCAGCGCTCTCCAATTGATTCCAGATGTGCTCTCCCCTTCCCAGCTCTTTCTCCCTTTCCTCCTCCTCCTGCGCTGGCAGCGGAGGCAGGGCTGCTTTTTCCCTGTGAGTTGCTGGAATTAGTGCAGGCAGGCGGGATGACTTTCCTGCTGGGCACTGAAATTGGGGGAATTGAAGGGGCCTGTGTCAGTGCTGTACAACTGGAGCTGCCTGACGGAGCTCTGAGGTTTGTCCCTCCTCCAGGAGCCAAGTCAGCTCAGCGCAGCACCTCTGCATGGCTCAGTGCCGCCTTCGGCTCATTCCCCTCACAGCAGCGGAGAGAGGGACAGGGAAGCCTGATGCCTAAAGTGATCTTCAAAATCCTTCCTGGAAGAGCGCTGGCCATATAGAGAGATCTGGAAGAGTCTATTACAGATAGCTGTGTCACATAGTAAGGGCTTTGAAAAATTCCTGTAACTAAAGTAGATACAAATCTTTCTAAGGCACTGAACGAGCTTCACGAGGATTTAAACATTCAGGAAAGCAGTTTGAATTCTTTAGGTTGCAGGAATAACTCTCCACACTCACTGAGATTTGGTGATGTGCTTGCAGATACAGAGTGATAGTTCACTCGCAGAGCAGGGACATGGGATGAAAAATTACTTATCAGTCCAGCTCAGGTACCTGGTTGGAGTTGGAGAAACAAATACTGGTTTTTAGAAACACAACGTCACCTGGAGAGCTACCATCTTCCTTGAAACAAAGCTGTCTCAAGAAAGCAATCTGACTGCAGAATTAGCTGAGGTGACAGTAGCTGTGACACGACCCTGACAGCCTGGTCAAGAGTTACCACAGCACCAGGTGGGATTTTCTTCCCTGTTAAATTCCATGTTCTGCAGTCCTTCTTTCACTGAGTAGCACCAGGAACCACTGGTTAGCTGTTGTTTGCTTTAGTGGCCAGCCCAGCCCAAACTGTGACAGGAGTAAGGCAGAAAACCAACACAGGCAGGTCCTCTGTGCCATCTTAGAGTTATGTACACGAGTGCCCAGATGCCCTGATGGAACCGTGGACCACTCCTGAAAGAGCAGTTACCATGTTCCTTCCCCACCACTGGCCTCTGGTTCCTGCTGCCTCCCTGCGTGAGGATCTGCAATCATGCAACTATGAGTGTGATCAGCTTGCTAATCCGCTGAAAAGCTAATCGCGGTTAGCTTGGATTAAACATATGTGACACATCTGCAGCACACTGCTTCTTAGCTATGATTCATTTGAATTCTGGTCCAAAAGAAGAAACTTAACCCTCTTCGCCCGAGAGTAAAGTAATCTCACTTGTGTGGGAGATGCTTCTGCCACTCTGTGTGCCTGCTGGATTAATGTATGACTAGATTCGTAATATTTTGAGGCTTAATTTTCATATTGATTTGGTGAAAGCTAGTCATTTTATGGAAATCTTTTTTCCCAAGAACATTTGACTATGAATGTGAAGTGGAAAATATTCACTTGGAATATTGCAGAGTTGGGAAGAACAGAGCCAGGCTAGGTGCTAAAGGACCGACCTGGAACAAAAAATTGAGCCTGAGCCTTTCTCTTACTTGCTGGCTTTGCTGCTTGAGGACACATCCATCCTGGTGACTTTTTCCTTTGTTCCAGACCCCCACCCCCTTCTCCCCAATAATTCTCAGAGGTAGTTTCATTCCTAATATGGAATGGAAACAGATGTTGAGACCTCGATGTCGTCTCTTGAAGCACAATTCTCTTTCTAATCAACCCCAGAGCGTGTGAATTGATTGAAAGCGTTTGGTGGGAATGCCTTCATGCCAGTAATGTTTAACTGGTTTTTTTGGAAGGGGGAATAATGTAGATTTCAGGAGCAGAAAATAAGCGCTTTTTTAAAAACTGAAAAGCGTGTTTCAGGCTGGTAAGTAGATGTGGCTCTGGGCCTTCCTTATTAATGTTGCGTTAACTCTAAAGCTTTGTCTGTATCCAACAGGAAGCCTCCTTGCAGGTTGCCCACGGGCTTCTTAATTAAGCATGTACGCGCTCAGCACCGAGAGCCTGCGTTTGTGCATTGGGATAGGGCAAAAGTTTGGCCATTACTGGAAATAATGACAGCATGGGGATGAGTGAGTGCTTCCTGTGTATAAGACTAAGATAAGACTATAATTTTCTTTCATCCTTTCCTACAAAAGAGGGGCTTGAACTTCCCCATACAGTTATGAAATGCATTAAAAAAAAAAAAAGGCCAGCTGTTTTATTTTACAGAACAGTTTTTGGTGGCCTGGAATGATAGAGTGTATATTGGAAGATAACTTTTTCTTCCCTTGCTTTTACATATCTAGGAGAAGGAAAGGCAAGATTATCTAATCTAGTGCAAGCTTGCACCGGGAAGTTGAAGAAAACATGCCTTTAAATGGTTAGCTAGGTGCAAGCTGGAGTGCAGGCATCTTTTTTTTTTTTCTTTTTTTTTTTTTTTCTTCCCTTTCCTGGTGGAAGATTAGCTTGTTTAGGCTGAAGTTAACCCAGTGCAAAAAGCATTTCCTAAAATGATTACGTCTGATTTACATTAAAAAAAAAAAAAAGCATACATATAAACTTTCCTCTGTTTAACAAAACTAGCGTAAAACTCCACCAAACTTTTGCAAAACTACCTATAGGTAGAGGACTTGTTTTGGGAGGATTCATGGGGAATTGCTCTTGTGCCCATGGTAGGAGAGTCAAAATCCAGCATCCTTTTTTGTTACCCCAATATGTCATATATTGAATGAAGATCAA
Organism: Rissa tridactyla; assembly: GCF_028500815.1. NCBI lineage: Eukaryota > Metazoa > Chordata > Aves > Charadriiformes > Laridae > Rissa > Rissa tridactyla. The sequence continues at coordinate 161,766,302 of NC_071466.1, read as the reverse complement.
GCTCCAGACGTGCAGATGAAATACAAAACCTCTTATTACTGTGATCCTCTTCAAGGTGCTTTTATAATCAACCCACATCAAGAAAAAGAGTGTTGATTTTATCAGTCTGGGTCGCCAGACAGACAGACATGCCAGTCTCCCTCTCTGTAGAAACAGAAATGCCTTTGTAGTATGGCCTGTGGGTGTCAGGTTAGGGTCACACACCCCTCTGAATCCAGGAAAAGGTTTGTTCAAAGATGAAGAATATGAGAAGGTGGTTATATGCTTTGTATATCCTTTTCAGAGAATCACAGAATGGCTCGGGTTAGAAGGGACCTTAAAGATCATCTAGTTCTAACCTCTAAACTTCCTTTCCATAGGCTTTTTACCCATTGTTCCATTTGGAAACTAATTAGTAAAGAAGCAGCCATGATGTAGAAATTATTATTGCTGCATTTTGGCTTAAAGAGCTTGTATGATGTTCGTTGGCACCTGAGGGTTTGCATGGTCAAGTCACTGTTTTGGCATGATGGAGGAGCTGGAAAGCCATCGCTTTATCATCCCATACATTACTTCGGCTTGTGTTTGAGTATCTTGATGACCCTAAAAAGCAAAAGTACAATTTCGAAAATCAAGGCTTAGGTTCTACATGCCATGAGAGCTACTGATGTCGGTTGGGGTTTATCTCTGGTGTAATGTCCCAGCCCATGGTTTTCTGGAAGGGATAATGCTCAAGTTCCTGGTGGGTCTTTCAGAGTCCATCATGCTGCTTTGTAACCATTCCCGTTTGCAAAGAAATTGTTTGCTGATATGTTTGTTATCAGCGGGCAAATTGTGGGATTGCCTGGGGAGGGGGTTAACACGTGCTGGAGACTGCAGCTCCCCGGCAGCCTCAGCTCATCCAAGTGCTGGTGCCCATGGCCCTTCCCTCCCCATCTTCTCCACCCCCTCTCCTTTCTGGCTCCAGTTCTCTTCAACTTCTTGCCAAGCCGTTTCAGCACTCTTAACTGGGAACAAAACTAACCTGACAACAAAAAGCAAGCAGTTGGTTTTTTTGTTTTTTTTTTTCCTGGGATCTGTGCTGCAAAGGCTCAGCGGAGCCAGATGGAGCACTGTGGCTGGCAGGGGAGAGAGGGCAGGAGTGCACAGCTGGAGGTGGGACGGCGGCAGCTGCAGCCAGAGTCCTTCTGGAGCCACAGCCAAGAGCGAGTCCCACCAGGGCTCCTGCTGGAGGAGCACTGGGAGGGGAGGCTGTGTTGGAAGGGGCTGGGAAAGGGAGCTTGCTAGCAACCTTAATTTGTCTTCAGCTGTGAGAAGTGGGGGGAACTCAGCCCATGTTCCTTATTATTATTATTATTATTCTCTTGCTCCTGGGCAGCAGCGTTGTGTGGTTCACTCTTTCTCTCTTGTCTGCATACAACCGGGGAGCAGTGCTTGGCTGCTTCTGCCGGAGCCACGTGTCACATTTGCCTCCCCGACAGGAGGCTGTGACCTGGGTTGGAGGAGGGATGGTGCGGTCCTTGCATCTCCCTCCCTCAGAAGGATCCCTTTCCCATGGAGAGCTGAGAGCAGTGGCTCCAGGTTGAACGATTGTGCCAGGCTCTTCAGATCAGAGTTGCAAACGTTTTTGCTGTTTACAAAAGGGATTAGGTTAGCGCAGAGAGCAAATAGTCGTAGCCTGGAACACACTGGTCTTCACAAACAGGTTAATTACCTCTGTTAGCTGCAAGTCGGTTGGCTCCAGGTTTCATAAAATGAGTTCAGTGGAGGCACATCTATTAGAAACCCCATTCCGCTAATAGGCGTATACTTGCATCTATCCCAATGATTTGGGGGTTACCAGAGTGAAAAGGTATATTTAAGAGATTATTTGATGTTTACATGCTGTAGCATTTCTCTGCACCTTTCTCTGATGCTTATGACTCGCAGTAGGGCTATGGACAGCACAGGCTGTTTACCTCATGGCAGTTTGTGTGGAAATGTCTATACAGAAATTGTACCAGTTTAGCTTTACCAGGATTATAATTTTTATTTGGTTGGTTTTGCTTTAATATCTATGCATATTATGGCATACCAGTGCAGAAGGAATCTGGAGCTGCATTGCTATAAGGCTCCTTTCTTACCCCTATAATTACACCCATTTCTCTAATGAGCAAAACAAAACCATCCCTTCACAAAATAGACTGATCTTTGACAGTTTTATGGAAGTAGGAGGCCTTTGTGTGTGTTTCTGGTGTTCGCTCTTGGCGCTCCTGTACCGTGATCTTGGATCACCACCTGCTGTCTGCTGCAAGAATTCATCCTACGTCGCATTTGCTGAACCATGTTGCTCCTTGCTGAGATGTTGTCCCCAGCTCCCACCCTTCTGCAAGGTCCCCCTGCATGCGGTTACTTACCGTTCCTCAGCTTAGCTTGGAGCTACAAAGTTTGTTAATTAAGTTAAAGCTGCACAAACTCTCAGAAATGTGTCCCCATTAGGGATTTTTCATGGGTTTAGCTAATTTGTTTTTTAAACAAAATGTGGCATGGGTTTGGACTAAGCTGTTTAGGCAAAACCCTGACCTAAGGAAGGAAGTTGGCACCTGCAAGGACATGGCTAGACCTTTCTAAGGCTGAGAAAAGGGTCCCGAAAGGAGAGCCCAGACAGCTATCCTGTATCCCTCCTGTGCCCTCAGGGCTTGGGTGCTGTCAGCATTTTGCAAGAGGGAAGCTGCTTTGAATTCCTACCTGATGTGGATGAATGATTTTTGTGGGAGCAGAGCAACAGAATGAATAGAAAACATAGGAATTGTTGGTTTTCTTTGAACTGCAGGTTACCATATACTGTACTTAAGTTTTTTCCTTTTTTTTTTAAGGAGTGTATGTTTACACTTCAGTTGCACTGAACAGCCTTTCCCAGTTTGGTGAGCATGGGATGACAGCTAGCATGGGTCAATGCGTGGCAGCACAAACTCCAGGAAGGATTAGGTTAACCTGGAACTGATGAAACTACTTCTGCAGCCAAATGTTGCTCAAGTTCCACTGCTGGAGACTGCCAGCCATCCTGCACTGTGGCTGAGAGAAGCGTCTATCTGCTCCTGAACATTACTTAAGATTTATTTCATGCCATCATACAAGTTGAAGATGGCAGTAGTTTTTGTGGGGAGCTGCAGCTGGGCTTTCCTAGTCCTGTGAAGGCATCCTTGCAGGTGTTTGAGCATGGTGACTACTCCTGGACATATCCATCTCAGTCCGTTGTTGCATTTGAGTCAATGTTTAAGAGAATTTCGTGAGCCAAAACAGGCAGGACTGGCAGTGCAGTGAGGTATGTTGTCAAGACTGGATAGACAAAATACTTTCAGCTGAGGCTTTCCTCCTATCTACATACCTTCACCAGGAAGTTTGGGGGTTTCTCCATGGTCTTTGTACCACCTGAGCAGTGGGAAAAGCAGTGCCTCTTACTGTAGGATTAGAAGTAGGGAAAGGAGTGGGTTAGAAGTTGGAAAAGGAGTTCAGGTTCTACGTTTGAAGATAAATGGGATATTTTTTTTTCTGTGTTAGTTCTTGAAAATATGAAGTGTTGTGTAAATGTTGAAATTTGGTAGAATAACAGAAGAGGTAGAATCTCCTCTGGGTTTGGAGGATATCAGTATGCCGTGAAACCTGCAGAGATCTCATCGGGAGTCCTTTTCTGTAGACGCTAGTGGAAACAGAAGAAAAGTAATTCTAAAGCATCAAAGGAAATTAAAATTACCAAAAAAAATTCAGACGGGAAATGCGTACATAATCATATCAAGAGAAAAATAACTTGAGATACAGATACTCGGTGGGATGATGAAACCTGGACAAGCGTAATGGTGATAGATGTACAGATAACCTGAGACATTAAATTAAGAATACATTTGTAATAAAAGATAGGATTTATACATGTTAGTGCGATTAAGGAAAGAAAAAAAAAAGGGGGGGGGAGTGACAGTGGTATTAAAACCATTTCATTCTGCACCAGAAATACTGTATTTGAAAATCTTAGGAAGGTCAGAGAGAAGTAATAAATAAAGTTACCAGGATATTTTGGTGGTGTGATTAAGCTCAAAATAAACATGTATTATCAACACACCACAAGCAACAGAAGAGAGAGAGAGCATTTTTTGTCCTTCAAACATTTGTAGATAATTGAAGAAGGGAGAGAAAATATTTAAAAGGTTGAAATGTGTTTAAACTAGAAGGAACAGTATTAACTCGGGGTAAAAACATTGAAAATAAGATTATATAAGATTTATGGGCTGGCATTTTAAGTAGTTGAAGAGTGAGATTAAACAAAACACTGGAGTATGTCCTTTGGGGAGCAGCCCTGCACCGTTGAGAGGACGGCAAAATAGGTTTTGTTTGTGGCTAATTAGCATTCTCTTCCTTCTATCTGGGCTACTGCTGGCTTCTAAATCTAGCTTGTTCTAAGAAAATTGGAAATAGTTTCTGCTACTGCATCTTTCCTGGGGTTACTCTACCAATTTTTGAAATTTGAATTAAAAAAAAAGAAATCAGTTTCATATATAGCTCCTATTTTAAACCCAAGAAAGGGGCAGACAACGTGTGCTGTATGGAAGCACACAGACAATTGGAGCTAATTAAATATTGTATGCAAAAGAGCTTGGAAAGGAGGCAGTATGCAGACAGAGTGGAGCTGTCGTGACCGGGGATAAGTAGTCTGAGTAGGTGAGCGCTGGACTTGCTGATACCTGCTTTGCAGTGGGGTAGCCGTCGTTCAGGCTCTCCTCCCTCCCGTTTGTAAAACTTGCCCTGCAGATCTTGATGATGGTGTAGGTTGAGTCAGACACTCCTTGCTTTGAAGCTGAGAATGGCAAAGTGTGTGAGCAGAAGTGGAGGGCTGGTGGAGCTGCCCTCCTTTTGTGTGTGTGGGGGAAACCCACCCCTGTCCTGCTTTCGGAAAATGTGCTCGGAGTGTGAAAATCCGCCGCAGAGCTGCTAGCACGCGATGCAGGGCTGCAGCGGCTCAGGGGAGTACGTGCAAGGAACTGAGCACTGGCCATTGCTGGCACGCTTGCCTGAATTTTTTTTTTTCTCAGATAAGGCTGCGGAGTTTTGTGTTTCTGCAGGCAGCGAGGCTTTGCCGTGGCTTGGACTTTAGTTAATGAAACTGTCCGTCGTTTGGTGCGCGCCGAGGCTGCAGCTCGGCTCTGCTAAGTGGTATTGAATTGCCCTTCCCTCTCCTTCTCCCCAGTTGCAGGAGCGCGTGGCCACGTGGCCCCCAGGGGAGGCAGACCAGATAGTCTAATGTCAGAGCAAATTTGGGATTCAGCCAGTGTCTGAATGACCCGGTGCTGGCTGGAGGTGCGCTGCATTTATCATTGTTTCCTTCGCCCGGAAGGGAAAGCTGCAGGTAGGCTGATAAAAGGGACTGAAAGGTTTGTCCAGCTTCACTGGAGGTCCGTCAGCCCCTGCACGCTCTCTGCTGAAAGGCTGCTTGGTAATTCCCCCTCTGCCTTTCCTATCTGCAGGATAAGGTCTGCTTCTCTTTTACTCCATTGATTTAAGCATGCTGGTGTCAGAATAGGCTCGAGCACCTCTGGGCTTTGTGGGGGAGGACCCAGGGCTGGAACAGCAGCCAAAATTTAAAATCAGGATTAGTCTGTTGACACACACATAAATCAAACAGCCCTCCTATCATAAATCTTTTCCATGGATATTTTTTTTTTTTTTTTTTTTTTTTTTCTGCGGCAGTGGAAGCGGTGGGAGCAGTGCAGCAGCCTGGGCTTCCCAGGGTTGGGTTTCAATGTCAAGGCTGTTCTCCTTCGCCCCAAGTGGCTGAATGCAGCTCCCTGCTCCCCCTGCGGTGAGATCCCTGCAGTGACTGCAGGGCTGCATGCTTTCATGTTTGCTTCAGGTGGTTTTCGGGCATGGTGGGGTAGGTTTTTTACTGTCTTTTGGGGATATTTTTTGCATGGTCAGCTGTCTGTTTCTGAGTCATCTGGTTGGTGTCAACTACATCTAAGGCAGTGCGAAAAGCTGCTAAAAAGTCCACTGTCGTAGCATAGGGGTCTCCGTGGGATACCCTGAGCTGAGGGAAGAGTGGGTAATTAATGCCTCGTGTGATGGTAGTGATGCTCGGGACTGGGGAGAGAGTGAGTATGCTCCAGGCTTGTGTTCTCAACTCAGGTCTCACAGCTCTTTGGCGTCTTCTGCACAGTTAGCGCAAAGCAAATGGGATATTCCAGCAACTGGTACCTGAGCACCCATGCTCTGTACTCAGTGCTGCTGGAGCAAAGGAGGGGGCTGCTGCACAGATCAGTTATAAAATGAGTACTTCTTTTCTCTTGCTGTAACGCAACAGAGGAATGTGCTCTGAACTGCACTATGTGCTTGCTTGTGAGCAGAGCCATGAGGATCAGGCTGGAGGAGATGGACCCAGATATGGTACTTCTAGGCATTTTAAAGGACCCTGGTTTTCTATGTTTCCAGCTCTGTTCCAGTGTTTCAATGCCTCTTCCCCCTTCCAAAATAATGCCTTACTGTGCGTAAAGTCTTGTGTGAGATTACAGGGGTATGCAATTTGCAAACCCCATAATTTGTTCTACATATGCCACCCAGTAGCAAAAAAGTTGCCCAAAAAAGAACAGGAAAACAGTGTCATGGCTCAGAGGAGCAAGGCAGGCTCTTTTTGATAGTGAGTAGAAGACTGTGCAATCTTATGGTGATGGTGGGTGGGATATTGACATGAACGTGTGTGTATGTCATTTCACAGGCTGATGTTTTGATCCATCTTCTGTAGTATAAAGCTATTTTCTCCTTTTCCCTTTCTTCAGGGTAACCAGGAGCCAGCAGCAACTCCTGATGCAATGGTGCAGCCATTCACCACAATCCCATTTCCGCCACCCCCACAGAACGGGATTCCCACAGAGTATGGGGTGCCACACACTCAGGACTATGCAGGCCAGACCAGCGAGCACAATCTGACGCTCTACGGAAGCACGCAGCCACATGGAGAGCAGAGCACGAACACGGCCAGCACGCAGAACGGATCTCTTGCAGTAAGTGCAGAAGGGTGCACAGCCAGGGGAAGCAGCACTGTGCTTTGGGAAAAAGCAGCCATTGATTAGGTTGCTGACTGTTTCGTAATTATACAGCAAATATCAGTGGTAGACCTGAAAAGGAGGGAATTATAAACAAAACAGAGCTTCTGACCTTCCATTACTAGGTTCCTGCTTCTCCCCGTGTGCGTGTTCCTCTCGTAAATAGGTGTCTGCAAAGAACAGTAGTACTTGGGATCATGGTGCATTGTCTGAAGACAGTCCTTTACAAAAGTGTTAATTACCTTGTGTTAATTGGCGAACAGTTCAAATGAAAGTGATGGAGGCAAATTCTGGAACTACAAAGGATTAGGGTGAGAATATGCATTGTAGGTGTAATCCCAATGTGGTTTTGCTTTCAGGAAGCTAGCAGAGTAGAAAAATACTTTTCTTTGACTTTCTGAAGATGGCAGGGAGCTTCAGAGGGCAAAGATAGGAGAGGACCTCTTAGCTACTGGGCATCCATTTGCCAGACGAAGATTTTCACCTTCTTATATTTTTTGCATTCTTCTTCCCATGGCCTGGAACTGGCACTGGGCAACATGCTGGCAGATTATCCCAGGAAAAGCTTTATCCACCCCTTAAGCCACTTGTTAAGACTTAACTTCCTAATAAAGAGCCTTATGGTGAGAGCCTTCGGTGCTCAGGGGCGGATTTAATCTGTTAATGCTTTCAGTTTTACTTGTAGTTGGGTGTTTGGCTCGTAGAGATTGTTTTTTCCCCTGCAAGTACTGAGTGAATTCAATGCCAATGATTGGAAGAACTGATAGTGCCAGCTCAAGTGTGCATGGTTCCTGGCGTGTGCCTGTGCCCCTTCTGCAGTGGGCAGCGGCTGCACGGTTGACACTGCTGGTTATGACTTTGATAAGATATCTTTGAGTTCATCCTGAGAATGCCGCGACTTCAGCAGCTTGAAGAAGAAAAAGAGTACAAACCCTCTAAAGTGCATTCATAGTGCGGAAAGGGAACTTCAGGCGCCTTTCTCAGCGAACACGAATGTGGATGAGAACACGCTGGAAATAAAACTTAGAGCTGGTGCAGTGTGCAGAAATGCAAGTCATCATTTTAGTACCAGATTGTCCAATGTCCTTCCAACCAGTAAGATCTGGGCTGCCCGTCTCCAGCAAATAGCTATCTCGAGCACTGCCAGTTGGATGGGAAAGCTGGAAACGGGGGGAATAAAACAGGGCAGTGGCTTTCCCCATGTATTTTTGCTCTTCCCATCCTTGCCCAGAGCTCAAGAGCATTTCTTTTTAATGGAAATGATGCGAGCCTTGACCTTGGATGTAAGCTCTTGCCAACCCTCCTGCTCCTCTTCCATATTAGGAGCCATCTCCACTGCGCTGCAGGGCCGAGCTCTGTGTTTCATCAACTAATGCCGGCTCCGGGGAGCCCACAGCATGCAGGGAGGCTGGCTAGCCTGCGAGGAGGGACTGGGAGCCCATCTGTGCGGGAGGGAGCGTTGCTGGGAGACTGCTGGGAGGCAGCCGTGTTGCCAGGAGGCTGCGGAGGGAGCCTGACTGGCAGGGGTTATCTGAGAAACAGGCTGAATAACACGTAGTGCTTGTACTGGCTGTTGGGAACAGGTGGGCACGTCTGGTCTGACCATTTGACGTGGTTAAAGATGTGCGAGCCGAGTGTGCCGAGTTGGGCTTGCAGACTGTAGCTAGCCAGGAAAGGGTAAGGGTGCAGATGAGCGTGTTGCTGCTGCTGCCATGGCTGGGACTGATCAAACCCAGAGGATCCCAGATGGTGGCACATGAAGAAATCCAGGGGGAGGGGGAAGGCGCCTCAGCCAAGGGCTTTTCACATGCCAGACTTTCACATGCACAAGGTCCTGGATCTTCTGTGTCCCTTTATCTTTCTGTTTAAGGCTCCTTCTGTATAAAGTTATTTTGATTCTGTGGGGTGCCTTTGGGATGTAATTGCTTGTAACTTTTCTCCTTCTCAGTATGCTGATTAATGATGAAGGAACTGGGGGAAGGAAGAACGCGCAGTAGTTACTCAAGCTAAAGCATGCTGTTAAAATATATCAAAACGGGTTGGTTATTTCACCTTGAACATCTACAGCTAACATCAGGCATCTTGTCCATCACATACACTGCTTATTACTAGTTTCACATACACATTCAATCCGTGTGGACTAGGCTGCTGTGCTTTAAGGGATCTTTTCCTTTCACCATTTTGTTGTCTTGCTCAAACAAAAGTCGTCGCGGGTGATATGTGATCCTTCCCTCCCATTATTGTGACTGACAAGCGCAGCTGCTGTCGTGTGTGAAGGCGATACCCCAGACCAAACAGCCGGCAGATTTTTTAGCTGCTGACTTAAAGCCTGTGCTTCCATGGGATGATTCAGAAATTCCTTCAGCCAGACAGATAAGGTCTCTCCTTGTTTTTAAGAACAAGGCCTGTGCTTGGCCCAGTTGGCAGGACAGAGCAAGATAGCGAAAAGTGTGCTCAAATCGCGGGGATTTCCTGCTTTTCAGGCTGGTAGCCTTTAGGACAATTGCAAAAGTAACAAAGAATGTGGGGTGACATAAAGATCCCTCATGGAAAGGGGAGTTTCGTCTGATTGGTAAGATGTTATCCAGCAATGTAATGGTCTGTAGTGGGGTCCCTAACACACTGGGTGGGAGTACCTTTTCATAGAAACGTGGCAGATTCTGGCGGGCAAGTCAGACGAAATGATTTGAGATTAGTGGGGCTGAGTTAATAGACAGTGATCTGGAAGCATAAGGTCAAACATCAGCAGTGAACTTAAGTAAAATAAACTTTGAGAGTCAAAGTCCATGCCTTCCTACGCAGTCTAAAAGCCCCGAGCAGAGAGGCATGACTGGTTGGTGTCATCAACTAAGGATGAGCTTAGTTCTGGAGGTCTGAGTGTGGTGGAAAGCATTCAAAGCTCTTGGAGCAAGGACATGGAAAAGAAATTGGCACAATAGGTGGTGTAATACAAACAGCTTAATATTTTGGAATCTTTTTTTATTTTAGGATCAAGCCTCATCTGTGGGGCTTTGTTTCTTGCCTAGCATGTGGGTCTCCCGGTCTTCATCTCCAAGCATCTGTCCTTTCTCTTGATACTGTCCCAAAGCACAGCTGAAAGACCTGGATTATAAATAGACTGAGGTACCAGACCATATTTGGCCTACTCGGTCTGCCTGTTGCAGCCTGTCTCTTAAACTGTTGACACTTTGCATTTCACTTCTTATGGTGCTAGGTCGCCTGGTTTCTTCCCCCTTCCCCCTTCCTTCTTGGTTTACATTAGTGCGCTTATCCCTAATGGAGACACCCAGCACAGATAGCTGCAAGTGGAGATGCTAATTAATGGCTGCAGTACCTCTGGCAGCTGAGCTGATCTAAAGATTCACTGCTGTCAGGAAGGAGAGATCTGGCTCCAAGCGCAAACTCCCACTCGTATTTACTGGCTCTGGCGTTCCTTACGTGAGCCATTTTAATTCACTGACCTGGCAGAAAGCTGTCCAATTCTTTTGCTGGGTTAATGAATTAGAGCAGCTCTTGAAGGGATCCAGCAAATGCTGTTGTTGCAAGGTAAGTGTATGGAGTGCATGGCCAGAAGCCGAGAGCAATTGTCAGCTCGCTGCATCTCCTGGTGCTCTACCCACGGAGGGAGATTAATCATCCGCTGAACTAAAAAAGCTTGCTTGATAGTAAATGCAATGCACTTAATACTGTGAGCTGATTATTCAACTCATTTCTCTTGTTAATGTCAGAGGGAAGAATTTGTATGTCTGTATAAATTACGGAATGCAGCTGGAGGTACAGAAGTAGAGGAATGAGTTTATGTAAATTACTTTGCATGAAAATGGCAGGTGCTGTTCCCTTGGTGTTACGTTGTCATGAACCAATATAAAGCATTATTTAATTACAGAGCATTGTGTCTCTTGGCTTCTTGATGTGCCATCCTGAAACATATTTAACTCACCTGCTATACCATAAAGGGATATTTATTGACTTTCTGATTTCTTAAAGGAGGCACGTCTGTGGTCGGGCACCCCTATGTATCCTGTTGAGAAGCAAGACAGGGAAGCTGCTTGATCATCTGGCTGTGCCCCATACATCCAGCAAGGGTTTGGAAAGAAGGGAGCCAACAGCACCAAGGGTTCCTTAACTGACTTTGTAACACGTGGATGATGTTATAATGATGACTTTCCCTTGGGTATTTCTTGCCTAGTCTGCGATTGCAGAATTTTCCTCTGTAATTATTTTTCATCACTTTAGTAATTAAAGCAATTGCTCATGTGAGGTATTTCCGGTGAGGAATATGTTTAATGAATATCCTCACTTATCTCTTGATACTGCTGAGCAGGTAGACACGAGGAAGAGCTAGCTTCAAACGAGTAGCTAGCTGCTGATTGTTTGGCCACCTCAGCTCAGAAATTGCTGTTTTGTGGTAGCAAACTCTGACATTTAACATCAGGAATTTGCTTTGAGTATGAGGCAGATTATTTTATTATTTTGAGTATGAGGCAGATTATTGTCAGTACTTGCAGGCTTGTGTCTAGCGAGGCAGATTTAAAAATTTATTTTGAAAGAGAAATAGGAAATAAATCAGCAAATATCATTATGTTGGAGTATACAGCTGCAGTACTTCTGCATATCTCTCAAAGGTTATAGCATATCTAGAAGTAGTACAGGGAGGGATAATAGTGATGATGAAAGGGTTGTAGCACATTCTTTATGAGAAGAAATGAAATCTTCACTTATGAAAAGAGCTGACAGGAATGAAGGCATATGACAAGTACATAGAATTTTGAATGGTATGGGAAATAAACCAGGGAACTTTCCCATTCACTTACTAGGATGCACGCAGGAAATAATCAGGTGGCACATATTGAAAAAAACAGGGGTTTGTTTCTTGTTTTTTCCATATGATGAAGAATTTAGGTATGCAACTCTTGTCCATGGGGTTCTTTGGAAGTTTGGAGTATAAACAGGCTCAAAAAAACTCATTAAGACCGTTTCATGGGTGATATCATGGCCAGTGAAACGGCTACAAAGTTGTGAACTGGCTCAGTTTGCTGGAGGCTGGGAGACTCTGCTGGAGAAACATCATGGTTGTCCTATTTGTCCTGTTCTTATGTTCTTCCACAGATGCTCTATTTGGCTGCTGTCAAAAAGAGGACAGTGTCCTGGGCAGACGTTAGTCTGTCACTGTGTGACTGCCGTTCTACCACTGTCAATGGAATGGTCCGGGGGTGACCACTAGTTCAGGAAGTCTTGTGACCTCCTTCAACTTGTCAGGGCATCCTTGTTTTGTGAGGAATGCGCTGGAACTGCTCACAAAGGGTTTGGCATTGTGACCGGCGGAGCAGACCTTTTAGGGGGCTTTATTTCACCACTTCATTAAAAGAAAAATTAAAAAAAAAGAAGAAAAAACCACCAAAGAATCCTAGGAAAAAATACTGCTCAGAGAAACAAAGTAATTTTAAACATCACTACATGGGAAATGTTGCCTGACACATCAGAGATGTCTTCATTATGCAGGATAGGTAGCAAAGCTTCCTATGTGCTTTCCTATGTCAGATTTGTATTCTGACTTCAGGTGGGGTGTATCTTTATTTAATGAGGAAAGTGAACAAAATGACTTAAGCTTCAGCGTGTCTGAAAACAGGTAACTAACAATCAGAAAAAATATGCCCTGAATTAATGAGACTATATTGAAAATAGTTAAAAGCTTAGCAGAAGTTATTTTGTACGTCCTTAGTGATTTTTTTTTTTTTTGGTCTGGGTTTTGGCATACAAAGTACTTGGGCATGTTGTTAATTGTGCCTGTAGTGTAGTCCAGTGGTTTTTTTTTTTCAATATAACACTGCTGGCATCTCTGAAAAATCAAGTACATGGATATAATTTTAAAATTATATTTATTGCTGTTGAAAGGTGGTCATTAGCCCTGCAGTCTTCTGTCTGCTAAACAAGTGTAGTCTAAGAACCAGAAATTCCCATGCCCTTTGCTGTTGGATGTGTAGGACCTCACTCCTTATCTGGTAGAGTGTGGTGGGGCAGGACGCCGGTTTTGTGTCTAGTGCCTAATTCTTCCCTCGTTTTTCTGCCAGACTTGCTCAGTGGATATCGATTAATTGTTGGGTGACAGGTCCTTTTGATGCGGGTTCTTCATGAGAAGTTGCAGAGGTCTTCCCACATTATCTGCACTCTCCTTTGCAGGGAGGAGATTGCCTTCTGCCAGTCATAGCTTACAGTCCTTGCCTCCACACAGATCCTCAAGCACTTGATCCAAACAAGCGGAGTGAGCACAGTCTGTCTTCCAGCTTTTGTAAGCCACCCAAGTCCCCTTTTAAATATAGTTATTAGTTACAGTTTGTATTTTGTAAATATTTTCTTTGCAGTGATTTATGGCTCTTAACCTCCTCATTATGATTCACAACATTTTGGACCGCCTGCTTCCTGAGAGAGAGGACGGGGGGTTGTTTTTTGCTTTTCTATAACTTGGACCTGAAGTGGTTCCAGTTCTAGAAGCAAGTAGGAGACGGAAACAAAATGTGCTGGGTATTAATAGTCCCTGTGCTGGCCTGTCGCATTGGTGTTTGTCTGGCTCGTTGGGGAGGTAGCCCTCTGTCTGGCCATGCAGATGGAGATCTGCTCAGAGCTCAGGTGGTGCTGGAGCTCCAGCCTCCCTCCTGCCCATGAGAAATCTTCGGCAATCGCTTGTTCACCAGCTGCTTTAAGACAGAAAAGTCTAGTCGAGAGGTAGGAAGACGGTTGTAGAGCTGCCCCCATACCTTTCAGAACACCCACGCGTTACTAGGTGTCCCTCTCCCCTTTTACATGCATACATGCACATGTATACATCCATGCTTCTCTTTCCATTTGCCTTTTCTTGCTTAGGGTGTCCTTAGTGCTGGTGGGTGTAAGGGAGGAGCTGGCATGGGGACACAGGCAGCAAATAGTTAAAAGTGAAGCACATGTTGCACGTGTTCTGAACTCTGATGCATTTCTCAGTGACCTTGAGTGGAGCTCAAAGCTTGCGTGTGCAGGCCTGAATGACATTACCACCTCCGTAAGTGTATGTTACGCAGACTATGCTGAGTAGGTAAGGTAGATCCAATACTGCTTTCAAATGCAGGATCTTTGCCGCAGCGTGTCTCTGTGTTGCCTGATGACAGGCATTGAGACCTAGGGAACACGTATTAGCTCCCCTCTGAGCTGAATTGCTGTCTGTAGCGAAGGGAGAGGGCCAATTCTTTGCTGTGAAGTGTTGACGTGCTGAACTCGGTGTGGGGAAGGGAGTCAGGGTTGGAGTGGGCACTCGGTGAAATGCGGGCTTTTATCATCTAACTTGGTCAGGGTAGTGCTGTTGCCAGTCTCCATTATGTGCTGCCTGAGAACAGGCTCCAGGCCCTTCCTTTCATCTCCTTCCTAATGAATTAAGACAAGGAATAACTATAAAAGAAGAGGGGGGGAAAAAAAAAAAGAGGCAAGATCTGAGGAGACTATTTCTTTCATTTGTGTTGTAGCTGAATGTGTGGCAGTAGACAAATGTATTGAACTAATGTTATAGTGGCTGAAAGTTCAAATCTCACCTCAGGGCCATGGATGATAGAAATGAGGGAGCTACAGCATCCAGAGAGAAAAGGTATTTAATGTTAAACTACTGCTGAAAAATAAGGATATGTGAAAGCCTGAAAAGTGTTTGGGGATTCTTAATGTAGTCAGAAAGGTAAGAGTGGACCGAGATCCCCTGTTCCTTCTATGGTTTCTCCTCTTTGAAGCCTTTCTCTTAGTGTACGTATCACACGTGCTGCAAAATGACTCCTGTGTGGCGGCAGCTCTCTGCCATATGCAGGAGCAGCTGTGAGTGTTTTTGAGCAGGCCACTGTACATGATACGTCGCACCCTTGGTAAGAAAGGAGTTCTGCCCTCTGCCTGCGAACAAATGGATGGGAGAGGAGTGCAAACGACCTCCTGGCTTCTTCTCCTGTGGAAGCAGCAGATCCAATCCTGTTCAACCTAAATTTGAGTTTAAAGACTAACCCATTTTTGTTGTCACGGTTCAGAATCTGTACCTCTCCTCATTCACACTGCAGAAGATGCATTAGTGTGTGTGTGTTTGAAGATGCACCTGTGTGCATGAGTGTTCACCCAATTGCCAGTTCCACGCGAAGCCATAGAAAACATGAGATTTGGCAAATTGCAGTAGCAGGGCTCCAAAATGGATTGTAGAGAACCCTTTTAGCAAGAGCGTTGATGATTTTGGGGAGTTATTTTGGAGCACTCACTTGCAGGCGTTGTGTGCGGTGGTGATGGATGGGCAACCCCTGTGTTTTGTTCTTGGACAGATTTGCCCTGAGGAGCAAAGGACTCTGATGGAGTCATAAAAATAAAACCACCAAATAGCATAGTGTGATTTAATCATAAGCCAGATGCATTGATTCTTCCCCTAGGGTGCACTCTCTGTATGGTTGGAGATGGATTTTGTCATAAAGGTGAGGATAGGAGAAGAGGAGGAACTTGGAGAGGGGGAGGCATCTTTTTAGATACGATCAAATAGAAGTTTCAGTGGTTCTTAAAAATTTGATGTTTGGGGGATGGATGAGACTTAGCTAAATAAAAATGCTTCATCCTGTTAGGCTTCTCCTGAGACTTGCGCAGCTCTGGAGGGTAGAGATACTTGTAGGGCAGTATCTCCATTCTTCCTATCGCAGCTTTATTTATATTAACCAGATCAAATGTGTTTTGTGCTGCCTGCGCAGCCCTACTAAAAAAAGAAGGAAAGCTGCCAGTGCTTTACTCAGCATGGCAAGACCCCAGTGCTTACTGTTTGCTTGCTCTTATTAGTGCTTTATGACGAATATACAAGTTCAAGGTCATGTCTGTGGGGAGATGTTGCTGGTCAGAAGAAGCTCTCTTAATGTCGCCAGTTTAGTTAATCTGTGGAGAGACGTTTCTTTCCAAATATTCATGAAGTGTTGTATACTGAATGATGCGCAGAGCAGTCTAGTGAGTCCAGTCAGCGGTTGGGAAGTCAGTGTGGGCAACTCCCCTGAGATTTCTTTCCGGTTTGGTACACAAATTGTGTATTCAAAACAGGGGGGGGAAAAAAGGCCCAAAACAATGAAAAAACCCTTATTCCTAAATCATTAGTTTAAGGCCTGTGCCTAAAAAGTCTGACTCTAGCAATTACACAGTCCTTGGCTTCTTGCAGAACTTCTTTTCACCTGATGGGTTGAGGAAGAAGTCAGGTTGACATCTAAAGAAATGAAATGACACTTAAAAGTGCGTCACAGAGGTGGTCAAAGCATGACTCCTAGGAGGCTGAGGCAAGCAGCAGCAGAGGTGGAGGGAGTGAGTGGGTGCTTTTTGAATGCCTTGATCTGTCAGCGCTTCCCTTGGAAAGGGACAGAGCAATAAAACCAATCAAACTGTAGTCTACTTTGATATGTAGCTCATGAGTTTTTGAGGTCATTTTTCTGACTAAAGTGGGAAAAATACCGTTTTCTTATCAAGCCGTAGGTCTCTCCTCTCGTACACTGGTTTCCCTTACTCCTCTGCCTTCTTGCTGTACTTTCTCTGTGCACAAGTACCCCTGCCCACCCCTTGACCTGGCTTTGCTGTACCAGTCAGTGCTTGGGAATGCGGAAACAAATTCCCTTGGTTTAGCTGTGGAATTGGTAGCCGGAAGTAGCACTTAGAGTTTTGATAAATCCTGCAGCGGTAATGACTGCTTCCTGTCCCTGGGCTGACTTTTAAATGTATGAGAAAAGTTGATCAAAGACGTCTGTAAGCTGTTCGTATATGGATTTTACCATTTAATTATAGATCTTCTGTTGGGGTAATGTTTCTCCGAAGGGAGCTTGACAGAGCAGATGCCGTTTTGCCTGGGGATGCATTTCTGGTATTGGCCTGGTGAAGAGCTGGCACTTCAGCTGTGGGA
The DNA here is from genome assembly GCF_028500815.1 of Rissa tridactyla. Lineage (NCBI taxonomy): Eukaryota > Metazoa > Chordata > Aves > Charadriiformes > Laridae > Rissa > Rissa tridactyla. Next base: position 161,749,349 of record NC_071466.1, on the reverse strand, counting down.
TTTTGATGATTGCATGAACATCCTGCCACATGAGATGAGAGTGGCGGTACTACCTCCCAGCTTCAGGATATGAAAGATCCGCCTCTTCATTAGAGCTTTCATATGGTGGCAGCTGAAGTGAGGAAGAACAGGGGAAAAGAGAGAAGCAATTTAGAAAAACCAAAGGCAAATTCACTAAGCTAAAAGGTGATTTGAGGGGAGGGAGGCTGAGATCTCATTACTGTTTACTCATGGAAAGGGAGGGGAAGAACAATAGATCAATTATTAAGCATTACTGGCTTTATCAAAATAATTGTCAAGTGCTCAGATACCACAATCGCAAGTGTAGTACTAATACCTAAAAAGAGATAGATAAAGCATGTGAAAGGAATTTGTGTGGTTTCTATTAATGCACACACTTTTGTCTTTCTGATTTCAGCAGACAGAAGGAGGGGCACAGACAGATGGACAGCAATCACAGACACAGAGCAGTGAGAATACCGAGAGCAAATCCACTCCAAAACGACTTCATGTGTCTAACATTCCCTTCCGCTTTCGAGATCCTGACCTTCGGCAGATGTTTGGGGTAAGTTACCAGCACCTTTTATGGCATGTCAGATTCTCTTTTCCCACAGCTGGTACATGCGGTGCTAGTGTATTCACGTGAAGGAAAGTCCTTTCCTCTCAATTTAGTTAGTACGCTCTAAAATATTTGCAGGACTAGGACAATTAGTAGTGTTTACCTCAGCTGGTAAATACATACGAGAATTATAATTGTGTTGTTCATATCAAGATGTTGAGTGTAACCTAACAATTGGTTTGGAAAAAAAAACAACCCACCAAAAATCAGAACTTGACCTTATTTCCCAGTAAAGACTAGGCTTAAACACAGACTTAATATATCCCTTGCAAAGTGCTGTTTTTCAGTTGCTTAGAAACTTGTTGAAATATTTATGTCTTTCCTCATGATCCAATTCTGTGATGAAAAATTGCTGCAAGGAATTGGCCGACTAGCTACTGCATGTGGAAAAGCTATTGCAAGTCAGATGGTATTTTACATTGTGTACGATATACGTTCTGTTTCTTTTGACCAAATAGCTTGTCTTCCTTAATCTTTGTATGCTATTCATCATTCTCAATTTATAAGCTCTTTGAGGAAGAGTTTGTTCACATGAGTGTAGGTGGTGACTCATCCATGTGGACACAGAGATAAGAGTTGGATGCTTCATCACCTAACCTTCAGGTGAAGTTAGGTGGTCATCATCAGGAATCCTTGACTTGTTGATATGATGGTAACATCCTTGGTTGATGGCGTGTTTTAAAGTCTTCAGAAATATTTCTCATTATTTATAAAGTTAATAGACTTTAAATGTTGCTACCTGTTTAAGATGCAGTGCAGAGGACTCACGTCAGGAAAGGTGTCAAATTAATGGACTTCAAGCTTAGACGGCTATAAATGAGAGCAGAATTGGGCTTATCAGTTAATCACTTGGACAGTACAAAGTGAACAAAGTGTGCAGAAATGTTAAAAATTTCACTGATGGTCTTCAGCAAGAGTCCAAATTCCTATATATTGTGAGAGATCTTTGCTCTTTGTTCTTGAAGCTTTTTGTGTCCATAAGAAACTATTTTGCAGATGAGACCGAATGGAGAAGAGTGGTAAAAATGCAGGGGGAGGAAGGGCTGCTATTCAGAGGGACCTGGCTAGGCTGGAGAAATGGTCTGACAGGAATCTTAAGATACTCACCAAGTCCACCTGGGAGGGATTAACCCCTGCAGCAGTACAGGCTGGCGGCTGGTTGTCTAGGGAGATGCTCTGCATCAAAAGATTTGGAGGTCCTCATGGATGACAAATTGGACTCAAGCAGCAGTGTGCCCTTGCGGCAAAGGTCACCAACCATATCCTGGTCTGTGACAGTGAGTGTAGCCAGCAGGCCCAGGCAAATGATGCCCCACGTCTTCAGCAGTTGTTAGACGGCATCTGGAATACTGTGTCCAGTTTGGGCTCTCCAGGGCATCTAAGTGAAACACTGGAGCAAGCCCAGTGGGCACCACTAAGATTGTCAGGGGACCGGAGAACATGGCATGTGAGCAGAGTCTGAGACCTGGGCCTGTTCGGCTTTGAGAAGAGAAGGCAGAGGGGACCATATTTTTTTTGTCTGCAACTACCTGATCAGAGGATACAGAAAAGATGTAGCCAGATTCTTTTTGATTGTGTATAATGATGAGATGAGAGACAACAAACACAAGTTAGAGCATGGGAAATGTCAATCAGATATATCGAAAATACTTTTTTTACTGTGAGGATGGTTAAATGGTGGAATGTGTTGCCCAGAGTGGTTGTAGAACCTCCATCCTTTGAAGGTATTTGACTTGACTGGGCCAGCCTGGTCAACCAGATCGCATTAGGCCTGCTTTGAGCAGGGGTTGTGCTAAATGACCTCTGGAGGTAGGTCCCAGCCAAAATATGATACTGTGATTCTGTTGCAAGAGGCCGGGTTTCCTTGTTTTTCATACATTAGATTGTCACACTCTTGACATCTGTGGGAATGTTTTCAGGGTGCAGCTCATCTCCTGGCAGTCTGTGATTGCTGAATCTTCTCAGTCGCCTGTTCTGCTTTTGTGTTTTTTAGCTTGCTTTTTGCTGTTGTGGGGCTGTGCGGTAAGCAGTTCCGTCCGGTTTGGATAAACCGGTTGCTGAAATCACAGCCAGTTCTTGGACCACCTGCTACAATCTGTATTTAGCACGTCCTGCTCTGTGCTACTGCTGCTCCCGTCTTCTGGGAGCTGCATCGCTTACATAAACTGTTCCCTGTTGCTGCTGCCCCTTCCCTTGAGGCCAGTGCTTGGCTCGACGACTGGCCGCTTTCATGTTCGTTCACCTTGGTGCATTTCCTCCCCGTGCTGCTGGTGTGGGGGATGTGGATGAAATGGAAATGACAAGAACATCCCTGTCCTGGTGACTCTTCCCTCTGCTTTGCACATGAGGACACCCAGGCAGTGTGAACGAACTGCTGTCCTGAGAAGCGATTTATAGAAAATGCGGCGTAACTGCTTGCATTAAGGTTTTCAATCCTTTTTTGGGCCCAAATGGTTGTCCCATAGAAGAGGTGGAGAAATATGCTATGTGAGTTGGTTTCTGCTGTTCCCCAAGTTATTTGTTGTTGGTTTATTTTTTCTATAAACATAATCTGGACTTGAAGCACAGTGATATGATTTTAACTGGGGTAAGCGGTATATTCCCTATGAAACCTTTTGTTAGTTCACCTGGCCCTGTGTTTGCTGAGATGTATGCCTACCAGAAGAGCATTTATCTTTTGGGACATAAAAAAACCTATATGCCATTCTCCATAATAGAGAACTTCGCTGCTTTGCCAACGAAATAATCGATGGTTCTCACAGATCTCCCAGTTTCTCTCACTGCTGCTTCTCTCGGCATGCTCGGAGCCTCAAGCAGGAGAGCATTTCTCTCTGAATCCTCCTCACTCCTATTTCTTTTTCAGGATCAGGATGCTTTCCCTTGGGTGACTCACTGAAACCTACCCTTTCTCCTACACGGGACTCAGTCTGAGTCTTCAGCTGTGGCTAGCTTCTAACCCCCATCTTCTCCCTTTCCCTTCTGTGTGTCAGGTCACATCTCCTCAACGTCATATCTGAGAGACTCAAAATCCTTGCCTGGAGTGATTTTCCCAAGCTACTGTACAAAGAGAGGAATTGGGTAGACAGCAAAGCCGTGGAGGAAGAAATAAATGTGATGGTAGGGAAGGGGGTGAAGAAGTCCCCTGAGGATGGAACAGCATGCGAGAGGTCAGCCCAGTCCTGGGGCACAGAACATTAGCTAATGCTTTCATCCAGATTTGAGTAGAGGTGGACTTCAGACATGTTGTCCTGTGTGTGATTAAATGGATATTACATAACGTTTTCTAAAACATCACGATTTGTGAGAGCTGCAGACATAAGGATTTCCTGACAAATTCAAGTTATTCAGGTTTCCGACCACCTCTCATCTATTATGTGTTTCTAACAGGTCTGTGAGAGATCCTCAGGAATGGAACAAACATTTCCTTATGTATATGCTTCTTATAGGGAGGCAAATAAAATAGGCTGCTTAAAACAGGTAATATTTACTTGACATTTCATGATGCCAATAAAAAGACTTCCAGAAAGCTTCTAGAAGGAATAGGTCATTTTTTTTAATGCACACAGCTCTGCACCCACTGTGGAATAAATCAATAGTTGACCTTGTTCAAGCAGATAAAGAAGAGTTAATAGCTGACCTGAAATCCCACAGTTGCCTAGGTACCAGTGATTGTTATTTGTCTGTATTTACTTTGTGCAAACAGAATATGGCATCAGGCAGTAATGTAAGGAGCTTTAGAAGAGTCTGTTTCTTTGAGTTTAAACAATTGGCAGGATAACTGTCGGGGAAGGTACATTTAAAAGGGAAGTGTTAATGGAAGCTATAAAGTATTCAGCAAAATCATACTGATGGCCAAAAAGACCTGATTCCACAGTCAGTGAAACTGTGTTAATAAAACACAAAGCATTCTGCACATTAAGCTGGGAGGATGAAGAGGAGGAGGAGGAAATAAATGGCAGTCAATGTAATTGCAAACTTAAACAAAGAAGCAGGTGAGAAAGGAAATGTGCTAATCATGAAGGTATCAGTGATGTAGGTTCAGAGAAGGCGTCAATTTTTATGTGCAAAGAGAAAAGATCTAGGTGTAGGTCCGATATAAAATTAGGAAATAGTTGTGTGTTTGGGGAAAAACCCAACAAAACAAACAAAGAAAACAAAAAAACCCAAACAACAAAAACCCCCAGCTTGCTGTGTTTATGATGTAACAGGAAGTATTCGTACCATACCTGGTTTTGTATATAATTTATAACAAAGGAAGCTAAGACAGTGCTTGCTAATATTTAAAAACCAGCGTATCTAGATAAGGTATGTTCAAAGATAATAGCCAAAGAAAGAAGCTATTTTATTCATTAATGTTAATTTTTAGCCAATTCTTGTAAGCTAGGGGAGTTGCAGAAGGCTGGAATGCTGCCCACCAGGATTCACTATTGAAAAAAATGAAAGAGATGGCCCAAAGAGCTACAAACTAATTATCCATATGTTGATCCAAGATAAAAATAATTTTGGAATGTTTTAAAAAACATTAGAATCTGAAGAAACCATTTAATGTCTATTCAGTGTGACTCTGTATATGGTAATATACAACTTTTTAGACAAATATTGTCTTGCCTGTTTTGACAAGAGTGTATAAAGCAATACTGATACAGTTGAACATTGCTCAACCAATTGAATTTGTCCAAATGACCAATTTCGATTTTTAAGAAAAGGAATACTTAAATAATTGCAACACACATTAGAGGAATTAAAAACCTCGCTGACGATAGATAATAAAAATAAAAGTAGTTATTAGGGAAACATCAGTGATCAAGACTGTTTCTAGTGTCATTTTCCCCAGGGATCTGTTTCAATCACAGTCCTGTTCCGTATCTGTATCAACCCATGGAGACAGTACTATGAAAACCTTGCCAGTAAGGTTTGCGGTTAAAAAACTCAGGAGGAGGAAAGAGAAAGATAAGGTTACTGTTAGAGAATGGATTGAAATGCCTGGTTAACTGACAACAAATCCAACAAAAACATGTTTGATGCAGCTTAGTGCAGAGTACTGAGTATGTGGGAACCGAGTTCTGCTTGTAGGATGGAAAGCTTTCTTTGGAAAACACGGATTTGGGAGAGTATTATTGATTATTGAAGATAGTTGCTTCAACAACGCAAAGGGGGCATGTATCAGGTTGAAAGAGGGATGCTATCTTGCTCATGTTTGAAGTTGAAAAGACCATGACTGCATGATTTTGTTCAGTTTGCGGATCAATTTAGGACCTTGAAAAAATCTAGGGCTTGGAAGACGAGTAGCTTTTTAACTGTACGGTGTTGGCTACATGATTTACTCATCTTATTAAAGAGAGGTTGGAGATGACAAGTCTGTTCTGTACAGGTGCTTATGCATGGATGATACCTACTAATAGAGGGTTTAGGTCTTGTTTACAGTCATAATAAGATTTTCCAGTTGGAAGCTGAGATTTAACACAATTAACCTTGAAATAAGAGAAAATTCGTAGTCATTTAGGCTAATTTAAACAATGGAAAACTTACCAGGGAGTAGAAGAGTTGCCATCAGTGTTAAAAACAAGTTAGCAACTCTTCAAGATTTTATTATCCAGTTTCTGAGGGACGTTCTTTGGATAGCGCGTGTAAGAACTCTGACATGATGGTAGTAGTTTTCTCCTTAACTGCTGTTAGGCAGTCCCCTTCCTTACTGGACTATGTATGCAGAAGAAAAGCTCGTCTTTCCCTCACGTGTTTCCAGTCCTTTCAGCTTTGTGGTATGATAATGTCTGTGCTTGTACCTCATGGCTGATAGCTTCAGTCCTTCCCTCTTAGGCTTCAAGAAGCAGTTTTCCTTCCAGTATAAAATTGACTGGGATACTCTGGTCAGTTCTGGACTTCAGAGTCAGATGGACTTCAGCGTCTCCTGGGGAAGGTGGAGGCTGGGTTGGACTGCCTGCAAGAGGAAGAACCATCTGTTCTCAAGCTGAATCATTAATTGCCTCCACAAAAACAAGCAATGTGGATCGTTTTGGTAGTTCATACAGGTGTGTCTGCAGTAGATCCTTCTTACCTGTTTTGAGAGCAACAGTATGAAGAGTCAGAATTGACATCTCAGAATTTACTGTGGTGAAATGCTCTTTGCTCAAGAATCTTCAACTATTTTTAAAAAAGGAGATAGTGTAAGGTAAAAATAAGGACTGTGTTCATGACGATTGTAGATGAAGGTGAGGATAACACACTACAGGGTGTGAAGTTTCTCAGGCTCTGGCTTCAGGTGGAGACATTGCCTTCTTTACAACATGCTCGCTCCATGTCTACTACTTGTAGGCCGTTAACTGCTTCTGGTGGGGAACATCAACCAGCCCAGTTGATAAAGGATTTTTGTGCATTATCAGCTAAAGGGGTAATAATGCATAGCTGTTTTAGATAAAGGTGACCACTCTGTCACACTTAATAACTTTCAGTTAATGAAGTTATTAATAACTTCATTTATTATAGGTGACAGAATGGTAGCTACCTTTATTTTTTTTTTTAACACTGGATTTTAAGGCGGGTAATGTTATCCTTTTCCTTCTCTAAGCATAATTCATATCTCTACTGTGAGATTCTTTATGGTGTATGTTTGTGGTAGACCAGTGCTTTGTATGACCCAAGCAACACAACTCTGGGAACTCAGCTATTTTTGGAAGCTCTTGTAGCCTTCAGATCTCGGCCTCTGGGGAGAGATTTTGGCACTTAGCACTTCCTAAAAAATCTTAATGGATATAATTTCTCATCTAACTTCATTCTCATGTCAAGAGTGCAGAACACCTCCATGAGCCTATAGTTGGAGGCTAAAACAATAACAAGCTAGACTACAGCTCTTTCTCACCAAGAATTTGGTAGAATTTTAAGTCTGTATTTGCCAATGAATAAACTTAAATACACAAGTAATTCATGATACAAAAGTATTGGCAATGGCAGAAAACTACTCATTAGGCCTTAAGTAGATAAATAATACAGTAGACCAAGAAGTTCTGACCTGCAGGTGTTGATGTAGTGAGGCCTGAAGTACAGCAGTAGGTAGGAAAGCTGCTGAAAGGGACTGCTTTCTGAGTGGGTTGGACATCTGAAGGAGGAAATCCTGTCTTGTGGGTATCAAAATGTATTTTAGGTCTTTCATGTCCAAATAGTGCTGGCCAGTGATGACACGTAACAGTATTGGAGCACAAACATTCTGATACAAGGTGGCCTCTTTGTGACAATTCTGATTTCCAAGCTCATCCTGCAATGAGAGAGCACTCCAACACTGTCACAGGGTAGCCTGGAGAAGAGGAGGCTGAGGGGGAGACCTACAACTACCTGAAAGGAGGTTGTAGAGAGATGGGGGCTGACCTCTTCTCCCTGGTGACAAGCGATAGGACAAGGGGAAACAGGTTCGAGTTATGTCAGGGGAGGTTTAGATTGGATATTAGGAAACATTTTTTCACTGAAAGGGTTATTAAACATTAGAATAGGCTGCCCAGGGAGGTGGTGGATTCACCATCCCTGGAGGTGTTTAAAAAAAGGGTAGATGTGGTACTTAGGGACATGGTTTAGAAGTGGTTTTTGTCAGGGTAGGTTAATGGTTGGACTTGATGATTTTAAAGGTCCCTTCCAACCTCAGTGATTCTATGATCTGATTTTGGGTAGAGTTAGAAGAGGCACTGCTGTTTATCCTGATGTGTTTCACCAGCGTGATTTCTGGAGTCACCTTTTGCAAGTGACTTGTGTGCTCAGCACAGCTTGAGTGTCCTGCTTTGTCTGCATGGCTGCGCTGGGGACCGTGGTACTTCTGCGCAGGGGTACTTGCGCCTCTGCAGCTGTCAGCAGCTATTGCTCTGCAAAACTGTGTGCTGATGCCACAGGACACAGAAACTTCTGTAGTGACCGTCTGGTGGAAAGCAGTGTTGGCTGGATCATACTTTTATGTAAGATTTGTTTAGGTTTCCATATGAGTTACTGGAAGAGTTTGCAGTGAGAGTGGTCTGAACATCATTTGTGAAACAGTGCTGTGCTGTAGCTGGATTTACTTGCATAAAAGGCCTAGGTAAAATTAGATGGAGTTATCTTTTAAAACCCCAGTTTATATGGATTCAGTCTACACGTGCCAGTCCTCTCAAATTGAGCTTTGAATGTATGCTGCTTTTGTGCGCATGGGTCAAAGTACCTTTTCCGCAGCAGCAGTACCAGGTTACAGTGCAGTTGCACCTCTGGGGATGGCACAAGGAGCTGGAAGTGTAGATTTGGAAGCTGGCCTGCTGTTAAGATCTCTGGAACAGTACCCTGTGGTACCGTTCACCCCCATCTCACTGTTTTGTGTGAAAATCTTTTATTTGTGAGTCAGAGGATAACAAACGACTGAGAAACTTTGTTCCTTGTCGGTTTGTTCGCTGGGATAGCTGCGGTCTGTAAGCCCTGTTAGAAATCTGTACTCTTTGTGTGGCTTCCTTTTAAAGTCTGGTTTCTTAGAAAACATGTGTTTTGTTAGGTAAAAGGTGAACCCTAATAAGGGCTGCTTGGTGCTTGTTTACTGTCTGTTCAGTTGGTAAACAGTGGTAGTGCTTGATGCTTCCGTCTTCCTGTCAGCAAAGCATACTGGTGTCACTTGGCTGAACGGGGTTGACTCTAGCAGGGTTGGCCCCACTATTTTGAAGAGATGTGACCCAGCTTTAGGTGAGGAAGTTCATGTACTGATAGCAGCATAGCTCTGTCAGACCCCACGGTGCCATAACTACGCACTGACTAACAACACGCTATGATGGAGCCAGCTGTTCTCAGCTGAAAGTATATCCCATGGAGCTGGGAGCTAGGGTAAGGACTCTCTCTGCAGCATGGACCTATCCTGCCTATGAAATGCTCTTGCTCACGCCCTTCAAGCCTGAGGACCTGAAATGGTTTCCTGCATAGAAGGTTGGTTTCCTGGCTTTTTGGAATTTCAGCCGTCTTTGAGAATGGACTGTTTGGCACCTTTGACGTTTAGCTAGTTCACTGCACTCATCTCTACATTAATTTTGTAGGACCAGTGTACAGCTGTTGGGCATAGACCTCTCTTGTAGGAATGTGGGGTTGTTTAATGGTGTCTCACGTTACCTTTTGTTGTTCCGTGATTTCTAGAGAAATTCGCCTTGTTGTTTGCATCTTTAGGGTTAAGTTATTTGTCTGGCACGTTTTGGAGCTGGTTTTGAAAGCTCTAGACAGGGAGAGGAGGCAGGGCCAGCTGGAACAGAGCATACAGGAGGGGCCCTACTAAACTGTCAGTGCCTTGGAAGGCAAAAGCTCTCTGGTGCCAGATCGCTCAAATTTATTATATATAATGTAGTTATGGCCTCTGCTGGAAAAATCTGCTGCCTTCATGTCATCTGAGTGGAAAGAAACACACAGCATGCATATACCCTTCCTTGCACAATGCCCTTGCATCTGTGATAAGGTACATGATGTTCAAGCAAGAAAATTGTGTTCTGGTCATAGCTGATGTCTGTTAATATCTTTATGCCTCTTAAAACTGTTATTTCCAAGAGCCCGTGCTACCTTTGTAGAAGAGATGATTCTCATTTACCTGCTTTACAGAAAAGTAACTAAAAGCTGGTACAAGATCTCGCCAGGGAATGGAGCACTAGATGCTTTAGCTCCTATGCCACGGCATGACTGGAGGTGTGTGTGTATGTATTGTCTTTCCATCATATGGCATGTACATGAGTTTATGTACATGAGTTAATGGAGAAGACTTCTTGCACAACCTGCCATGTGATGGGGGATGCTGGCTTCTTGGTCATATAGTAAGCTTTTAAAGTCATGGTGGGGAGCATTTGAGATGTGGGGACTTCTTCAGAGGCTGTGAACTCTGCTGAGGTTTTTTTTTCTGCTGCTGCTGTGCAGGCTTGTAAGTAGAAGTTCTGGGTAATCATTGAGTGAACAACTCAGGTCTGTAAGAACAGTGATTCATATCTTCAAGGTTAGAGATTAGAGCGTTAGTCTTCATGGATGACCTAATCATGGATCTTGTTTTATTTGGCTAGACAATCTGCCTGATGAAAAATACAAACATGCCTGTATACATGATTTTAAAAAATTACTATGGGGGCATTTGGTGTTGACCCTTGTATTTAGATGGCCTAGCATTTTCCATACAAAAATTGTGACCTTTCGCTAAGGAGCTCTTAAAACTTCCATTGTTTTCAGTAGGCTTTTGACATTTGGTAGGGGAAGCACCATCAGAGAACAAAGTGCCTTTTTATGTTTCACTAAATTAGATTCAGCTTTGAAGGAGATATAAACTGGTAAAACGAACTAGTTCTTTTTTCCTGCTTTCATTCTTCGGGAAAATTCTGGCACAGTCCCCGAAAAAAAGTGCCTCCAGTGCTGGACCTGCTGTAACCGTTGCAGCGGTGAGGACAAGAGCCATGGTGTTAGGAGCTGTCAGAGCAGCTGTGGCAACGGCCGCAGCAGAGCCTTGAAGAGCCCAGCACACATCCTCCTGCCTCCCGGCCATGCTGCTTTCTTCTAGGGGATTTCATGGAGCAGGAAACCCCTCGCCAGCTGACCAGGGGCTAACATCAGTTCAGTGGTTAGCCCCCATTGTCTCTGTTCCTTGTCTTGCAAGCAGGTCCTTCCCTCCTGCCTCTTCAAACACCCACAACTCCTAGGCAGAAAAGAGATTGGGGCAATCTGCATGGGTAGATGTAGCCTGTTGCAGTAGATGTCAAGCATGTGCTTGCTGCAGCCACAGGATTTGGTGATCTTAATTCTGTCATCTAGGAAACAACATACCTTCTTCATCTCCAGGGTGGGGAGGCAGCCCTGCCACCTCTGATGGAGCTAGCTAAGTCAGTCTATTTGCATTCAGCATTAACTGCCAGCATTTCATCAGCCACAAGAAATTAAACACACAAGACAGGATTTCCTGTTGGTGTGGAAAACCTGCGCAGTGAGCTCAGCTGAACAGGGCTGACAGTAATACCCAAGGATCGGGGCCCAGCTGGGTGTGGAGAAAGGGAAAGGTGGCACAGCATAATTGTGCACCAGAAGCTGCACAGTTTGTTCTCTTTTAGTGAGACCTTACCTTGAGTACTATGTCCAGCTTTGGAGTCCTCAGCATAAGAAAGATGTGGACCTGTTAGAGTAGGTCCAGAGGAGGGCAACAAAGATGATCAAAGGGTTGGAGCATTGCTGCTGTGAAGACAGGCTTGAGAGAGTTGGGGTTGTTCAGTCTGGAGAAGAGAAGGCTCCGGGGAGACTTTATAGCGGCCTTCCAGTGTCTGAAGTGGACCTACAAGAAAGCTGGAGATGGACTTTTTACAAGGGCATGTAGTGATAGGATGAAGGGTAAAGGCTTCAAACTGGAAGAGAGTAGATTTAGATTAGGTATCAGGAAGAAGTTTTTTGCTGTGAGGGTGGTGAGACACTGGAACAGGTTACCCAGGGAAGTTGTGGATGCCTCATCCCTGTAGGTGTTCAAGGCCAGGCTGGATGGGGCTTTGAGCCACTTGGTCTGGTGGGAGGTGTCCAAACCATTCGATGATTCTACTGAGGTAGAAAATGGTGATTTTTTTTTTTTGATAAATCTGAAGACTCTGAAAATAATTTTGGCACTTGCATTTATTGAGACCTTGGCCGTTTCAGCATGTGTGGCAAGGCTAGCCAGCTCTCAGGGACAGATCATGCTCTTGGGCAGGGTGTGCTGCTTTCTACTCCCTTTTGCCTCTCGGAGCTCACCAGACCCTTTCAACCACTTCAGATCAGTAAATCATTAAAAACTTCATATTTATTCCTTTTGTTGGGCTGCTTTTTCGCGGGATTGGTGAGCTGTATCAGTTTATCTACAGGTGAGAATGAAAACTGGGGCCAGCTTTAGGAAGCTGGTGAGACCAGACGAGGAGTGACAATGGAGCAGGGACAGCCCTTCAGCAGCCGAGAGCTGTTAAATTGGTTCAGCCCCTGTCGTGTAACAACACTGAAATAGTCTACCAGGAAAGCAATCATGACTGATTTCTTTCATGGCAGTGCCCAAGCCATATGCAACAAAGACAATAAAAGCAATCAACGGCTAATCTCCTTTATAGACAAGCCCACACCAAGTGTGGGACAGAAATAGAAAACGTATTTTAGCTGTGATTGGCACAGCAGTGGCCAAAAGAGGATCCAGCATGGATGAAGCAT